>NW_026000140.1:2587692-2698314 GCF_001458135.2 Marmota marmota marmota
TAGCCGCGGGGCGATTTGCTGAATAAGCAGTTACCCTCCGTGCGACAAACCTCTCGCGTTTGAGTCCCCGTAGCCGATCCTCGTGCGATGGAAATCCTTCCTCCAGGTTCCGGAGCACCCCACTATTGCTGGAAATTCCTAACAAGATATCCTTTAGCCGTCCTGACTTGTCATACTCCCACACAGTGAAGCAGCACACGGGGGTAATGCACTCCCCTCGCCGCCATCTTCCAAAATCCTGAATATGGCTTTTTAAATGTACATACATGTACTGTCTCATCAGATTAATCTCTTTAACACATACGTTAAATGTCTAAAACTTGGTCTTCCTGAGCAATAATTAGATTATATATAAAAGATCTGTGGTCTTCATAACTTTTCTGTTCAAATAGTTCTGTTACTTTCTGGGATATATTATTAGGAAAGATTATATGATACTCTTTTCTAGGACTCCTTAAGAACAGAATTTGTCTGCAGTCATTTACAACTGTTGTGAAAATAATCATGGCTGGTTTTCTCTCCCTTCCTTCCTTCCTATCTTTTTCCTTTCCTTTCCCTATCCTTCCTCTTATTTCTCCTTCTTCAAACAATTATCATATGCCTGCTGTTTGCAAGATATGCTGGATGCTGGGAATGTAAAGATAACTAAGTCATGATCTCATATTTCTGTTGTGACAGATATTATAATAAACAGATACAAAATAAGAGCGACATAGTAGAAATGTAGATGATAGAAACACTGTGGAAGCACTGAAGACTATAAAACAGATGCTCCTGAAGCCTGGCATTTAATTGTAACTTTCCGATTCTAGTTATCTGATTTCCAAGAGGTTCCATTAACCCCAAATTTGCTGGGAAATCTCACCAAGATTAATTGGTCCCTGGGGCTAGATTAGAAATCAATAGCTGCAATGCTTCTCAGATTTCATTTATAGATTTTTAACAGCCAAATCTCTCCATTCTCTTTCTCACATTACCTCCCACATTCCCACGCATTCAATCTCAACCCGGAGGCCACTGTCCTTCTTCTTTTATTCTTTTATTCTTTCTGAGCTGCACAGCAGGCATGCGGAGGAGGAAGACAGAAAACAGAAAACTTTTCAGTGTGGGCATCAAGCTGTCAGGCTGTTTCTGCCATGTCACTCTCATCCACTCCTCCCTGCTAATCCCCACCACAGCACCACTTTCCACCGAATGCCAAAAACCGGAAAGAAAACCCGAAATACAAGATGGTCTCTCCAATTAAAAACAAAACTCTTTAATGCCCAGACAATTTACTGAGAACACAAAGGAGAAGACTGCAGGGCAACTGCCCTAAAGGGCTCACACAATCCAGTCCTGATGGAGGAAACAAGCCTCTGTGGATAATGACTACTGCACCTGGAGTGGGTGGTACAGGCCAGCTCAGTGGACTCACAAATAACTCACTTAATCCTCCTGTTGACCTTCAAGATAGGTACACTATTACCTCCACTTTGCAGTTAACAAAACTGAAGCGCAGAAAAATTACAGTTGCCAGAGGTACAAAACCATCTCAAGTAGCAAAGAGCCCACGTTCTTAAATCCTAGGCAGAACTCCCGCCACTTCAATATAATGTGGTGAAAGATATTCCTGACATGTGCTCAGGCTGCTATCTAATCAAGAAGCTAGAAAATATAAGTGCTACTTCAGAAACCAATCCTTACTTCCTCTGACCTAAGAAATACTCTTTATCTCAGCCATTTAGTAACTGCTATTCCATTGCACACCTTCCAGCATTATGTCCTTTTATATGTACTTGGCCCCTAAATATTTAGAATTTTATTGCACCTGGCAAAATTATTTGTTCCTAAGTAGCCTTCAGTCTTTAACAATTTCATAACTCCTAAATTCCTTTCCTCTATCCAATATTCATTTCACATAGCAGCTTCCCAGGGCACCGGCAGAGTGCAAAGTGGCCCCTTGGCATTAGTTTGTATCTTTTTCTTTGTACATTTATTTCAGAAGTAAAAAATTTATAAGAATCATTATAAGTATCTGCAAGATGCCAGTGATTTTTTTAAAGGAGGTACTTAGGATATGTTGCCCTTTTGTACACAGGCAAACAGAGGAGAATGGTTAGAATCATTAAAGTGATTTGATTTGATTTGATTCCAAAACTTAAGCCCAAATCTGCTAATTTGGTGTGGAGGGGGCAGATATGGGATAATAGGATACAGTCATGAATGCCAATTCTTGTAGCTCTCTAACTCTCTGCAGTGATTTGGTTTGGGCCATATGGGAATTATTTCTACTGTTCACACAGAAATAAAGGAGAGAAAAACTTGATAAAGCTGTTCCTAGTCTGGCAAGTTAAGAGTTAAGCTTTGGAGCAGATACTCCAGTTTGATAATGCCCCCACCACATATTTGCCTGTAAAATCCGTAGCCTCCTTCCGGAAGTTAGTTTTTCCTAGTAATACCATAATTGGTTAAGTATGCATTATGGTGTATTTAATAACCGAGCCCCTTGATTTTCAGAACAAATGGTACCCACATGCTTGCTCTGAACCTTCTGAATGGCAAATAATACATGCCAGGCTATCATAAGTCATTGGTTGTTCAAATGATTTTTCCCTCCATTTGAGATCTGCTCTTCATTACAATATCAGAAAAAAATACTCATATATATATTCACTCTAAATCATGCAAACATTTTGAAATGCAGTGGTAAAATAGGAGGGTGGTCTCCAGTAGACTTCCTTGTCCTTACAGAGGCAAAGCTAAGTATTGTGTTCCAAAGCAAGACTGAGGCCTGCTGTAACTGTTCTTAAAACTAGCTAATCACAAGTCAGTGGTAAAATGAAGGTAAATTAGCTACATGTGGGAATAAAATGGCTTTAGAATTCAAAAATAATTGAAAAAAATAACAAACATATCATGTTATAATTGGTGTATAAAGGGTGCACATTGTAAATGTTGCCAACACAAAAAAAATTACCTGGCCATACTCAGTCTTTATACTAATTTCCCAAGTATGACTATCAGAATTCATGATAAAGTCTGTCCCAGCTTCAGAAAAACCATCAGGCACAAATCCTCTGGAGGATCAGAAGCAAAAGAAGTGACTTTTTTTTTCACCTACTAAATAATTAACTTTTATATTAATATAAAGTAAACATATATGCATTCAAGTTCCAATATTTTGATATAAGACAAAGACATTCCATTGAGCTTGTATCCCTGATGGGAATTTCACCTGGCTTTTCTTGTATAAATCACACTCAAATGTTAAGATTGCCAGTCTCCAGTGTTTTAAAGGATGAAAGAACTTAAATATTTTGGGAAGTAAAAATCATGTCAAATCCTTCTAGATTTCCATGACTTTACAGTATTTTTCCCTAAATATCTTGCCTACACCTAATTTGACATTACTTTTTAGCTGTTCCTCTTTATTTGATTATTCTAAAGCATTTAACTTAATTTTTATAGAAATATTTCTCTTCTGCTTCTCATTCATATTTCATTGATTTTCACAAATATTTAGTTAAATAATAATGATAAAATAATAATACAGATAGCATAAAATATTTGGAAACAATCAAAACTAAACTCAACAAATGGGAATTGTCATGCATAGATTTACAAAGTGTAGACTATAATCCTGAAGCTCTGAGGAGGGCACAGGACTCAGAATTAGCTTTTACAGAGGAAACAAAAAATGTTTATTATTCCATTAAATTCATTAAGTGGAAGTCAATTAATGAAATATTTTTTTAGTAAGTAAAGCAATTGTGGGCAATAATGTGTTATACTAATACACCCCAACACATTTTAAGAGAATTTATAAATATTAGTTATTTTTATAATATAGATAATCCAGATTCTAAATGGGAGTTTAAAAATAATGATTCTTTCTATCTTGTAACTTAGGAGACTTCTCAACTATTTTAATAGAGAACACTTTTGTTTACAAGTATAAAATTTTTAAAGAGAGGCAAAACCTGAAAGGTGTTAATTGTTAATTACTAAGTCTGGGTATAGGTATTTCCAGAGTTGGCTCAGTAACTTCCTAACATGACGGCTCTGAATGGCAGTGATGAAATTTCCTTGTGCTTCTCAAATGCTGGTGCAACACCAGATACTTGAGTTTAATTTTTTCATTTATTGTCCATAAATATATGCCACGTCCTCTTTTTTCTAACATTTTAATCTATTTCTTATTTCTACAAGTTCTTTTAACTCCCCTTCTTTTTGTAGAAAGGTCATCTTCTTTGTTTTATTGTTTACCACATGGAAAAATGTTACATATGTTATTTTTATTCCCTTGATGTTTACTTTTAAACAGAATTAATATGCATATTCAGATTTTGTATTTTCTGATATCTAGAGTGTATCTATGTAAACTCTCCCAGAACATGTCAATAACTTAAAAGCTTTTACTTTCCTTATTTGTTCATTTTTAAACAATCATTACTTGAGAAAGATGAACAGTAAGTTAATATCAATTGTTTGTGGGTTTATATTTTGAGACAGGGCCTCACTAAGTTGCCTAGGGCCTCACTAAGTTGCTGAGGCTGGCTTCAAACTTGTGATCCTCCTACCTCAGCCTCCCCAGTTGTTGAGATTACAGGCATGTACTTACAATCATTATTGATTTCTCTCATCCAATTATTTTCTCCTGGAGTCATCAAACTTTATTCTGGAGTATATTTTTTAGATTTTTAATTGCTCTCTTTTTTTTTAATGCCTGAAATATATCATTTCAATATCCTAAAAGTCTGTGAACACTCTTGATCCTAACATGCCTATGAAAATACAAAGTACTCATTACATGTTGGTCAAATGCAAAAATGAACAATGAATGAATGCCAAGTTTTATTCTAAGTGTGTTGCATGAGTTTTTATTAAAATTATTTTAGATTCAATATTTTGTTTTTGGAATTTTTCGAGATTGAAAAATGATGATTAGTTGAATGCACTAAGATAATCTTAGTTGAAATTGTTATTTTCAGATTTTAAGCTTGTTAAGATATTTTCCTTAGCTGAACATCTAGCTGTGATTTATTGTGCTAGAAACCAAACTTTGGAAATTCTAGAAATGTTGAAGTTACTATATGCTATATTTAAGTTTTGAACATAAGGGAAATCAATTTTATAATGAGTCATTTTTCAAGTGACGACAAAGCTTAAATTTCAGTGGAAATGAAAATGGGCAAAATAGCAAAACTGCAAATTAATTGCAATATCTTTCTAGATGTTGCTATTGCAGTAAGGTCACCAAGATAAAATGATGATTGCTGACTGCTCACCAAAAAAATCATGTTTCTGATTTTTCCCAACATATGAAATAAAATAAAGGCTGTATACATTCAATCTAGAAATAAAAAAAATCTTGTGAAACAGAAAGTAATTTATAAATATAAAAGAAGAATTTATTTGCGTTAATTAGAAAGGAAAAAGCAATATAGTAATAATTATCCCAAAGCATGTATGCTCAGATCTATAATAATCCCAAAGTGTGTATGCTCAGGTCTATAATAAATCTACATAAAGTCATGAATTCATTGTTTCCCACTTGGTATCATTTCTAAGAGATTGTGTGTCTGTCCTGATATTTTCTGTGTTTCTTGCACATGTGATATTTTGGTTAAATTTACCTTATGATTTTGCAAAAACAGAGATCACAATACTAACAACTTCCATTTAAATGCAAGATCTGCTCTTTTAACTGGAAGGCTACTTGTTAAAATAAGTGTGAGATAGGTTCCTGTGATCTGCTACCCCTCAGTTGCCAGTTCCCAGTTAGGGATCACTGTATACACATTGAAATGAACATACTTGGAAATTTGAAGAACCTCTATATAGTTAGTTCCGTGACCTATAAACAACTATCTTAGTGGTGAAGGCTAAGTGGATATATCTAAAACTGGCCTGCTCCAATAAAACTAGTACAAAAAAAAAAAAAAGCCTAACTATGTTCTGAGAAGAATAGTAGATAATAATTCCACATTTAAATATTTTTAAAATGTGATAGTGGTTCCTATCATAATTCATGAGTCTGACCCTTACAATACCCAGATGGATCATGAGAGATAAAGATGGATGAATGAAAGCTTAAGCAAAGTCACTCAAATTTTGTTGTACTAAACACAGTGTCCTGATGAGAACAAATTAAAACAGCTTTAGCATATAATATCCATCCATTCATTCTTTAAATTTGCTTTATTCCAACCCTATAGGAAAGAAGATCAGAAGTAGTTTGTGTTCATGTGAGATGAACAAGACTATGCACCTATGATTTTGCCCTAAGGCTGTACTAATTCTCTTGCCCTCTTTTTAAATATAGTCAAAAGGATCTAGTTGTCTGAACATTCTTAGAATATTATATGATCCACTTAATAATGACTACATGTTAAACCAGGCATTCAAGATATATATATTTTAAAAGGTAGAAGATGAACTTACCATATCAGTGATCTTTTGGGTTTCATTGGTCGGTGATGTTCCCTCCAAAGTAGAGAACAAATTGTCGCATCTCACTTCTCCCTCTAAAAAGAAAGTAACAAAGTGTTGGTAAGCTTGTTGACTTCATGGAAGTAGTTTGTTCTATATTGGAGAACACTGCTCCAGACCACTTTCTGAGTGACCAAGAAGGCTACCAGCTTTGACGAAGGCCAGACAAAAACAGAGCTGTTAGGTGTAAGCTGTGGTGTGAACATCCTGACTGTACAGGCCAAACAGCTAACAGACTCTATGGCACCAGAGGTGTCTGTGTGGAAAAAGATGCTTTGTGGAACTCATGACAAGCCCCGATAGGAGAACCACAACATAGTCCACACTCTGTTCTGTGACAATGCCATGCCATCTGCAGCAGAGAACATGATACCATTCCAAAATCAGCTTCTGGGCCATGATGGAGAGGGCGCATCTTCCCCACTCAGCACAGAAACATCAGTTTCCCCATGCATCATTTCCTTCTCTCCTCAGCTCACTGCATACTCTCTCCCTGGTTTATCAACCACCTTATAATGACTAATACTAATATCTTTGTGCCCATGATTATGACATCTATATTTTCTGCCTCTTCTTGTCCTAAGAGCTCTAAACTTGATTAGGTACCTTATTTAATTTGATACATGATCTTCTACACAATATATGCAAAGCAATTTCTAATATAAATAATATTTATATGATTATATGTGGACACACACACACACACACACACACACACGTGCATCCACTCGTTTAATTAATGATAGTTGCCCAAGTAAAAGAACCTGAGAATGATCTTGAATTTTTCCATTAACCCCTTTTCCCCATGCAATAATGACCAAGGGATTTTTGCCAAAGTTCTTTCATATTCTTCCTTCTACCCCATGTGCATATCTGCTGCCTTAATTCAGCCCCTTGTCCAGTGGTGGTAGTAAATGTAAAAGTCTAACAACTGTCTCTGGAGAAACAAGCAAACAAACAAACCTCGATTTGTATTGTTGGCCATTTTCTTTGATGCGAATATATCTACCATAGTTAATTTCAAGCCACTAATATGTTATCATGAAAATTTGGAATTAGGATGAGAACATCATTTAACACTATGCTTCTGTACTTCTTACCATGCTAGAGATACAGATATAACAGATATAAATAATTGCTAAAGTATAGAAGATAATCAAATATAGTAAAATAATTAGAAAGAAGTGAATTTTTAATGCTTACCACCTTGTTTCAAAAATCTTAATTACAAGTTTATATCATTTAGTTTTTTAATATTATATGTTTTTAACATGATTTTAGCTTGCAAAATTCCCAAAACTTTACCAATGCTTGTGAATTGGTTCTATTTGACCTTGAATCATTGGCATGGAGGATTACGTTGCCCTCCTTCCTCCCTTGCCATCACTATCCCTTGGGTAGAGGGCAAGGAAGACTTCCAAGATGCAAAACAAGGTACTCACCTATTAGCCCCTCCACCCTATGGAGACCCTGATGTCTTTCTTCCACCAAGCCATCTTTTTTTGTGCTCCACTTCCCTTGACATGCACTTCATAGTTTTTTTATTATGCTCCACAGTTATAAAAATAATTAATTTCTGAAAGATGTATTTACTATAGAAGTATGAACAAACTATGTCTATATTAAATACCTTCAGAACTGAAATGAAAAACTCTAAGGCAATTGTAAATTATGCCAATTTCTTGCACTCTGAAGAAAGTAAGAGAAGTAAGGGAAAGAACCAGGTGGACAACCAGGGGAAGAGCAGGTAGCAAGCAGCAAGGTCCTACTCTGGGCTCTGCATCTGAGAGGCCCTCAGAGCAGGCAGTCCCTCTCCTCTCGCTAAGCAAGGAGTCTATGGGGCAAGCAGAGGGCCAATAGCACCCACAACTACTTCTTGGAGGCTATGTTTGGTACACAGATGGCCCTGAGGATTGCCCTAGTGTTGTTAAGAGACCACTGGTACTTAGTGGAAAAGGTAACGATGGATCTCGTATTTTACAAGCTAGGTGTCCAAATGCATGTGTACAAGATCCTTCATAGTATGAGATAGAGACAAGGGGGGAAAAGAAAGGGATGAGCCAAAGACCAGTCTCTATTTGTAGTCTGGCTGGGAGCACCAAATATTAGAGTTGAGGCTGGGAAAGAATATCACAGACAGTGATATCAGCAAGTGGAGAGGTTCCTGATGTTCCTGTTCCTGCTGTCAACACTCTCAGCAGCACCTCAGAAAACATGGTGCTTTCTTCTCAGATCCCATAGATCAGCAATATTTTCTACTTCTGCGATCAATGAGGAGAAATAGTAGGATCACAACATACCCCAACCCTCCCTTACCAAGCTCCTGCCACAGCTACTCTTTGAGCAGCCAACATCTAAGAATTTTTTTTTCTTTTTTTAATCAAATTTGCTACTGAGGGGACTTCTGTTCCACATATGCTCATGATTAATTAGTTGCCTCTATGGGTTCAAGTTTCCTTCATACTCCTAGTGAAGCCCAATTCCTTTGGAAATTCTCATCTTACTTCATCCTGAGTTAGTGTCAGTGACAACCAGCATTCAGTTCCAGGGCACAGATGTACCCTGTCAATGTGCATTTTTTCACACTAAGCCTGACAGGAACCCCCAGGGACATCAGAACTTGCTGCCACAGCCAAGAAAGAACTGATCCCAGAGTCACTATCATCCTTATGCCACTAAGAGCCACTGATGTGTCTGCCACTGCTTCAGGCAGACCATCTCCAGTTGTCTCATCACCAGGCTTAGTTCCCTCCCACCAGGTTCACCAACGCCTGGAAACAAGAAGCAGCAAGGCTTTTTGGGCTCCCCCTGCCAGATGCCATAATTTTCATCTTAAGTTGCTAAGTACCCCAAAATCTCATGTTTAACCTTCCTTCACTTTGGAAAGCTTCACAGACTCAGAAAGGAAAGCAATTAAAAAAAAAAATGTCTAGAGAGCCATTATACTCTAAGCATTAATAGTCTTTTTGAGAGTAGATGACTTCTCGTATGAAGATGCGTTTGTGAGTATGTGAGAGAACATATTGGAGCACAGTGGGAAAGAAAGGCATGAGATTCCAGAGGGAGAACCTTTGAGGTGAATCAGAATAAAACTTATTTGCATTCCTTCCTGACAGAGAGCTCAATGCACGAGAGAGTGAAAGCCATCTTCAGGAGCAGAGCTTTGAGAAGTCTTGTTCCAAGGCTCCCAAAATTGCCCTCCCTCTTTGGTGACCTCTATGAAATGACGGGTAACTGTCCTCTAAAAAGACATCTTTCTCACCTAATTCTTAATGGTCAGGATCTCAGCCTGCCTTTCACTGGAGTCTTCCCTAATATCAATTCCTTGAGGAATTCATTCAGCTACTTCAGTATTCTGCAGGGGCAGTTGTGTCTCTTTACTACGTTCTTTAAAGCATCTGTTTAAATAAGGGGGCTCTCCATGGGACCTTACTGTCACGAATTGCCTCTCAGTTGTAATCATCTTTGAAGGGAACCATCTGCCATCGCTTCTAGAGTGCTTGGTTTGCTTTTCTCTGATACTGAACAGCATTCATCTAATCCCTCGCTTATTTGGGATTGTGGTGTTGGGGTATTTTATGCTATCATTTCTCCTGCCCCAGACAAAACTCAGTTTAATAAATAGTCAGGGTTGATTCACTTTTTTAGATTCCCATTTGTTCTGCTGATGTTGCTTGTAATTTTTTGTGAGCAAATTGCTTATGTCCCCCTTTTTCCATTGTTTTAAAATAGACATTTCAAGTGAATAATCACCAAATTATAGCCATTCCCTTTGTTATTCCGAAATCTAAGAAAAATTAACTTGCTCTGTCTATCTACCTTCATTACCCACAACAGTTAATGAGGGTGGAAATAAAATAATGTTATCATGTTCACATTGACTGGTTTTTACTAACTGTTTTAACCAAAATATTGCGCCCAAAACCTCTAAACATCATAGGTTGAGGGAAAATGTGAGAAACAGGTCCCAACCAAGCCAATCTTCTTCTTTCAACTCAGGAGTGGGAGTCACACCAGGAGCAGATCTTGAGTGGAAGGGATGAGATACACTCTGTTGTGTAAACAAAGAGGGGTCCAACTTCCAGATGGTTCCTGGACAACTTAACTGTGCAATGCCCACTTTCTGCACGTGTTGGACAGCACCCTCCCACAGGAATGCCCCACTTGACGACGAGACATGCTCTGGCCAATGAAGAGTACAAACTCTATTCAAAGAGACACTTGAAAAAGATCCTTGCATATTTCTTTTTCTTCCCTTGGAAACTTGTCTCTGATATGAGAACATATCAGGGCTAGCCTTCTGGAGGGAAGTGAGAGGCGTGGGGAGGAGTCATCTCAGCCACAGCTAAACAACTAGCTTCAGCCCATGTAACAGCTAGTTGGAGCTCTATGAGCAAGCCTACCTGGAATTAGTCAAACCCATTCCAGACCTTCAGAGCCCACTAGCTACCAATCCCCTGTTGTGGGAGGGTGGGATTGTTGATTGCAACCACCAAGTTTGTGTGTGTATGTTTTTTTCCCTCAAAATGGTCTACTTCACTAATCTGAGAGTTGCTAGGCAGTAGTCTCTCCCTCTCTCAGTCTCTACTTCTGCCCCTTGGACAAATGTTCCAGAATAATTTTGGAGACTTTTGGGTCAAGGTTTTCCTCTTTTTTTCCCCTTATACTCCAACCCACCATTCTCTGTTTGGTTTTCCTGTCATAAGGTCTATATCTTTTATTCTTATCTCCAAGGCAATTCTCATTTTAGTTTTTTAATAGATCTTGATGGCACATTATAACCAAACCAAATAATTAACTGCTTAGAAGCTTTCTTTCCTTGAAGGCAGAAGCAAGCTTAATTTTCATATGTTCCAAGCAGCGGGTGTGGCTCAGTTGGTAGAGTGTGCCCAGCATGTATGAGGCCGATATTTGAACAGACATGGTAGAAATATTTTCCTCCCTACTCCTGTCTTACATCCAGACACATGTGTACTGCCAAAGAAGACCTTTTTGTTGTCCCAAGGCTAAGGTTTTGCTTAAAGTCCCTCTTTTCCTAAGTCTCAGAAAAGGGTCCATGACATTGTACCAAGTGATAAATATTTACAACAGGTATTTTGCTGTCATCTGCATGCCCATTTTGTCCCATTATCCTCTTTCTGTCAGTCAACTTCTTCCCATGATAATCAAGTCATACAAATAGATCCCTTCAGACTACCCACTATATCAGTTCATTAAGTTTTCTTGTGTTTGCATGAATCCCAGTGGTAGGTGCAACTTGAGTTTGAGGAGGACTAGGAATCTCCCTCCCCCTTATATTGCCTTAGGAGGGTTCTACTACACTGCTACTGTTGACATCACATCAGTCCTTTCTTTCATCTTTATTCTTTCACCAAATGATCAGATCATCATAGAAATGGATAGGTCTGAATGGTTTCCAATATCTCATTAAAACTTTTAGTCATCAGCCCTCTAGGCTTAAACTGGGAAGGGATCAAGGAACTCAAATAACCTCCCACATATCCAATCCCCAACAAACCTACCGTGTCTGCACACTATCTGGCACATGGAAAGTGCATAATGATGAAGGAAGGAATGTGCAAACACCTACCTACCTTTTTACAAGTTCACATTTGAGGATCACTAAAGCATCAGAAGTGGAAAAAAGAAAAGAAAAGGAAAAAGGAAACACACACACACACACGCACACACACATAGAAATAATAGTTTGCAGAATAGCTAGCTCAAGTTACAAAGTGTCCAGAAACTTTGCGCACTTTCAAATACAAAGAGGACATGATAGTTTCAAAAGCAGAGCTAGAATATCATTCCTCTCTTCTGCACCTTAAGCTCTGTATTCCCCTCTGTTCAAACAGCAATTGCTTTGGGGGAAGGTGTCTAACCAGTAATTGCAACCACAGCTAGACTTGCTCTTGTTCTATTTCCAAAGTCTTTATTCTCAACATAATCCATATCACCCTAGTATTTATGAGTATATTCTTTTTAATAGCCAATGGTAAAACCATCTTAGCAGAGGGAATTAGGAAACATTTCTTTGCTATAGCTCAAAATTATGTACTGCAGAGCAAAACGACCCATTACATCTTCATACAATATAAATATTTAACTTTTTGTTAAAGTATTAGCTGAGGTCTTACAAAAAAATATCAAGAGTAACTAGATCTTGGACATAATAACAAAGCTGTTCAGGCAGCCAGGCCAGGGAACATCCTTCTGCTTCCTTTGAGATAGCCCAAATCCGTCAAAACCAGATTTACAAAAGTTCATATGGCTTCTAGCCAAGAACTCTTGAAACCCAAATCATATTGAATATTTTTATAACCTTAAAGAGCATATTCCAAAAGGTTTTAGTTGAAGGACCTAGTTCAAAGCTACATACCTGCTTCAGATTTATAGTTTTGTGTTTGTGGATTGGATGCAAAATATCTTCATTTTCACTGTAGGAGTTAAAAACTGGGTCATCCCGTGTGAGACCTTGGTTAACTTAAATTGTTGTTTAGACCATATACATATCAAAGAATCAAAGAACCTAGCTATAAGCATATAATGATCTATGGTCAATTCTAAAGAGTTTGAGAAGCTAGTTTTGAGGGGACACTCCAAGGAGCTTGCTTTGCCAAGCCAAGGATTTCCTTTGCTTTTTATGGAAAACATTCTCTCCTCCTGTACAATATGGTCTAATGCCTGAAACTCACTCATGCTTTCAAATCACACACTCATAATTTTGACTGTTCTGTATTTCAGGCATGGCAGCTTTCTTCATTATTTCTAAGTATACAGATCTTTATCTCATGACAACATTATGTCCTAGCTACATTAGAGAAGTAGCTCTTCTCGATTTATAGCTCCTGCTCTTTCTTTCTTCCTTTTTTTTTTTTTTTTTTTGGTACTAAGGATAAACCCAGGGTCCCTTAACTACAGAGCCACATTCCCAGCCTCTTTTTATTCTTTATTTTGAGACAGGGTTTCACTGAGTATCTGAGGCTGTCCTTGAACTTGTAATCCTCCTCCCTCCGTTTCCCAAGTCACTGGGATCATAAGCATGTTTACCACATCCTTCAGCCCTCTCTCTTTCAATCTTTTACTCTCAGAAATCTGAGAAGCTGGGGTCAAAAATAAAAGAAAGGACACTTAAAAAGACAGTGTCAAAGTATTTGGAGACAAAAAAATGTCTTTAATAAATATTTCAGTCCCACTGCTTCAATTTACATTGAAAACCCAAGACTCTAAATGATTTAACGACTTGTGCAGGTTGTACCTAAAAAGAGAATCCATTCCATCAAACAATATGATCTTTAAGAATCCTAAATCTGTATCTTTTAATTTTTTTGCTTATAATAATTTTTTTTATTTATTTCTTACATACATGACAATAGTGGAATGCATTACATTCATAATAATCCATTCACAGCACGATTTTTCATAACTCTGTATATAAAGTATGTTCATGCCAAATTATGCCATTACTAAATCTGTATCTTTTAAACTAACTTCAGTTACCTAATCATCTGACTTAACAAATCACACATTTCAGGTATTTGCAGAACCTCTTAGAGCAAAGAAATAAATATAAAGTAACACCTACTTGTCTATATGCTTCTTCTCATCACAACCTTGCAAATCTGAATCATATATTCTCAAAAAAACCAATGAAAAGTCAAACAAGACCTTAATGATATTCAAATAACAATTAAAAACTAATATGCATTGAAGTCTCTCTGCATCTTCTATGCCAGATATTTTTTACATAAATTGTTTATGGATCCATAATATTGTTTTTTAAATTTATATATAACCACAGAATGCATTACAATTCTTATTACATATATAGAGCACAATTTTCATATCTCTGGTTAATATTTTTAAAACATAAATGCTGGTAGCAGGCCTGCCCTGGCCCCTGGGGACTCAACCCCCAGTTCTTTGTTATGCATGTCAATGTGGCCAGCTCACAAGGCCGTGACTCCGGCTTGCGGGTTCCCTGTTTATCTGCCTAGAGCATATGTGTCTCTCGGGAACATCTTGACCTGTTCGAGCCTCCTGATAGGGGACGGTGACGTGACCGTAACCCAAGGACGCAATTATTACTCTTCCCTCCTCACTTTTGAGTGATTTCCCGCAGCTGTTAAAAAGATATATAAGGGGAACAAATTTGGCAATAAAGCGCGCACATGCTCCCTCCTGGATGAAGAACCTTGGTGTCCTGTGTATTTTTTAACCCTGCTGTCCCTCGCCGGACTCGGCTCCGTTAGCCGGACGCGGTACATAAATATATAATCTCCTTGTCTTGGTCAATTCAGGCTTCTATAACAAATACCATAAATTGGGCAGCTTACAAATGACAGTAGTTTCTTGAAGTTCTAGGTGCTGAGAAGTCCAAGATCAAGGTACCAAGCCTGTTTCCTGGTTCATAGATGGATTCTTCTAGCTGTGTTCTCAGATGGTGGAAAGGGTAAGGGTTTCTCTGGAGTCTCTTTTATAAGGGTACTAAGCCCATTCATGACAACTTACTCACCTCCCTATAGCCTCCAACACCTAATAACATTATCTTGGGATTTTGGATTTCAACAAAAGAACTTGATGGGAAAACAAATATTTAGACCATACCACACCTCCATTTCACACATAAGGAAATTAAGAATTAGAGATTGAGGCTAACCAACTTGTTTAAGGTCACACTGTCCTTAAGTGCTAGTGATTGTGTGATTGATTCTAGTATCATTGATCTTGGCCCAGACTCATAATCACCCTGCAGGTAGTTTGTTTATAGGACTCTATGACATCATCACTCAGGAGTTTCTGACTTAGAGAGGTTTGTGCACATTATTTTTTGGTTGAGAAAAGATTAGGAATGTCAAAAGTAAGAGTTAGAAGCCTGTACCATGCTAATAGAAGTAAGAATGAGCTGCAAGAGAAGATTCTGTGAACGTAGTAGTTGTAGTTGGGGTGACTTTTTTTTTTTTAATAAAAAGGAAAAAGAAGTTTTATTGCTTTGCTAGCCAAGGAGAAATACAGAGGACTCCTGTCCCAGAGCTGTGATTATGCCTATTGGGAGTAACAGGGGATTTCTAAAGAGGTGATTCAAAGGCTGCATTCCATGTGTTCTCTGACAAAGTTGTAATTCACTTGTTAATCTGGGAGATAGTCATTTCTGAGATCTTCCTGTATCATCCCTGAAGTCTAAATTACTTCATTTCTGTGGTGGGTGTGTGCTCAAGGATAGATAATTCTGCCTAGGATGGAGCTGGGGTGATTTTGAATCTGTGAAAATCTCCCCATAAAATATATAAGGCAACTTGATTGCCAAACCCAAAGTGGATGACATCTACCACAAAATTAGGGACAAGTTATCCTCCCATGAGTTCAAAGAGATAAAGTGCTGCCTGAACTGCTTGGTTTCAGCATGTTTGTAAAAAAGAATGGGGTGCATGGAGCAGTGAATATGGCATATGATGTCAAAGAGACAGGAGAATCCTCAAACCAACAAAAACACAGGGGGATATTCCTCAGGACAGTGGTGGAGACAGGAAGGGGTTCTATAGGTTTCAATTCCTGGGTTAGTGCAAGGGGACTCCATTATAACAGAAGTCTATACAGAACAGAAACATGTTCTTCGATAAAAACAAACCACAGGAAAGGAACTTCTAGATCCATTAGCTAGGGAAGCTAACTGCTGTAATTTGAAATATTAGAAACTTGATTCCCAATATTACCACCTTAAGACAGGAAACCTTGAAGAGATGATCAGGCCATGAGGGTTCCATCCTCAAGATGGTTCAATTTCATTATCTTAAAAGTGGGTTGGCTGTTGTGTGAATTATTTATAAAAGGATTAGTTTGGCTGCCTTCTGTATCTTTCCCTCTCTTTGTCCTTACACCATGGGATGACGCAGCCAGAAGGCCCTTGACAGATGCTGGCACCTCTAGTTTGGACGTCCCAGCCTCCAGAACCATGAGCCAATACATTTCTGTTCATTATAAATTACCTGTTTTGTGTAACCTGTTATAGCAGCACAAAACAGACTAAGACACTACACTAGATCATTCTCCTGTGGATTCAGAAAACTTCACCTAAAATTAAAAGGATTGCATCATATTCAAAACAAAAGTATTACAACAAAAATAAATAGATGATAGAAATAGTATCCCTACTGACAATAAAAACACAACAAGAAGACATGACAATAAGACATGTATTTGTAGTACTGTGTTTCGAAACAATTTCTTGAATTTCAGAAACAAAATGATAAGCATGATAAACAAAATAAATATCAATCAGAAAAACTCAGAAATGAGGCAACTAAAGAGAAGATTTAAAGAGAACTGACACACTCAGTAAAGAATTATGAATGATAAAAAATTTCAGAAATGAAGACTAAATTAGGTAGTAAATAAACACAATGGCAGATAACTTAAGAAATCAATAAGAATTAAAAGCTATTTAAGCAGAATGTGTGAATTAAGATAAAAGATAAATAAAATTCAACAATGCACACACAAATTATAATTGAAAGAATACAACAAATACTAAAAATACAACAGATTCTAAAAACCATAAATCAAGAAAATATTTCTGGTCCAACAATAAAACTAATTTAAAGTTTTATTTTAATATAGTTTCTGGGAAAACATAGTTTCTGGAAAAACATAGTTTCTGAAAAACCAGCCCCCCTCCACCAATTAATATAAAAATATATTCTCTTAAAACTACTGGACTTTCATGGGAAAGATAAGCACTTTGAACTTCCAGCCTCAAAGAAAAGATCCCATAAAGGTAAAAAAAATGATCATAAGTGTATTATTAATAGAAATTCTTTCTACCAGAAAACACTAGCATGTAAATTTTCTAGGAAAGCAGATGTGAGTAAAGGACTTCATACCAATTGAAACTGATGTTCAAATATAAAAGAAAAAAAGCTTTTAAGAATATGCAAGAAATCAGGGAATATTATTACCATGAACGCTTCCTGAGGAATCTATAGAGAATAAGCTTCAGACTAAATAGTGATATAAAGAGTAAATACCAAAAAAAAAAAAAAAAAAGAATAGTGTTACCTTAGATTCGGTAGAGGGAAGTGAAAGGAGGGGAAGGCAGGGGATGTGGGGATAAGAAAGATAGTAGAATGAAACAGACATTATTACTTTATGTATGTATGTGACTGTGACCAATGTGATTCTACAATATGTGTACTCAGAAAAATGAGAAATTATATCCCATCTATGTATGATACATCAAGTATATAAGTGCATTCTACTGTCATGTATAACTAATTAAAACAAATAAAAAAATTTAAAAAAGTAAATACATTATAAAGTGGTATATGTGCTAAACATATAAATTCACCATAATTATCAGAAATTATGGGAAAATGGGAAAGCAGATGAAAAGCAGAATAAGTTCACTGTTTTTATTATAGCAAATGAGTTATTCTGTTAATGCAATTGAGAACAAGGATTTCTGATGTTGGAGAAATCGGATGCTTAAGATTAATAAGGCCAGTAAAAACCCTATAGCCTGGATGGGCTGAATGCTTACCCTTCCTCCCATTCATCTACTGATGCTCTAACAACCCAATGTTATGGTATTTAGAGATGGTGCCTTTGGGTCATAATTAGGGTTAGATTAGATAACAAGAGTGGATTCCTTATGATAGAATCCAAGCCCTTATAAGAAGAGGAAGACAGATATCTCTTCTTCCCCAAACCCCCACTCTGTGTATACACTAAGGGGAATCCATATGAGAACATAACAAGAAGTGGCTGTCTGCGGGTATTTAGCAATTTCTAAATATTTTTTATTAATAATTTGAAAACAGCAAACAAAAATGAGCATCTATTGTATGCTAGGCACTGAGCTAAATGTGGTTTTAAACAAATATTCCCACACTGAATCCTCTTGGAAGCCCTCTAAAACAGTAACTAGTATCGGTTTCACTTTACAGTCTAGGAAACTGGGGCATCTCTGTATGCAGTATCCCACTCTAGATGGTTGAACTGATGTTGAAAACTAGCTTGGAGGTCAGGCCAATAGGCTTCACAATCTGTGCTCTTCATTACATGTTTTATCACTTTTTATAACAAATGTTATTAATATTTTCCAAGCAAAAAGACAACATCATATTTTTACTTCACATTTTCTATAATATAACACCTGTTGGATGTACTTGAATTAGTCTCAACTCTCATAATCATTCCCTTGTGCTCTGGCCCAAGCAAGAAACTGTGACTGCTTCTATCCCAAAATAGTGGAGTTGAAAGCCAAGGGACTTCAAAAACAAAACTTTTAACAAACTAGTAAAAAAGATCAGAGTAATTAGTCAAAATGGATTGTTAGAGGGAAAAGGTGTGTTTGGTTAAGAGCTAAAGTAGGTTTTCATCTCATTGACTATTTCTGTGTGGTATTGATTGAAATTCTTTATAATAAGCATAACATTAGGAGTTGAAGTAATGATAGAAAGGAGTGCCTGCTTCAAATAGCCTTCAGCATTTACAGAAGTATGTTATGTGTCTGTATCTGCCTTCCCCTTCACCAGGGTCAAGGTCAAGAAGCAAGGAATTATATTTGGATTATAAAATATGTTATGGAGTATGGTGTGAATGTTCTGTCCCCTGCAAATTCATATTTTGAAATCCTAACTCTCAATGTGATGGTATGAGGAGGTGGGACTTTGAGAGGTGATTAGGTTATAAAGGCAGCACCATCGTGAATGGAATTATTGTCCTTACAAAATTGCCCCCAGAGAGATCCCTTTACCCTTTGGCAATGTGAGGACACAATGAGATGGTACCACCTATGAACTAGGAAACAAGCCTTCACCGGACAATGTGTTGGCACCTTGACCTTGGGCTTCTCAGTCTCTAGGAACAAATTTCTGTTGTTTATAAGCCACCCAGTTTAAGGCATTTTTGTTATAGCAGCCCAAACAGGCCAAGACAGTTAAGTAACTCATTGTTGTTTTTATTATTCAATACTGTCAATAGCTGAAACAGAACCAACTATACTTTTGGAGAACGGAGCAGACAATAATTTTTAAAGGCCATCCTCCCAGTAGGTGGAGCTATAATGCTTGCAGACCGGGATAGGCAGAATTATGACTCGATTTCCTCTTTCTTAATCCTAGCAAAGTAATGGAAGTGCAAGGTTCAGACTAAAGATGTCTTTCCCTGAATTTTACTTGATACATTTGTTCTCTCACTGTGCATCAAGATTATGTATGTTGTTTTTTTAAAGTTGCAAATACTTGGGGGCATGCCTAGAAAAATGGGTATTTTTAAAAAGTAGACTCCAGTGGTTCTATTTTACACCCAGAGCTGAGAACCACTGGCATGGCAGAGGAAAGAAAACACATTTCAGGGAGTAAGAAAATAAAGGTGCAGTAATATGATTAAAGCCTGTATAACAAGCCTTTAGGAGTTTCAGCATTTAATCCAATAACACAAAACTTAATGAACTGCAAACAGTATTTCTCACTTATAAAAACATGCTTCTTTCTTGCTTAATTTTTGGAAAATAAGATATTTCATTTTTATTTTGTAAAATGTTTATCCCTGCCTCATAGTGCCATTTAAATTTTTTTTGAATTTTTTTTGTTTTAATTAGTTATACCTGACAGTAGAATGCATTTATGCACTTTGATATATCATACATAGATGGGATATAATTTCTCATTTTTCTGAGTGTACATGTTGCAGAATCATATTGGTCATGCAGTCACATATATACATACAGTAATTATGTCTGTTTCATTCTGTTATCTTTCCTATCCCCACACCCCCTCTCCTTCCCTCCCATCACTTCCTCTAATATGCAGTACCCGCATATTAGAGGAAACATTCTGCCTTTGGTTTTGTGGGATTGGCTTATTTATCTTAGCATGATATTCTCCAACTCTAGCCACTTACTGGAAAATGCCATAATTTTACTCTTCTGAGTAATATTTCATTGAGTATATATACCACATTTTCTTTTTTTATTTTACATGAGCTCTCTTCTTCTTCTTCTTCTTATTATTATTATTATATGCATTATAATTCTTAATACACATTTATACCACAATTTATCATATCTCTGATTGTATATAAGGTATGTTGACATTTTCTTTATCCATTCATCTATGTTGTAGATAATATGTTATTACAGTCTGTCTATTGCTCCTCAGCCTTTTCCAATAAGTTTCAGTTTGCCAGAAGCAGCAAATGACTACTGATTTTTCTGGAAGCTGTTTTCAGTTGTCTAACAAGAAGACTTCTTATTTTCGTTGATTGTTGAAAGATCATTTCCAGAGACAGTGGATCTTACTGTAAGTGCATAGGAAGAGCAAGGGTTGTAGCCACATGTATTACTCTGAGTTTGCCCCTTAATCTATGCTTATAATGGTTGTGTTAGAGCACTCAAAGTGTCCTTCCCATCATGACATTGCCAGCAGAGGCTTATTTTCTATGAAGTTGATAAAATTCATCCTTCTGGGCCTCTCATTTGCATAGCCCATTCTGAGACTCCACAAGGGGCTCTAGAAACATGTTTTAAAAGAAAATTGCAAAGTTGCAAAATGTAAGATATTTTCATTTCAATTTGCTAAGACCACTTCTCTTCTGTCACCCTTCATCTCATGTTGGGTGGTGTTGGCAAAGTTAGGAACATTTGGAAATATGGCTAAGGAAGATTGGAAGACAGTGTTAGTTTGTTCTAGTGGCATATGTGCCACTGTGGTTTGCTGTCACTTCCATGCATAGTTAAGTACTGGCAGTAAGGTTCCATGTGGTAGTAGTGGCAGAGTGAGGACTCACACTAGCTTGCTTGTCTAATGATTGTTAAGACTTCCACTAGCCAGATCTGCATTTGCTTAGTGATCCATCAGCAGACCTTTTTATGATCATCTGTCCTCAGTCTCTGCCAGCTTGTGGTAGCTTTTCCCTTCTGTCTCCAAAGCTTTTGTTTTCGTTTTTCCTTTGGGTCCTCTCCATTTAACCTGCATGCTGTACCCTACACAATCTGCACTCCTTACCTCTGCACATCTTTGCTCATTATTCTCTTCTTTTGATCAATGATATTATACTGATTCTTATTAAATTGGTCATTGATTCGACTCAAAATATTGATGTTGACAAAGACATCACAAAACCTAAGTCACTGCAATGAGGTTTTCAATGACACATTAGTTAATAAGTATCACCAATTTAAATAGTATTTAGTCAGTCTACAACAGCATGTATTTGATATGACACTAGAAACAGAGTACGAACTACAGTTTGGTAAAATAAATTACAGAGAAAGTATTTGAAAGCTAATATGGGTAGCTAAAAAAAGGGAAAAAGGAATTTCTGGTTTTAAAAATATCAGGAGAGAGAGAGAGAGAGAGCGAGCTCTGGAGAACATAATAGGCCAGAAAGGATATTTGAAAAGAGAAAGAAGAAACTTACATGAAGACAAAGGTTCATGGCCATCTGAAAAAAAAATGCTAATTAAATACAGAACCCCAACAGATGTTGGATTTCGAGCAATACTGGTTTTGATTATAAAGGAAAAATAAATTTGAGGAGTAAAAGGGTTTTATTTATTAGAAGCACAAAGATATACTAAAAACCATTCCCCCCTCATTTGCCTTCTCAGACTTATTTTCTGCAGCTTGGAGTCTTTACCAGCCAAATATGATAGATCTCTAAAACAAGCTCTTATGCCTTCCTTGAGTATGAAAATAAGATTAACTTTGAAAATAAAACTCTTAAGAACAAGTGTGAAAGGAATGGCCAAAGAATGGAAGAGAGGAAAACAGGAAGGAACATGGAAGGGAGAAATGAAAACGAGTGAGGGAGGAAGGGATTGAGAAAGGAAGGGAGAAAAGAAGGAAAAAGAAAAGATGCCCGATGTAAGATAAGAATTCTGACAGATGAACAGACTACCTTAGAATATTGTCAAACATCAGTGATATGTCAAAACCCTCAAGCAAACTTGGGTTTGGGGGGTTCAGTCTATGGCCTCAGTTCCAGAGTCTCAGGTCCTCAAGCAGAGGAGCACATCTGAGACCTGGGTGGCAGCATCTGACCCAGTGAGTTCAGGACAAGGTCTTAGCAGTCTTGTGTCTCCTCACTTACTACAGCCTTATGAATGGCCCACCCCCGTTGACCTCTGCCAGGCAGGACAAACTTATTCAAAACACTCCATACACGATACATTCTTTATTATTATCATTATTATTTATTTATTCATATATGAGAGTGGAATGCATTACAATTCTTATTACACACATAGAGCACAATATACAAAGTATATTCACATCTATTCATGTCTTCATACATGTACTTTGGGTAATAATGACCATCACATTCCTCCATCATTTCTAACCCCATGCCCCCTCCCTTCCCCTCCAACTCCTCTGCCCTATCTAGAGTCCGTCTATTCCTCCCATGCTCCCTCTCCCTATCCAACTATGAATCAGCCTCCTTATACCAGAGAAAACATTCAGCATTTGTTTTTTGGGGATTGGCTAACTTCCTTTAGTATTATCTTCTCTAACTCCATCCATTTACCTACAAATGCCATGATTTTATTTTCTTTTATTTGCTGAGTAATATTCCATTGTGTATATATGCCACATTTTTTTTATCCATTCATCTATTGAAGGGCATTTAGGTTGATACCACAGTTTAGCTACTGTGAATTGTGCTGCTATAAACCTTTGGGTATAGACCGAGGAGAGGAATAGTTGGGTCAAATGGTGGTTCCATTCCCAATTTTCCAGGAAATCTCCATACTGCTTTCCATATTGGCTGCACCAATTTGCAGTCCCATTAGTAGGTATGAGTGTACCTTTTTTCCCCACATCCTCACCAACACTTATTGTTGTTTGTTTTCATAATAGTTGCCATTCTGACTGAAGTGAGATAAAATCTTAGAGTGGTTTTGATTTGCATTTCTCCAATCGCTAGCAATGACAAACATTTTTTCATATAGTTGTAGATATGACACATTCTCCAAGATGGGAACCAACAGCTCATTTTCACTGTCTTGGTTAGACACTAATTAACCATTTTTGTTTGGCAACCTTCAACTCAATTCTGCTGAACGGAGTGTTCTAAAGTAAACATTTGGTTAAAACATGTCAACAGGGTGATTTGTCTTGGTACTGACATATGCTGTCTTCTACTTCCTTCTCTCTCCAGGTTTTTTGGCTTTGTTTAATTATGAAATTGCTACTCTTGGGTCAGTGTCCTAAAAAGCAACCCAGGAACTTGAAAACTTTAATACAACTTCCAAAAATGGTCCACTTTCACAAAAATCATGTAGATTTTCAGAAGATAGCAATATGTACCTTCTCTACAATTTATAGTGGGTAGATATAATTGTCTATGTGTTTAAGAGTCAATTAATATTTAGAAAATGCAAAAGTTCCAGTAATTACAGTGTTCCAACAGAAAAAAATCATGAGTCCCAAAGAAACAAAAATTAAAGTGCTGACCCCCAAAGTCATCATGAAGGTATAAAAACTAGAATCTGAATTGAGATTACTCTTGCTTGGTCTTCAGAGCCCAGGTGCTCATTACATGAAATATATGGAGCAGTCCCTGTTGGGCGTAAATGTATGGCCAAATTTTACTCTAGGTGTTGCCAGTGATATATTAGAAAGTCATTTTCACTTTTCTCCCAGCTTCATAACCATCTTTATTATTATTCCAACTCTGTGCATTTCGGTGCTTGTACTTTTTTTTTAAAGGAGACTGAGAAGTGTTGAATTCATGACTAGCAGTTTATTTCTTTAATGTCTAAAGACAGGAAATGCATAAATACTTAGCAGTTCTCCCCCACATTGGATTCCTTTCTAAGAAAAGACTAAGAAGGAAAGTGTAAACCTGCTGGATAAGCATCATTCTGGAGGATGGATGAGAGCTGTTGTCGGATCCTGTCTGATGAAGCATTCAAGGGTTAGAGCAAGACTTAGAAGGAGCTGGACATGGTAGCACCTGCCTGTAATCCTAGTGGCTCAGGGGGCAGAGGCAGGAGGATCGCAAGTTTGAGGGCAGCCTTAGTAATTTAGTGAGAACTTAAGCAACTTAGTGAGACCCTGTCTCAAAATAAAAAATAAAAATGGACTAAGCACTCATGGATTCAACTCCCAGTACGAGAGAGAGAGAGAGAGAGAGAGAGAGAGAGATACAACCTTGGTATGGTCCAAGTAGTCCTAGAAAAGAAGACTCCTCTCCTGAAAATCAGACAAGAAAGTCCAAGCCTGTTGCAGATGCTTGTGTGGCCAGTTAGTCAACCCAAGTAAGATATCAAGTAAGAAGAGAAAAGTAACCCATTTGGTCTACAAGACATTGGAAGAAACATGCTCAATTGGTTTGGATGGTAAGAATGGAGACCTTGAATTAGTAGAAGAAAGACAGATCTGAAGAGCCTTCTTATTCTTAGAACCACCAAAATTTATACATAGCCATATATCTTTCCCAGCAATCAGAGGCCCTGGAAACTTGGAATCTGTGGTTCTGGTTTCAGGACTGTGAAGTGATATTAAGGACACCTTATGGAGAAGAAAAGAATGGTTTCTAGAATCTTATTCTTTCCCTTAACCCTTTTCTAGTGCTTCCCCATTTTTTTGATTCTGGTGCAAAGAAGGCTCAAACCAAAGTGACAGATTGTTTAGGTGACCTACATTAGTAGGGTAGTATGCTTTAAAAGAGCCAGAGGATAAAATCAGTTGTAAAACCTGAGGGAGGAAATAAAGCTCAGACTTTTAAGCAAGTTAACTTAAATTTCTGGAGCAATTTCCCGAGAACACAGAGTAGTTGCCCCAGCTTTTACTTTATCCCATGGTGCTGTGGGTCCAGTGGAGCCCTAGTGACTTAAGGCTAACATCCTTGAGCTAATGGAATGAATGACACCTTTATTAACAAGTTAATCCATTTTTGAGTCACAGGCTTCTTTGAGAATATCATGACAACTTCTGCTCCTCAATCCCCCCCCCTTTATATTCAAAATTGTCCATACATTCTCCTTAAGTTCAATAAACTTTATGAAGTGCTATAGACATAATAGTGCAAAGACAAGTGAAAGCAAATAAGAAATTTAGAAATAAACAACAACCCAGTTAAAACAGGAGTATTTACTATTACTATTATAATGAAAAAGCCATCAGGTGATACCTAAGCTGTTCTCCCATCTGCACGCAAGAAGGGGCAGTCATGGCAAAATTTTTACTGCTGAGTCTCTTGGCTCTCAAGAGAGATGGTTTGACTTATACACCTATAATTTCCCACAACATCTGATCATGTAAAGGCCAGAAAGTTAATGAGGATGGGCTCTTGCTGTTTGGTAATTAGAACCAACACAATCCACTGTCAGCTTGCACAAGGCCACTTTGTCCCTGGCCAGGATTCCTAATAAGGACCATAAATACAGTGACAAAGCAGAGGGTTGAATCCCAAGCTGGAGAGTAAATTTCTTCCAGAATTCCCATTGGCCTTACTGGACATGAAACACTGATGGAAAGGGAGGAAAATTTCTGCTTTTCGATCCCCTCTGTGTGGAAATCTGAAATCCCCCATTACCTGAGAAGGAAAGCCACTTGGGCTCATCACTCCCTCTGGACCATGTTCTCACAGGTAGTTCAACTTTCCCATTTATGGTCTTATTTTGGTTTAACTTGGAATATAAGACCAGAATATTTTTGTCCAAACGATAAAATATACTTTGGACATTTGGTTTAAAATGTCAGTTGACATGAAGATTTACAGTCATCCTTGTAAGAGAAGTAGAACTTTCCATCAGATGATGCAAGGATTACAGAGAAGTGAGCATCATTTCTTGTCTTTTCTTTTGGGACAAACTTCAGGATAGACAACTCATGTGTGCTGTGGGGGAAGTGGCTCCTAGGCTGGGGAAGCATCTGTAATTTCAGTAGATATTTCTTTTCTGAGGGAAAAATTAATTTCACTTTCTGGTTTTATTTTTTCATTAGTCAAGAAAAAAATAAGACCTAGAAGAGCTCAAATCCTTCCCTAATCCCTCCACAAATAGCAAACCATTTTTAAAGAGTTTGATATTTTTCTGTTTGAGTGTTGGGCCATATTAGCTTGAAATTTAAATATAGGAGCAGACACTGTAGGTCACACTCACTCAGATGTCCTCCAACCTAAATTCTGTAAAAATGGAAATTTCCTAGATGTGTTAGTAATTACCACATTTGAGACAAATTAGTAGAAATTCTTGCATGTATAAAACTAATTATCTTTTGCCAGCAAAGACCTTGACCAGTTTTCAAGTGTTATGATTGCATTTTTCATAGGTATGGCATTGAATTTTTTTCAAACTGCTTTAGCGTATACGATTCTCAGGATGAGCTAATAAGCAGGTAAGGCAGTTCATGTCCTATTTTAGTAGTGGGAAATGGAAATCTTCATTAGATTAAGTTTAAGATTTCTCCTTCTTAAGCTTGAAGACATTATAGCAGTACACTAATTCTTGATTTAATGTTCAAGTGTAATCACAATGTCCCTATACTCACTTGTTGCTACTTTATATCTGCACAGCTATATGAAAAGTAGTATTTGGTTTCTTCTCTGCATACCATGGTGTATATATATATATATATATATATATATATATCCCTTTTATACTTAAAAATGCACCAGAAAATATTTTTCCTAACTTCAGGTTATGTGATGTGTTCCCTACTTACAATGTGAAAAAAAAATAGTTATACTAAATTTGACAAATTATACTGTAGCAAAATTCAAAACAGCATATATCCCCAACACAGAGCAGATTAATATCTTTGGTTTCATTGAAAGTCATGTAATTACTGAATTTCCAAGACAGAAATCAGAATTTACTATTTTTACTTTTTTGATAAACAAGGAATATTTTCAGCCACCAACATTTTTTTTTCTTTCAAACTACTGCTTCTAAACTGTCTGACATCTTCTTTACTCATTTCTTCAATGAGTAAAGATTTTCTAAAATTTAATGATCTTTAAAATTTTTATTTGTGTCATTTCCTTATTCTAAACCACCCAGTGACTATCCATTACACTTAGAAAATTATCCAACTTTTTTAAAAAATTTATTTATTTGTTCTATTATTATACATGACCACAGAATGCATTTCAATTCACAGTACACATATAGGAGCACAATTTTTCATGTCTCTGGTTGTACACAATGTAGAGTCACACCATTTGCGTCTTCATATATGTGCTTAGGGTAATGATGTGCATCTCATTCCACCATCTTTCTTACCCCCATGCACCCTTCCCCTCCCTCCCCTTTGCTCTAATCTAAAGTTCCTCCATTTCTCTCATGCTCTACCCCCACTCCCATCCCCATTATGGATCAGTATCCACATATCAGAGAAAACATTACACATTTGTTTTTGGGGGGATTGGCTGACTTCACTTAGCATAATAGTCACCAACTCCATCCATTTAACTTGCAATGATTTTATTCTCTTTTAATGCTGAGTAATGTTCCATTGTGTATATATACCAAAGTTTCCCTATCCATTCATCTACTGAGAGGCATCTAGATTGGTTCCACAGTTTAGCTACTGTGAATTGTGCTGCTATAAACATTGATGTGGCTGCATCACTGTAGTATGCTGTTTTTGTTGTTGTTGTTAATGTTTTCACACTACTTTATTTTGTTTCATTTTACTTTTTATGGTGCTGGGGATTGAAACCAGGGCCTTGTACATGCAAGGCAGGCACTCTACTGATGGAGCTATATATCCAGCACCTAGTATGCTGTTTTTAAGTCCTTTGGGTATAGACTGAGGAGTGGAATAGCTGAGTCAGATAGTGGTTCCATTCCAAGTTTTCCAAGAAATCTCCATACTGCTTTCTATATTGGTTGCACCAATTTGCAGTCCTACCAGCAATGTAAGAGTGTGACTTTTTCCCCACATCCTCACCAACATTTATTGTTGTTTGTATTCTTAATAGCTGTCATTCTTGACTGGAGTGAGATGAAATCTTAGAGTAGTTTTGATTTGCATTTCTCCAATTGCTAGAGATGTTGAATATTTTTTCATATATTTGTTGATTGATTATATATCCTCTTCCAAGAAGTGTCTCTTCAGTTCCTTGGCCCATGTATTGATTGGGTTGTTGTTTTTTTGGTGTTGAGATTTTTGAGCTATTTATACATCCTAGAGATTAGTGCTCCATCTGATGTGCATGTGGTAAAAATTTGTTCCTAAAATGTAGGCTCCCTATTCACCTCACTGATTGTTTCTTTTGCCGAGAAGAAGCTTTTTAGTTTGAATCCATCCCATTTATTGATTCTTGATTTTATGTCTTGCACTATAGGAGCCTTATTAAAGAAGTTGGGGCCTAATCCAACATGATGAAGATTTGGGCCTACTTTTTCTTCTATTAGACACAGGGTCTCTGATTTAATTCCTAGGTCCTTGATACACTTTGAGTTGAGTTTGGTACATGGTGAGAGATAGGGACTTGATTTCATTTTGCTGCATATGGATTTCCAGTTTTCCCAGCAGCATTTGTTAAAAAAGGATGTCTTTTTCTCCAATATATGTTTTTGGTACCTTTCTCTAATGTGAGATAACTGTATTTATGTGGGTTTCTCTCTGTGTCTTCTATTCTGTACCATTGATCTACAAGTCTATTTTGGTGCCAATACCATGCCATTTTTGTTACTACTGCTCTGTAGTATAGTTTATGGTCAGATATAGTGATGCCACTTGCTTTACTCTTCTTGCTAAGGATTGCTTTAGCTATTCTAGGTCTCTTATTTTTCCAGATGAATTTCATGACTGCTTTTTCTATTTCTATGAGGAATGTCATTGGGATTTTGATTGGAATTGCATTAAATCTGTATAGTGCTTTTGGTAGTATAGTCATTTTGACAATATTAATTCTGCCTATCCAAAACAAGGGAGATCTTTCCATCTTCCAAGGTCTTCTTTAATTTCTTTCTTTAGTGTTCTGTAGTTTTCTGTAGTTCATTGTAGAGGTCTTTCACCTCTTTTGTTAACTGATTCCCCAGTATTTTTTTTAAGCTATTGTAAATGGGGTAGTTTTCCTAGTTTCTCTTTCAGAGTATTTGTCACTGATGTACATAAATAAAACTTCAGACCAATATGTCTAATGAACATAGATGCAAAAATTCTCAATAAAATTCTGGCAAATCGAATACAAAAACATATTAAAAAGATAATGCACCTGGGGCTCATCCCAGAGATGCAAGGTTGGTTCAACATACAGAAATCAATAAATGTAATTCATCACATCAATAGACTTAAAGATAAAAATCATATATGATCATCTCAATAAATGCAGAAAAAGCACTCGACAAAATACAGCACCCATTCATATTCAAAACACTAGAAAAACTAGGGATAACAAGAACATATCTCAATATTGTAAAAGCTACCTATGCTAAGTCCAAGGCCAACATCATTCTAAATGGAGAAAAATTGAAAGCATTCCCTCTAAAAACTGGAACAAGACAGGGATATCCTCTTTCACCACTTCTACTTAACATAGTTCTTGAAACTCCATATAGAGCAATCAGAGAGATGAAAGAAATTAAAGGGATACAGATAGGAAAAGAAAGATTCAAACTATCACTATTTGCTGATGATATGATTCTATACATAGAAGATTTAAAAAATTCCACCAGAAAACTTCTAGAACTAATAAATGAATTCAGCAAAGTAGCAGGATATAAAATCAATACCCATAAATCATCCAACCTTTTTAAAAGGCCCCCCAAATTTTAAATAATCAAATTTCTGTGTTGATTAATCATTGGCACAATAATGTTGCATATAAAAGCCTACAAACCTAAGGATTTGAATGACAGATCTGTGAGTTGCTACATGGATTTGCTCCAGACAGCTAGTCCTGGGGCACAACTGCTCAGGCTGCAGTGGATATGAAGGCTTTTCCTACTTGCACACATCGTCCTTCTTACTATACTGTATCTGTATAACTATAATGTGACAAGCCTCTTAAAGCTTCCTGTCACCTCCACCCACGTACCATCAGCCAAAGATGATCATTTGGATAATCCCAAATCAAGGAGCAAGAGACACATTTTGCCTTTAATAAGGCAGTGAGAATTTAATTTAATTTTATAATGCTATCTGCTAATTCAATCCCTTCTATCCATACTGGATTTTTTTGTTTGTTTGTTTGTTTTTATTTTTTGGCTTTCATTGCTCCCTGAGCATGGAAGACTTATTCCAACTTCAGGGCACTGGCTCTTACTGTCTTTCATTCTGGAAAAGGGTTCTGCCAGCTATTCTGTGGTTCATTCTCTCAGTGTATCTAGACACCTTCCAAATGGCAACTCCTCAGGAAGTTCTTTTTTGACTGGCAAATATACAATAGTTTCCACACCTACACTCACCTGCGCATCCATCATTATTATCACATACACATCCCATCGTTCTATGATCCTGCTTTAATGTTTGTTGGAAAGTCAACCAAAGCATTTTTTTAAAGTGTGTGTATTTGTTTATAATCCATCTCTGGCCTCTATAGCAAGTTTTCTGATGGATATTCTTTGTCTTTATTATTCACTATTGTATTCCTGGCATCTAAGATGGTGTCTGGTACACAGCATTGTCTGAATGAGGAATTAAAGACCATCACTATTTGTTTCAGGCAGCTCTTTCATCATTGTATCCAAATGATCTGACAAGAACAATTATAGGAGGAAAAGTTTATTTGGGGCTTATGGTTTCAGAGGTCTCACTCCAGAGACAGCCAACTCCATTGCTCTGGATGAGGCAGTCCTAGGATGAAGGTTATGGAGAAGGAAAGCATCTCAGGCTATGGTGATCAGGAAGCAAAGAGAGAGAGAGATACACTCACCAGGAACAAAATATAACCCCCAAAGACACGCCCCCAGTGACCTGCCTCCTTCAACCACACCCTACCCACCTGCAGTTACCACCCACTTAATCCATATCGGTGGATCCATACACTGATTGGGTTAAGGCTCTCAGAACCAAGTCATGTCACTTCTAAACTTTCTTTCATTGTCTCACACAGGAACTTTTGAGGAATGCTTCATATCTAAACCATAACTTTATTAGAGTTGGAAACACCTTTCAAAAGTGAGTCTATTCATCAGGTGGTCTGATCACCAAGCCTAAGGAACAGATAAATGGTCCTGCATAAATTTTTCACTCCAGAAAGATACAGATACATTCTAGGTCCTGTGAAGAATTCTATATCCTATAGAGTCTTATTTGTCCATAAAATGGCATTGTTAATTAAGGAATCACATATGATTATACCAAAGAGCAGCTAAATGGATGCTGCATGCAGAAAACCTCTTTTGGACCTGCCAGTAAAGGCCCTCCAGAAGGCTGTTAATTCTCCAGGCAGGCTAGCACCGTTTGATATTTCTTCATCACTAACAGAATCAAGACAGAGAAACAAGATGTGAATTTTACCTGGACCCAGTAAAGGCCTCAAACAGCACAGTCTGGGGAACCATGCCAGCTCGAATGAAGCATTTCTGGACTCTAAGAAACTATGTGGACCTTCAGCGTCTCCAGATCACACTAATGGGCCTCACAAGACCATGTTTGGCTTCAAGGAAGCTATTAATGAAGTTCAGATTGAACCTGTGTAGCTATAGTTTTAAAATGTTTCCTTAAAGTTTTACGGGGAGCTTAGTTCTTATGACATTTTCAGAAATGGGAGCCAAGCTTTTGTTTGAAAACATAGTGAGATGCCTGCAATAATAATAATGGTAATGGCCATAGGAATAATAAGAATAATTGGAAGTCAAAAGATATGAAGCCAGAGGCTTCATTAGGTTAATTTGGGTATTTTTTAAATAAAATTTAAGGGCTGCTAAAGCACAATAATGATCAAATCTCTTGGAATGTGCAGCATATTCTCTGTGGGATTTTTATTTCTTGGGAATGGAAAGGAAGGGAAGGCAGGAGAATTCTGAAACTTTCCATTGTTGCTTTCTTCTTCTGATTCAGCACAGGTTTTGCAAAAGCCCCAAGTTACAACAAAAATACACATGCCAGCATATTCTTCAAAGAAAAGGAATGCCCTGCTCTGTCTCCCTGTTCACACTTGTACATGGGGCAGATCCAGCAGGAAATATGAACACCAAAGTCTTGGTAAAAAGAAATTCTTTCCCATTTACTTTTCTGAAACATACTTCATGCAACAGGAGGTACCAATATGGAATACAACCATAAATAGATATACATTTGATCTCAAACTTTCCAAATATTTGACTTTAAGCAGAACTCGACTATTTATATTTCCAGATTTGGCTGTGTAGAAAGGTGGTAGGGATAGTGGAGGTTAGGACTAAGAAAGAGTAAATAGAAAAAGTCATAAAAATTTTTGGATATTGTTCAACTCTTATAAAATAACATCGTGTTGAGATATATGCAAATGTATCAGAAACATACAGATTAAATATACATTAAAATACAAATCAGAAATTAAGAGGGAAATGTTCTGAATACATTTCATTTTAGGAAATATTTTAAATAAGAGTTTGGGAAAAATTCTTCAGGGATCTATATGTTGAATCCAATACCTGGGCATAGTGTTCTTATTATTTTGCGTTATTAGGAAGAGGGAAATGTGAACGCTGTTTTTCAGATTGGGGGTTGTTTGCAGCAGAACATGCAAACAGATACAAGAGCATGGGTTATAAATAAAGTAATAATCCAAGGAATGGTCTCTACATACACAACATGAACTCTAAAAGAAGCAGTTCTTTGATGTGTCTATCCTAGCATTAAGCAATTGCATGGAAAGAGTGCATACAATATTTGATGGATTAGTGAGTAAATAAATGAATCAGTGAATAAAAACTAAAAGAATGTTCTCAAAATAATTCTGCATAAAGCATGCAATAGTTTTCACAATTATGTGTGGTAATGTTTAGCTGGTAACGTCTCTGGAGTACATGCAGAATTCCATATACGAAAGGAACAAAACCCTTGAGTTATCATCAAAGTTTATGTTTGGACCATGTACAATGAAAAGGGCCTTGGTCCATATAACCAGGGAGCTTTCATTCTTTTAAAAATTATTTTTAAATTGACTGGTAAAATTGTATGAATTTACCATGCATGGAATATTGTTTTGAAATATGTATATGTTGTAGAATGACTAATTCTAGCTAACTAACATATACATTATATAATTATTAGTTTTTGTTGTGAGAACACTTTACACCCAGTATCATAATGTTTTACTTAGATTTTTCACTGCTATGACTAAAAGACCCAACCAGAACAATTATACATGAGGAAAAGTTTATTTGAGGGCTCACAGTTTCAGTGGCTCCAGCCCATATAAGTCAGGCTTCATTGCTTTGGGCTCCAGAAGAGGCTAAACATCACAGTGGAAGAGTGTGGCAGAGGGAAGTGGCTCACAGAAAGATCAGGAAGCAGAGCGACTCCACTTGTCAGATACAAATACATACCCCAAAGCCACTACCTCCTACAGCCATATCCCACCTGCCTTCAATTACCACTCAATTAATCCCATCAGGTGATTAATTCACTGACTAGGTTAAGGCTCTCCCAGCGCAATCATTTCCCCTCTAAACTCTCTTGCATTGTCTCACATGTGTGTTTTTTTGGGATACCTCACATCCAAACCATAACACACAGCATTTTCAAAAGAATTTATATATTGTCAACTATAGTCACCATATTGCATAATAGAACTCTTAAACTTATTCATCCTATGTAACTGGAATTTTATAGCCTTTGACTAACATCTCCCAACCTCCTTTCCCTACCTCTAACCACTCAGCCTCTGGTAACCACCATTCTTCACTTTATTGCTATTAGATCAACATTTTTAGATTCTACATAAGCTCAGACAGACAGGAAACCCACAAAATGTCAGAACACCACACATCTTTTCTCTAGAGGTTTTCATTTTCTCTAGTAAAAAAGCTTCTTTTTCCTAAGGATGAGATTTCTGATTACTGTCTTTCTGCCCATTCCATCTGAAGTCTTGTGGTGATGCAATCATGGGTTTGGATGACCTTCCCATGGTTTCAACCAATTGTCTTATCACAACTCCCAACACTGGCTTCTATCTGGTTTGAGAGTTTTATTGTCCAATATGGTGAGTACAGTTGACAAGATATTGAATTCTTGAAAATGCTGTGATATTGGGTATAAAAAGTGTTTACACCACAAAAATGATGATTATGTGAGGTAATGGGTATGTTAATTAACTAGAATTAGTCATTTGTGGGAATCCACACTTTTACACCTGTAAACCTGTGATGGATGAGGTCTAGCCTATTTCAGAGATGACTTCAAACATCTTTCCCATTTTTTGAAGTACAAAGTACTTCTTTTTAATGTCACTAATCTTTTTAGCAACAACACCCTCCAAAGCCATATGCTTCTTTTGTGGCCAAATAGCAAGTATTTCCAACATTCCCCCTAGCCTTTTGCTCCCAACTCTCATTGTAAATCTGGATAAGAGCAACCCAGAAATATCCATGCCACAGTCTAAAACCATACCACCATGAAATTTTCTCTGCCAGATGAATTAATCAGTCACCCTTAAACTCAGTCTCACACAAAGTCTCAGGGCATGGACAAATTTTAGACAAGTTCTTTGTGAGAATATGACAGAAATGACCTCTAGGCAGATTTCCAACAGAGTCTTCATTTTCATCTGAAACCTCATAAGTACAGTCTTCACTGTTCACATTCTTATCAGTATTCTGGTCTTCTAGTCCTGACTAGAATTTGCCAGTAAATTCTATTTACAATATTCTAGGGCTTCTCCAGCTTGCATCTCCAAACTTTTCCAAACTCTTTGTACAAATGAATGTCAAAGGCTTCTGAACCACATCCTCAGGTATAGTCACAACAACCACTCCACTTCTTGGTACCAATTTTCTGTGTTAGTCATCTTTCCATTGGTGTGATAAAATACCTGAGATAAACAATCTAAAAGAAGGAAAGACTTATTTTGGCTCATGGTTTCAGAAGTTTCAGTCTTTGGTTACTTAACTCTGTTGTTTCTGTGTTGAGGCTGAAAATCATTGCAGAAGGTACACATAATAAAGCAAAGCTGCTTACCTTATGGCATGTGGGAAGCAGAGAGAGAGGTGGGGTGAGAGGTAGGTACTGAGAGGAAGAGCAGGAACCAAATAAACCTTCAAGGGCCTGCCTCCAGTGACTTACTTCTTCCAACTAGGTGCCACCTTCTCAAGTTTCTACCACCTCCCAACGGCCCATTAAGGTATGAATCTATAAATAGACCACTTTGTTGATGAGGTCAGAGCCCTCATGATCTAATCGCCTTTCAAAAGCTTCACCTCTCAACATTGCTGCTTTGGGAAACAAGCCTTTAATGCATGATGTTTTGAAGGTCATTTAAGATCCAACCCATAACATTTGCTTTTCCAATATGGATCTTTATGGTTCTTTAGCTATTATATATTTATTACTTTATCTTTTTATTACCTATCTACATATACTATCTATATATTCTGGATATATATGATAGATGAATAGATGATAGATGAGTGATAGATAATCTTCTAATACTCTTAATTTCTTTTCTGGAACAACAGTTATTCAAACGTTAGATATCCTATATTTATCTCTTACATTTTTTCTTATAGTTTAGAGCTCCTTACCTGTTTTTATATCTTAACAAGTCATCAATCGTGTCAAAATCAGACATGCATAGCTGCATAGCCACATATTACCTTGTGTTTTCCCTTTAGTACTTAAACATACGATAATCTTAAAACAAGATATACACCAAAGAGAAAAGTTCTATGATTCAGGAAACAGTGGATACTACTCAGGATCAAAGGAACTATCCGTGTAAAGATCAGGACCTAGAGGCACACCTGTAATCCAAGTGGCCTAGGAAGCTGGCAAATTGGAGGGCACCTGGGAAATTTACCCAGATCCTGTTCTGAAATTAGAAAAAAAATTAAATTTATTTATATAGTATTTGAAGTTTTGGGGATAGAACCCAGGGGTGCTTTACTATTAAACTTCATCTTTAGTCCTTTTTTTATTTTGAGAGAGGGTCTAACTAAATTGCCCAGGCAGGCCTCAAACTTGCAATGCTCTTGCCTAGAGCTCCAGAATAGCTGGAATAGCAGGCATATGCCACCTCAATTTTTTTTTTTTTTTAAAGGCTGGTTCTGGGCATGGTAGCACACACCTGTAATCCCAGTAATTTGGGAGGCAGAGCAAGAGGATCGCAAGTTCAAGACCAGCCTCAGCAATTTAGAGAGGCCATAAGCAACTTAGTGAGACCCTGTATAAAAAAAAAAAAAAAAAAAGGACTAGAGATGTAGCTAAGTGGTAGACTGCTAGGAGGCTCTGAGTTCAAAGAAGTAGGTGGGGAGTCAGCTCACCAAGCAGGACTCCGCTCCTCCCAGGGAATCCAGTCACTCCCTCTGTCTTTGGTTTTTTGTTTTGTTTCCCAGTGCTCTTTGGAATTGGGTTGCCCTAAATTCTAATCAGGTTTGCCACTTATTGGGCCAACTGATATTATGAAAGTTAATTTCTCTGAACCTCAATTTCATTATCTGTAAAATGGAGGCGACTTTAGGGATGGTGTGCAAATTAAATGAGATGATTCAAATAAATATGTAGAGTACATTTTTTAAATGTTAACCCATTATGTCATCATCTGCAGCTGAATATGAATTTGACCCAGGACAGCCAGTCTAGTCTGCAGAGGTACACTTCTGTTCTGTCTCTGGTCTGCCAAGGTGTGGGATTTTCAGTGGCTTCTAGTTGGGTGCCTGCCCTTTGGAGTATAAGCACTAGCTGTGGGAAGGGAACGCTAGCCCTGGCAGAAGGGATTGTATTGCCCAGTGCTGCTGCAAACACTGGCCACCTGGTTTCATTGTTCCAGTTGGGGCCTCAGCCTAAACCTCCCTGAGATCCTGTCTTGGATTAAACAGATACCAATCATCCTCCCAGTAAATGCAGGTGGAGTGAAATAGATACAAATTTCAGTAAATGCCCTACAAATCTAATACAAGCAAACATCTTATCTGTCTCCCATCCCCTTCCCACCCAAAAATCAGGGCTTTAGAGAACAATTGAACTAGAGTGCAAGAAAAAATTGGGGGATCCATTTTTTTTTCCAACAGCAAAATGGCTCTGATGAAGTTGTGCTGGGAAATATGATAATTTTTGTAAGAAAATCTTCTAATAAAGAGTAAATCAATTAGCAATTTTAGGAGACTAAAGTTTTAACAGAAGAGAAATGCAATCCAAGGGCATTACAGGCACTGCAAAAATCATTTCTTTCTTCTTAATAAGGCAGATATTGTTAATTTACTTACCTAAAATTAAAATATATTATTTATTTATTTATTTATTTATTTATTTATTTTGGGGACACCTGGGGATTAAACCCAGGGAGCTTAACCACTGAGCTACATCCCCATCCCCCCCTCCTTTATTTATTTATTTATTTTTAAATTTTTATTTTATTTTGAGACAGGATCACACTAAGTTGCTTAAGGCATTGCTAAATTGCTGAGGCTGGTCTTGAACTTGTGATCCTCCTTCCTCAGCCTTCCAAATTGCTGGGATTATAGGCATGTGCCACCATGCCCAGTAAGGTATATGATTATTTTGAAAGAATCAGCATGAAGCTGAAAGGTGGTATGAGAAAACAAACCCTCAATATCCTAATGAGAAGCAAAGAATGCAATGAATAGGTATATTATTTAGTAACATATAGGGAACTACACAAACCTTGTTTTAAAATAGTTGCTTCCACAGAATCTGCACGGGGTGTAGAAAAGAGTGAAAGATGGAACAGTGTTTTCCTCTCATTTTAAGTCTTTTGGATCAGATCTATTTTACTTTTTAACATGCAGTTGTAACTTTTAATTTTTTTGAAATAAAGAGATCCAACCTATGAGATTACAGACATGTTGCTGTTTTAAACACCTTCAACTTGATGATCAGTTTAAAAGTCAATTAAAAGCTAAGATATCCAGTCCCAAAAGACAGCCTTTTTCTTAGTGTTGGTTGTCATATCTATAACGTTTTGGGAGCAACATGAAGAAGCAAAGTTCACATTAACTTTTAGAAAGCATTGGTTTTTAATGTCATTCTTCTGCTTATAATGGAATTCAAGTATAGTGTGGATGAGCAGAAACTTTTGCTAAGTAAAAGCATTAGAAAATAGAGTATTTATACTCAGTGGGTTACTGTCCAGCCTTAAAAAAAAAAAGAAGGAAATTGTATCATTTGCAACAACATGAGTGTACCTCTAGGACATTACTTTGAAATAATACAGGCACAGAATGACATAGACTGCATGCTCACACAACCTGTGCAATCTAAAAACAGAAATTATAGAATCATAGATCAGAAGAGTGGTAATCAAGAGATGAAGGACTGAGGAGAATGGAGAGATGTTGGTTAAAGGGCAAAAAGTTTCAGTTAGGAGGATTTAGTTCTAGAGACCAATTATACAGCAAGGTAATAATAATAAAGAATGTATATTTAAAAATTGCTGAAAGAGTAGCTTGTAATTGTTCTCACCATAACAAAAAGTATGTGAGGTGACTGATATGCTAATTAGTCTATTTAATCATTCTACAGTGTGTACATATATGAAACATAGTGTTTTATTCCATATTACTTACAAAAAATATATTTTAGAACCTCCTAGAGTAACAAAAACTTCTGTAGAGTTTCTGGGTGCTACTAGAGAAGTTCTTCTTTTGTGAATCAGGAAATTGTTTCATTATGAGAGGGTCAAGACTTTATCTCTTTAAGGCCAGTGACTGGCTAACTGACCTCTTAATTTTTGAACATGGTGACTTCTGAGAGCTCAAAAGACATGTACCAAAATTGATCTGAATGTGAATAAATGTCCTGACAATGTTTTGTTCTAGAATATAAAGTAGCAAGAACAGCATATAGCAGAAAATCTCTACCTTATTTTAATATCTGCCTGCTTCCCCTTCATTTGATCTTATTTCTTTGAGCCATAAATATTCTTAACTTGCCATTATATATCTATTGTAAATTTCAAATGACTGTCCTTTAAAAGCAATCAGTAAAGTATTATTAGATTTTGTTTTTAGTTTTGGAAATTTATTTCTGTCCATGGAAACAAATTATAAAATTTTACCCTAAAAAAGGTTGATGTGTGTTTTCTATTAACTATGTATGTTCACAATGCAAAATTTAATGAGCCACATTTCAAAAATGTGCCTGTGAAACATTGCCTAACATATTGTTCCTTTTTAATGGAGAACTCATTAAACAGAATATTTAAATATCTCTGAAACAATTTATCTCACATGTGGTTCAAAGCCATTATCAAAAATTAGAAAATAGTAACAAGTTCAAAAGTTTTCATATAATTATACTATCTTCTAGATATTTTAATATGATTTATAATATAATTATTTATTAATAATCTTTTAGTTATACTGTATGTAATACTCTGTGTTATAATAAATTAATAACATTGATTTTTGCTGCCACATATTTGCCTTTGTATTAAAAATGTGTAAAATAGACATCTGAATAAAACATATAAACAAAGTGTGCTTTCCAAAAAAATGGAACCATGTTCTTTTATAACTTTCTTCATTTGCCAATGTATTATTAACACAGTTCATTTTTATGTCAATGGATACAGATATGCATTGTTATTCCCAGCAACTGGATGGATTTTGCTATAAGGATACATTATTTAGCCTATATCTTAATGTCAAACATATATATTATCTTCAATTTGCAACTAGTACAAACATAAGAATTAGCCTCCTTGTGCATATACCTTTGAGTATATGGATTTTTACTTTTTGGGGTATACTGACCAGTTGTGAAATTGTTAGGTCAAAATATCTGCATACTTCAAAGACTTTTGATGTACATGTATCTAACTTATCCTTAGGAAAATTGGTTCTAGTTTACATTCCACCAGTAGTTATGAAAATACCCTTTCATCCTCATCTTTTACAATCCTGGGTCTTATTTTTTTTAATCATTGCCAATCTGTTGGTCAAGAAGTATTTAACTTGCATTTCTTTGCTTATTATTGAGCTTGAAGTTTTTTCCCCCTATTTATTGTGTTTTCCTTGTGAAATACTTGTTTGTGCTTATTAAACTATTATTAGGGTGTAAAAACTTATAAGAAAGTTTTGACTTTCTCATTATGAACAACACTTCAATTTCTTACAACTTTGGATTTTAAACTAACTTTTGGCAACTTATGAACATTCATATGAGGAAGACTCTATTGTTTTGCATTCACAAAATTGCCAATGAAAAACTGTTAACTTAGTCTCACGAAAACCTCTTTTTTTACAATGCTGAGATGTTATATTTTGTTTGCCATAAAAACAGAGTAAGGGTTCTATTGAAGATTGTGATGCTGACTTAAAATTTTATTTCTTCATGATAATACTCATTTGAAAGCTCATAATTTTAAAATAGATCATCTCAGCTGCCCCCCAAAATCCTTTCTCCCTACATAGTTATTCAAACACATAACCACGTTTCCCCCAATTATTAGCTTTTATTTGTCTTAAACTCTTCTGAAATTGGAACATTTGCTAAACTTTGGTAGCAAATGTTGGCACAGACAGCAGTTTATAATGTTCATCTTCCTAGAGGTAATTTTTCTCCTTTAATCTTTCCCTCACTCTCTCCTCCCTATTTTTTCCTTAGTTGATTTAAATGATGTGGGTTCACCATGATCACCAAAAAAGCACACTGACTTAAAACTACAAGACAGCATTATAGTGGGTTGAATACAGGTTCCAGAAGATGTGTCCTTGTCAAATTCCCCGAACATGTAAATGTGACCTTATTTAGAAAAAAGAAAAAAAAAAAAGTCTTTGCAAATGTGACAAGTTTAGGATCTTGAAATCATCATGGATTATCTGGACTCTAAAAGCAGTCAAAAGAGTTTTCACAAAAGACATACAGGAGATATAGCAGAAGGTAAGGGACAATGTGACCACAGAGGAAGAGATTGAAGCAATACTAATGGCCATCATGTGCCAGAAAAGATAAAGGACTGAAATCTCCACTACAGCCTCTGGGAATTGTAACCTGTGAATTCACGTGTTCAGCTTCCAGAACTGTGAGAGAATACATTTTTGTTGTTTTAAGTCACTGGTCTTATGAAAAATTGTTACACCAGCCAGAAGAAACTTAACACAAACACTGAAAATCTCACCAGCTCTGATGGAATCCTCCTATTTCTGGAAACATCATTCTATAATTTGGTGACTTCTTTCTGGACAATGTATAGTATCCAATACAGTGTTAATAGAACAGACTATGGAGTCCAGCTGCCTTAATTACTACCTCTTACTAGTTGGGTGACTTAGGATAACTGTATTGGCCTTTCTGATTCTCAGTTTCCTCATCAAAGAAAGGTAATTGTGACCGTACCTACCTAATAGGGGTTGATGTAAAGATTATATGACATACTATATGTAAATTACTTAGATCATCCTAATGACCTGGCATGTAGACATGACTAAGAATTAGCTCTAATAATAGTATGTCTATTCTCAGGAACAACTCCATATAACCAGCATGAGTTTTCTAGGGCTGCTGTAACAAAGTAACCAAAATGAATGGCTTAAAAACAGAAAGATACTGACTCACAGTTCAGAAGGCCTAGAGTCTGTAATTAGTCAGGAGAGTTAGTTCTATCAGAAAATGGTAAGAGAGAGATTTGTTCTAGCTTTCTCTCCTTGGCACATGTATGATCATCTTCTCCCTGTATCTCTTTTTATCTCTATTCATTTCCATCTCTGTCTTCAAATTTCCCCTTTGTGTAAGGACACAAGTTATATTGGATTAGAGCACACCCTAAAGACCTTGTTTTAATTTGATTATCTTCAAAGACCAATAACAATCATATTCTGAGGTACTAGGGATTAGAATTCTGACTTTTTGTGGGGGAATAGAATATAACCCATAACATAATACCACAATCTTACTCCAGAATGTGTTCTTTCCTTTGGCTTCCGTTGCCTTATATCTTTACCATGCAGAAACTGATGGCATAAGTTTTAGAAATGAGGAAGCTTGAACTGAAAAAAAGTGGCATATGTTTATGTGGGAGGAAGGTGAGACAATTGTATGAATGAGTCGGTGGAAATTGGGTCAATCAAGGAGTTAAATAAGTTTTCAATTAACCTTATTCATTCATGTTTACTTTTTTCTTTGAAAAGAATAGCAAAAACAGGGGCTGGGGCTGTAGCTCAGTGGTACAACATTTGCCTAGCATGTGTGAGACACTGGGTTTGATCCCTAGTACCACATAAAAATAAGCAAATAAAGGCATTCTGTCCATCAATAACTACAATTTTTTTAACAGAATAGCAAAAGTAGAACTCATCCATGATTATTTTACTCTTACCACTTTAAGAAAAATTTTTGTTTAATAGTATCCATAAAAAACAGTTTTGACATCATTCTAAGTGGAGGAAAATTGAAAGCATTCTCTCTAAAAACTAGAACAAGATAGGGATGCCCTCTTTCACCTCACGTATTCAACATAGCCCTTGGAAACTCTAGCTAGAACAATTAGGCAAAGGAAAGAAACTAAAGGGATATGAATAGGAAAAGAAGAGCTCAAAATATCCCAATTTGCCAACATGATTCTATATTTAGAAGACCAAAAAAATTCTATCAGAAAGCTTCTAGAACTCAGCAAATGAATTCAGCAAAGTAGTAGAATATAAAATTAACACCTGTAAATCAGTTGCATTCCTCTATATCAATGACTAATCAGCTGAAAGAGAAATCAGGAAAACTATGCTCTTTATAGTAGCATCAAAAAAAAAAAAAAGAAAAAGAAATTGGGGAATCAATCTAACAGAAGAGGTGAAATACCTCTACAATGAAAACTACAGAACACTAAAGAAAGAATTTCAAGAAGACCTTAGAAGAGGAAATACCTCCCATGTCCTTGAATAGGCAGAATTAATATGGTCAAAATGGCCATACTGCCAAAAGCACTATACATATTTAATGCAATGCCTATTTAAATTCAAATGATGTTCTTCATAGAAATAGAAAAAGTATTCATGAAATTCATTTGGAAAAATAAGAAGCCCAGAATAGCCAAAGCAATACTTAACGGAGAAAATGACATAGAAGCATCACAATACCAGACCTTAAATTATACTACAGAGCTATAGCAACAAAAACAGCATAGTATTGGCACCAAAACAGACATGAAGACCACTGGCACATATTAGAAGACACAGAGTCATACCAACATAAATATAGTTATCTCATACTAGACAAAGGCACCATAAATATACATTGGAGAAAAAAACAGCCTCTTCAACAAATAGTGCTGGGAAAACTGGAAATCCATATGTAGCAGAATGAAATTGACCCTCTATATCTCATCCTGAACAAAACTCAACTCAAAGTGGATCAAGGACTTGGGCATTAGATCAGAGACTCTGCACATACTAGAAGAAAAAGTAGGCCAAATTCCACCATATTGGCTTAGGAACCAACTTCCTCAATAAGACCCTGAAAGCTCAAGAAGTAAAATCAAGAATAAATAAATGGGATAGATTCAAACTAAAAATGTTCTTCATAGCAAAGGAAATAATCAAGAATGTGAAAAGAGCCTAAGAATGGGAGAAAATCGTTGCCACCAGTACCTCAGACAGAGCATTTATCTCTAGGATATACAAAGAACACAAAAAACTTAATACCAAAACAAACAAAAAAAACCGCAAAACCAAATAATCCAATTAATAAAAGGGCTAAGGAAAAAAACAAGCACTTCACAGAATATGAAACACAAATGGTCAACAAATATATGAAAAAATGTTTAACATCTCTAGCAATTCGAGAAATGCAAATCAAAACTAAACAGATTCTACCTCACCCCAATCAGAATGGCAATTATCAAGAATACAAACAATAATAAAATTTGGGGATAAAGTGGGGAAAAGAGGTTCACTTATACATTGCTGATGGCACTGCAAATTGGTACAACCACTCTGGAAAGCAGTATGGATATTCCACAGAAAACATGGAATGGAACCACCATTTGTCCCAGTTATCCCATTCCTGGGTTTATATACAAAGGACTTAAAAACAGCATACTACAGTAACATAGCCACATCAATGTTTACAGCAGCTCAATTCACATATAGCCAAGCTGTGGAACCAACCTTGGTGTCCTTCAATAGATGAATGGATAAAGAAAATGTGGTATATATACACAATGCAATATTACTTAGCCATAAAGAAGGATGAAATTATGGTATTTACCAATAAATGGATGAAACTGGAGGCTATCATGCTAAGTGAAATAAGCCAATCACCCCAAACCAAAGTCAGAGCTTTCTCCCTGATATGTGGATGCTAACCCACAACAAGGGAGGGGAAGATTAGAAGTTCATTGGACCAGACAAAAGGGAATGAAGCAAAGGGAGGGGGGATAGGAATAGAATGAATTGGACCTATCTTTCCTATTCTCATTTGTACATCCCTGACCAATGTAACTCCACAGCATGTACAACCACAATAGTGGGATCCTAATTGGAACAAGTTATACTTATTCTATGTGTGTATAATATTTCAAAATATACACTACTGTCGTGTAAAAAAAAGAAAAACAATTTTGAAACATGTTTTTTAGGTAAAACTTATTTTTCATATCCTGAATCCTATAAGCAATAAAAAAACAAGTGATATCTCATCTGTTTGTTTCCACTTAATGTACAAAAGACTGTATTTTAGACTGATAAAAATAGCCTTTTTCAATGTGTATGTATGATTCATGAGACATATAAAGAACAATTTCTGGGAAAGAAAGATACAGTGAAATGCTTTTCTGTCAAACTCCGATTAAAAAAGAACTCTTCTTCATTCCAAGAAAATTTGGGAAATTACTAAAGAAACATTTAGCAGAATTAATTTACCTATGTTAATGATAAAACAGGCTAAAGTTTGAACCAAAATAATTTTTCTCTTTTAATCTTGATTCACAAATATAGCTTGTATTTACAGCATAGATGTTGAGATAAATAAAGAAATGTCCTGATCTCCATACAGCATTTCCCTCAACAAATATCTCTGTTGTGTTTCCGCTGGGATTACAAAACCTTGTGACTACATATCAAGATATATTCTTTTAACAAATATTTATTGTTAAATTATGTTGAGCACCTACTATGTGCATGTCTCCATGTAATTTGAAAAATTCTTTACTTTTTCTACAAGTAAATAAAATGCTTATTTCTTGAATAAGCCTCAATAATTTACTTAGCAAATTAGTATAGTGCAGCAATTGGCACTATGAAGAAAACACATGAGAATAAAGAAAAATAATCTGAGGCTCATAGAACTGGAGCATGAGATAGCTGCTTAAAGTTATTTTTTCTCTAGCTTCTCATGTCTTTGTGTTGGATGTCTACACAGTAGAGTCCCTCTCTCCAGAAACCTCTTCTCTTGAATGCTCTATACACACTGGACAGCACTATGAAAACTATTTGTTGAATTATAGTGTGTTCTAAAATCTTCCAGGATTTATAAAAATTCATGACATATGAGAAGCATTGGACATATAAGAGAAAATCAAAAGGGATTCAGTGAGAATAATTGCTAAACAGGCCAATAGAAAATATAATATCAATCTATCTTTATAAATTTGAAGAACTTACGTAGATTAGACAGGTGGTTCTTTCTTAGTGGATCCTGAAGACAGAATTACAAATAGACTTCAATTAGATATATGGAAGAGCTTTCTAAGTGTCAAATTTATCATCTCTCATGTCTTGTTCAGCTCAGTATGTCCAATGTCTACAAAATGCCTGGTACATGGGAAGTGCACAGTAAATATTTCTTGAAGGAAATTTGGCAATTTCTGCATCTCTAGGATCTGAAGTGTATATTAAAAGACCTCCTGGCAGGACATTTGTGCATTGGATTGATAAGTGGCAGAGCAATTGTTTTCAAATTTTTATTTTTTTGTTACTTTTTAGCAGCTAACTTCTTTCTCACAAGAATCCTTAAGTGGACATTCAATGTATAAAATAAGTGAAATCAGACAAGATCTGTCAAACTGGATGGCAGGAACCTAGATCCACAACTGCCACAACTTTCCCTTTGCCCTTGTAGCATTTCCATGGAAACAAGCCCTCAGTCTTAAAATTCTAAGATTCTAGGAACTCCAACTACTAGTTCTGGTGCCAATAAGGCTTAACTTCTTAACATCAAAATGTTATGTAAACTTTCTTTATTCAATTTCTTCATATATAGACTGGAATGAGATTAGTTTATGATTGATTTCTTTTCAGATCTAAAAACCCATGATCCAAATAAATATTTAAAATACAGTGAATGTGAGATGTCAAATGAAAAGTAGAAAAGTAGAAAGCAAACGTTCAATGTGTGCAACTTCATGCTAGCTTCAATTTTTTTTTCTTTGTTTTTGTGTGTGTGTGTGTGTGCTGGGGCTGAATGGAGGGCCTCACACGTGCTAAGCAGCAGCTCTGCCATAGGACTGCATCCTTAGCTCCTTATACTGGTTCCTTTATATTCAATAATTAGAGGATTTCGATTTAGGGAAAAAAATAATAACTTGTGAATGGGCTAACAGAGAAGAGTTCTCAGAGGAGATAGAATCAGAATTAAACCTAGAAAGGTTTCAATAAGTAGAAAACAGAATATTCCAGGCAAAAAGCTTAATTTTTTTAAAAAATAGGGTTGCAATAAATTCATTGTAAAGAAATGCAAAATATCTACCATGCCATTATGTTTTAACCATTTAGAACCATTCTGTGAGTATCTAGGAAAAAAATATATTAAAAACAAATACCGTATCACCAGCAATGAGAAAAATCAACAGCATCTGTCTAATTTGATAACTGTAATTAGTTATTAAAGAATGTCCTTGTTTTTAGGATTTGCACTGAAATATTTATGGATAAGCAGTTACCATGTCTGCATCTTATTCTCACCTGCTTCAAAACAAAATTTACAGACATTCCGAAATATAAAACAAATGTAACAAATGTTAAAATTAGGGAAACTTGATGAAGTATAAATAGGAATTCTTTCTACTATTCTTGTAACATTTCTGCAGACTTTAAATTTGTGCCAAAATTTTAAAAAAGCAAAAAAGAAAACACAAAGATGAAAATAAAATAACATTTCTGTATATAAAGGAAAGGAAATTCACTGGTTCTTTTCTCTCTTCTAGCATTGTGCTGGGAAGAAACACATTAAGTTCATTAAAATAATATTTGTGAAGAATGTTTTACAAAATGGAAAGTCATAATGGAGTTAAATAGAATACAAGCTCTATATATATAGTGTGAATGCATGTTTTGTAAATATACTTATATTTACTTATAAAATATATTTATAATTACTTATGTTTGTGTATTTACAAAATGAAAATAAAATACATGTGCATATGCAAAAGAAAAGCACTGGGGAAAAAAGGAGAAAGAAAAGTACTGACAACCAATAAATCAATATAACAAAAACAGTAGTTATCCCTAATTAGGATAGGACTGATTTGGGGTATTAAATTATATTTTTTTTCTGTAATTTTCTGAAATCGCCACAACATATGTATGTTATTTTTATCATCTCAGATATTTAAATAGTAACTTAAAATTTGCCAGAGCACAGAATGTGGAAACAAAGGGTGATATGAGATTATGCCCAATCATCGAATTTGATTTCTGGAAAAGTCATCTAGTCCAACATGCTCATTTTACAGATGAGAGAATTGAGACACAATTAGGGTTGAGTGATTCCCCTGAAATTCATCTAGATGGATAATGACAGAACCTGAAGAAAAACTCAAATTTCTTGGTTCCTTCCCCAATGTGCTCTCTACCATACTGTTACTGCCAAGAATTCCGTAAGGAAGTCACAAAACAATCTCAAAAAGTAATAGGGCAATTTAAATAAATAAATAAATTGTCAAAATTAAAATAATGGCCAAATAACTCTGATCAGTCATCACTACAAAAGGAAAACCATATTCTAAGCTATCAGGCATACATCTCCCCTTCTTAAATAAATATTTAGATGGAATTAGATTCTCAGTTAACTGATGGCAGACTAGACCCAGTAAGATTTTGACATGAGCTGATCTATAGCTAATCTCCTTTTGGGAGAGTGAAAAGGTGGTAAAGGCTGCTTCATTGGCTGATGAATGGAACTCCACCTGCGGCTGCTGTCACTCTTACCATACCAGAGCACCTTATGCTCTCTTTTCATACCCACTTATGTATGTGGCTGTGCAGGGCATTACACCTGTAGCCAGACACAGCATAGATGTTTAGAAGTCCTTCATAAAGGTATAAATGGAGAATAAAAGTTAAAAATCAACAGTCAACTGTCCTTACAGCAGAGTTTTACCTGGTTAGCAATTTAGACTTTGTGTGGGGGAAAATGGAGAGTTTGGGGGAAAAAACATAGAAACCATAAAAATTATCTCCAAACATTTAGAGGATTCTATGTTTATACATATATTCTCTGTTGCTTCCAACTCTATGAAAGTTTTCCAGAAACAAGCAAACAAACAAATAGTAAACAACAAGATGCACATTTACTTCCATCTGTTTGTTGTTTCTTGCCTAGTTTAATATTCAGCCATTAGAAATAATGGAATTTCTGCCCTAAAAGTTTCCAGGGAAGTGACATATGATAATAAGGGATTAATACAAAACCTCTCATGTAGTTCTAGAACTTCCAAGGAGATTCTCAATCTTAGGATTATGATCAAGTCTGGAATACATGATGCTTTTCGGGAAATATGAAGCAACAAGCAACTTGAGATACCTCAAAAGAACCCATTGTATCATTAGTAAGGAGGAAGCCTATTGCTTGGCTACTTAATCCTAAACATCAAACTAGATTATGATTCTCTTGTGGTGTTGAACAAAAACTGAACTAATTGACCTGTGTTAAGAAGAGCATGTCTTAACCCAAAAGCCAACAAAAGAATAAATAATTATTTCAAGGGATGATAGGGGTGTTTCCAGAGACTGTGGAGTAAATGAGCAATCCAAAGGAGAAGAGAAACTTGGTCAGCGGATCAGCTGCATGGAGAGTTCCTGGCTGGAAAAAGAGAATGGGAAATTCCTATACCTTCATGGGTGGTATAACTCCACTGCATCTCACCCTCTCTGGTTCCAAATTAATATAGAGAAAGGGGGGTGATTTGATGTGTCGTTGAGTACATATGCAATTAACAATTAAATGAGCCATCTTTCCATTATATCTCTGTGTGTGCACACTTTTATGTACAAGTAGGTGGACTGAAATTATTAAAACTCATTTAGAAACTTATTTGATTTCTATTGGTATTTTACTACAAGTACAAGTGTATGCATTTAAATAAATATTTATTTTCAAAATAGGTTTATTATACTGGCTGGCATCCTCTTATCATTGTGAAATTAACCAGCTGCACATTTGCCTCAGGTGTCTAAGATACCTTGCAAGTAGGTAGATGAGCCCTTGACTGAAAAATGGGGGTCTCAGATTCCTAAAGCTGCCTTTACAAACAAATAAGAGAGTCAGCTATAATTCCAGGAAAAACAAGTAAGGTCCACCCTGCCCTTTCTAGAGCTTTCATCAGGACACTCTTGGTTCAACAGAATTCTGGCATCTAACATCAACCAGTCTGAGATGGTTCCTGAGATGCTACTGGTTGTTGCTCAAGTAGAACAGGCAGACCCCAGATTACTCTGATCTGTCTGGGCCAATAAAAACTTGTATAAAGTGTTTCAGATTGAGAAAACTCTTGATGTCTTCTTAGGGAAGATTCTTATCTATACAGGATAGTTGAGGTGTGGTCTTGCCTTGAGATAAAAGTGAAGTCTCTCTAAATCATCAGCTTTTAAGGTTTGGAACACTGCCAGTTCAATTTCTTCTGAATGGTTCTACTTGTTTCATTCATGCTTTCCGAACCATGGAAGATTAATTTACCACCCAGTTTCTAGTATGTTGTTTGGGGATTGTTTTTCATTTATCCCTACTATCCATATCCCAGATTCTGATACCAAGCCTCAGCATGTAAATCCCTTTTATATAAACTTGCACTGCTTCCTTTTCTGCCAATCATTTCTCTGGGATATTTTACTGAATCTCCATCCCTTTCAATGCTGAGTTTAAATCAATTTTATTGCTTTCAGTATTTTTCATCAAATTATTATGAGTCACCTAATTGAATTTCTTGTTCTTCTATTTGCTTGGGGAAAAATGTCTTATATTCCTTACCCCTCAGTCTTTTTAATTGTAATTCAAGGATGGGGTAGAGAATAATATAATAACTAGTTCTTCCAAACTCCAAAGACCTTCATGAAGACCAAACAAGAAAATATATAAGTAATTACATTGTAAAATGTGATATAACCTTGAAATAATATTATATTGTCTCTATTCTGTCTGTATGGGCAGGGAAAATTTGGCTTTTTATATGATCTGAATACCATACTTTTTCTTCCCTTTGTTCTTTTTAATTGAAATTTCTTCCCTTTCTAAATCCTCTGATTATATTTCAGCCAGACTGATTCCACTAAACCATCCTTTTTCCAACACTTATACCTATGTGGCTTTGGGCCAGTGCCTTGGGCAAGAAATACTTATTGAGTGAGGGTTCAGGGTTTAGAGAGAGAAACTGATGTGCATAACACAGTAAACCGTAGATCCAGAATAAAACACACATCTGTTTTAGAGACCAGCCACCTGCTGTCCTATCCTGCTTCTCTAGAGTTACTTCGAGGAATTCAAATACTGTTGCCAACCTAAACAAAGTCTTAACTCCCTTGGTTTATTGTGTTGAATGTGTCCATAGTTTCCTCCTAGAATTTGTATGATGACATCACATTTTTTTTTTCAATTGACAAAAGCCTCAGTTTTCAGGCTGTCAATAAAAAGCAAGTATTTTTTCCTATTTTAATGATCTATATCTGTGTTAGTCAGCTTTGCATTTCTGTGACCAAAATACCTGACCAAAACAACGTCGAGGAAGAAAAGTGCATTTTGGGCTCATGATTTTAAAAGTCTTAGTCCATGGTCAGCTGACTTCATTGCTCCAGGTCTGAGATGAAGCAGAACATCATGGTGGAAGCATATGGTGGAGGAAAGCTGCTCAATTTATGACTGCCAGGAGAGAGAGAGAGAGGCCATAAACTATCAAATAGATTAATCTGATGATGAGGTCAGAGCCCTCATGATACAATCATTTTTTAAAAACTTCACCTCTGAACCTTGCAGCTTTGGGGACCAGGTCATTGGGAACATGAGCTTTTGGGGGACATTCCAGATCCAAACCATAACAAAACCGAACACTAAAACATTTTGGTGCTGTCTCCAAGTTTAAAGGTTTTTTAAAAATCTATTTGAAATATTTTCCTAATTTTATTAATGGCTTCTTTATATAATTTCTTGTCTGCATTTCATATTTCTTCCTTAGGGTATGTATTTTTTACATAATACTTAATACTCCCAGAAATATGAATACTTGTCTCACCACATTTTTTTTTCTTTTTTTTTACACAGAGGACTCCTGTCCCTGAGGCTGTGATTCTGTAAACACTAGTACTTTTGCCAATTTTTAAACCATTTGATTTTCATCTCCCCAATTCCTACTTCTGTAAGAAGAACCAGTTCTTATTCTTCTAGTTCAGTTGTCCAATTCTCTACCTGGATAAGACTTTTCATTTAGATTTTTTCAGCTTAAGAAGTATTATCAGTATTATTCTATTTTACATTTATTTATGGTTATACTCAATTTGTCCTGCTTTTTTTTTCCCTGTAAACACCTGTCATCTATGAGCTGGCTCTTCACCCATTCTTCGGATCCAAATATCATCTTATCCTTGTGTTTGGCACAGGGTAATGCTTAACAGACATGCTTTGGAGTCTGACAGATTGGAGTTTGAGTTCTGCTCTGTCACCTACTGGCTGTTTGCCTGGGCATGTTCGCTGGTCTTGCCAAGTCTCAGTTTCTTCTTCTATAACATGTGTTTGGTGTTCACTAAGTATGAACTCATTAACAAAAGCAATGGGTGCTTTTTTTTCCCTCAGTATTCTTTAAAGGAGCCTCAAGTTCACCCTTTACCTCTGATTCTGTTTTTCTGCCATGAAATTGTGGTTCTTTTTGTGATTTTTTTTTTTTTTTTGGATTTTAATTCAGTGATTATTCAGTTCATTCCTCTCATCTTGCATCCTAACTTGTCTTTTCAATGTAATCTACTTTCAAAGTGATAATGTTTTCTTGGTTATTTCTTCAGAGATATGAAGCAGAAACTTCTACAGGTTTCTTGTCTTTCCTGTGGTTAGTCTTTCCCAGAGTGTGATGTTTACAGCTCTAAGGTCCTTGTCACTGTTTTACATGGCAGAATATTTCCCTGTGTCCTATGTTTTTGCTCATGGGCAGTGCTACAGTCACTTTAAAAAAAATTCTTAATTTTAATTCAAAAACTAGAAATGTTCTGCCAGGAAGCTAATTGGAACTTGGTTTCTAGTCTGCTTGAGGCAAGACACTTGTGGTAGAAATGGGGAGAAATGAATGGCTTTTCTCTACTTCTCTGTACTCAACCTCCACCCTGCCTAGATTACTAACCTTTTTTGGATGCTTTCAGGGTGAAATAGGAAAATAAAGAAGTTTTAAGGGATAAATAAGGTCTTATTTGAACAGAAATTCTTACATGCTGCTTTCAGTTTTCCTGAAACTAGCACATATTTGAAACAGTTTTGTTCAGTGTTTGTTGTTATTGCTGTTTGATTTTGAGGGCGTTTGGGTGATTTTCATTGCTCAGGGTCCCTTTCCTGCAGTTCTCCTGATGCAGGCAAATGGATGTCTGTTCAGGTAGTACCTAGCAACTCCTTCTGCAGCTCTTAGGATTCAAGGTTTACCTGGAGCTTCTCACAGCAGATGGTTCCACTAGACAGATGCTTTCACCCTTGGTCTCTCTCCTGTCTGGCCTTCATCTGTTCCACAGCACAGCTCACACCTTGGTTTGTACTGATAAACTGGCCACAGGATGCTTTCAGATGTGAGTCAGGTACCAGTTCTTTGTGAATGCCTTCTACAAGTCTTCAGAGAGTTCTTGTAGCATCTTTCCTCAGGATGCTTGAGGAGAAGAAACTCTTTTTAATCTTTACACCTCTTATCCCCCATTTCTGAGGGATCCAAAATTTATAGAACTAGTGAGCAACAATTTCCTTTGTTGTTTATTCTTGTTTTTAAAAATTGTCTGTATTTTATGGTGCTTGAACAAGATCTTGAAGAATCTTACTGATCTGAAAGAGACTGATCTCTCCAGGGCTTGCTATTTATGAAAACAGGAAACAACTCCCTTGGTAGCATGTCTTTCATATGCAAATTAAGCAGAGCCCACACCCCTAGTATCTCTTAATTCAACTCTGCACACCAAGCCAGTAATTCCCCTGCACTAAAGGATCCAGAACCAGGAACCAGACAACTAGGGATCACTTCTATATAACAGTCTGCTGACATGAGATGAAGCAAAATAACCTAATCCCTTTCCCTTGTCTACCCGTTTTCTCAAGAAAACCCTAATTCAGGCCTAAGCTTTCAACTCACACCTCCTCTGCCTCCTGACCAAAACTTGGTGTGTCCCCTGTGGCCCTGCAGGGCAAAGAATGCCCCCTTCTCTCAGGAAATGTAAGTGATAAAAATTTCTTTCAGCATCATTTGGCCTCTCTGTGCCATCACAGTTACACCTCTATAAAGTATTTCCAGGGTATATTTTTAATACAATTGTCATATTGCAGATGAAGTTCTGTTTCATAGTTACTTTGATGTCTGATGTCTATCAGTTTCACTTGAGTTAGAACTTTTAGTTTTATCATCTTTTTGTAAATTCAAAATGGAATTTTTTGATCAAATGTAGACTAAAAGTTCCACATCCACCCTTGAATTGTCCCTGGGGTGTGTTTATTTGTTCAGGAGCTATTCAGTGGGCACCATGTGTGTCAATCTATCGGATGATGGGCATATGGAAATCCCTGCCACTTGCAAGCAGCTGACCACAGAGAATCAGTGCCCTGGGTAAATTGTGAACTTCCATCTAGAGATGGGAACCTGCCATATGACTGTCAGCACTATGTTTGTTAGTCAGCTATCAAAAGAATACAGGGTCTAAAGTTGTAAGGAAGCCAAGGCCATAGTTATAGTGCCATGGCTCTGATGCCTTTTAATGGAGGCATTTCCCCAAACACCACCTAGGGGGGATACTAGAGGAGAGCCAGCCAGCAGGGCAGACTGAACCCAAGATGTCATTTTGAAGGGGAGGGAAAAAAAAAAAAAGGAATGAAGGTGAAATTTAAAGAGCATAGGGATTAATGATGGCTAATGAGAGAGAGATTTGGAGGAAGTAGGGGAGAGTGGAGCCAGAGGAAAGTTCTGAGTGGAAAGGCAGGTGGTTGGGGAGCTTTTTATCTGGCTTTTGGGATTCTGGGCATGTTACAAAGGGCGGTTACTAGAATAGACATTAACCCAGGGTATCAGGCATTCACAAAAGCAAGTAGCAACATCAGATGCTGTCTGTCATGGTTCCAGGAGTACCTACAAAATTAAGGACACTCTCTTTACTTTTTCTTTGTATGTGTGTGGTGTTGGTAATTTAACTCAGGGCCTTATGTATGCCAGGCAAGCCCCCTACCACTAAGCCACATTCCCAACTCAACTTCTTTTTTTGATGAGTATAAATATATTAATCAGAAATCCTGAAATTGGAACAGATGATGGAGAAATATTACGAGTATCCAATTACGACCTAAAGAGGTAGGTCAGAAAACAGAAAGGTCCATGAGCACAGCGAGTACTAGTTTTCAATAAAATGCCTCTGTGTATCTCTAAGGAGTTAAAGTCAAGTATTTTTTTCCCAAACAATACAGGTTTATTTACTCAGCTCACAGAACTACCTAATTCTCCTGAGATCACTGTCATCTTCTTCTGGAGACAAAAGCCTGCTGCCCTTAGTCTAAATAATGGTACATGGCATCTCCTCTGGGGCAGAGGGTGGCCTAAGACTTCCACCTCCTGTTGGTATATTGGGCAGGTACAGAAGCTGGTGCAGCATGCTCACAGACCAGGAACCCTGCCTTACCCCAGCGCAAACACTGCCAACTGGCCTTATCAATTGAGCAACAATTCGTGAATGTCATTCACTCTCTCTTCATACCGGTGAAGACTAAATGTTGATTTGGGTCCAGATGTCAAGTTTCCTGGGTAGTTGGTGCAGATGGAAGAAAGAGAACCCCTTGCCTGCAGAGGTGATATATGGAGTGGCCAGTAAGTATTAGATTAGAAGTATATTTTAAAGGAAGCCAAGTCAGAACTAAGGTTTATAATCTGAAATCTTATCTTGTATAGACTTCCTATGGCCAAACAGGTCTGCATAAGAGGAAGGAAGTCATGGTAAAAAATCCAGTATTCCACAGAACATGGAGAGGTGGATGATGTATGTAGCCACAGCAGCTCCTCATGTAAAATTCAAGGGCAGGGTCACGTGTGACCAGAGAGCCAGAGGGGAGCCGAGGAGGCAAGGACATGGAAGTACATCTTCTTTTTCCTGTGTTCATCCTCTCTCAGGCTGGCTTATTCCTTTAAGCTTATCTCTGCTTCTTTTTGTTTTTTAAACCTGTATTTCCCTGTATGCAAATTATTCATGGAAAATGAATACACCCTGTCCAAGAAGCCTAGAGATGGTCTCAGGTCTTAGACTCCATTGAAGACAATCCATCCCTTGAAACTAAGATAGTAGGGTCAAGAAACACTCTGGGGCTGCTTTCACTATAACCTTCCAATTCTCACAACCTTAAAACTGGAGGAATAATGTTCTACTTCTCTACTACAGTATGCAAGTTATGCCTTTTTGGTCAAAAGATGGCTGTGCAGTACTCAAAATTTAGAACAAATTCGGTATCCCAGACACAGGGCTGGAGTGGTTTCTAATTTAAAATTAGATGGTGAAGAAAATAAATCTGGATACTATAAAAAAAAGTATACCTGTATCAAGCTAAAAAGGATTTTTTAAGCAATTGTCAGGCCAACACATCATATTGCCAAACCCATAAACCGCTTCAAGAAACAGATGGAATTTATATCACAGACTCTCAAACCTCATGGGGAGGGATCTTTGAGTCCAATTAACCCCTTGGCAGCAGTATTTAATCTGGAGGGATATGCTTAAAGCATTCAAAAATATTTTGTCTAGACTTACCCCTGCAGAATTTTCTATGGCACATTCTTTGAGGCAGGGACTGATGATAATCTGCTCAGAACTTAGGTTCTCTTTCTACATAGTATCAAGGATACCTCCATAATAAGTTACAAGGCAGGTATTTCACCTCAGTTGAATGTGCCATTTGGTCTTACTAAAATTCCTAGTTTGAGTGCCAATTTCCAAATAAAAAAATATAAACAAAAACATGTTAGTATGTGCTGCATTACACAGCTCAAAATGGTAAAAACTGGAGAATCGGAGTGTTTCATACCAAGTGTTGTCAGTGCAATTTTGATATTTAAAATTTTTAAAAAATTCTACTTTATCATTTTATTAGCATTTTGAATATTTCCATCTGAAGTGGCTCAACCAGGCCAGGAACAAAACAATACATTTAATCAAATTGATTATGCAAGTGGTTCTATTCTGTATGCTGAAGTATTGTGGGACAAAGGGTCAGAAGCACCTTCCCCGTGGGCTTCAGTAACAAATTCACATCCTTATGTGGCTGGAATTGCCTGGGTGTGGTTCTATGGGAAAGCTGAGAATGGGAATGGACAGGTATTTCCCACAGGGTCTCCTGCACGACTCCAGGTCCTGACCCAGCACGTGGTTCACCTAGCAGCACTTGGTACACCACTGACTTTGGGAAGGAAAAAGAAGACAAGGGAGAGATAAGTAAGCAGGTAAGAAAAAATAAAGGGACAGTTAAAGTAAAAGGGCAAATAATGAATTAAAGAGAGAGAAAAATGCAAACAGTTGATTCACAAAGTTCGTTGACCAGAAAGGAACCAAACTTTGAAAAATTTGATAGAAAAAAAGTCTGGAAGGAAATACAGGGGAATCTTATTTGTGTTGGTGTTTTGAGTTTAGTTTTGGGTATACAAGTATTTCTATCACCATTATGAAAATATTCTTCAATAGTTTTCAACAATGTTTTATGTTCATAGCTTTGTTTATGTTTATGTTTATGTTTGATGTTTGATGTTATTTCCTCTTTGTGGACGAATTCTCTCTTGGTATCTTCACTCCTAATCAGTCATGCTTATCATCACTGTTGCTATTAAAAGGCATCACTGATAGCTGTAAATGGCTGTACACTTTTCTGGCACACTTCACAGCAAATGCAAGGATCCTGTGATCTAGGTTATCAATATAAACCCCATTTTATAAGAAAACTGAGACTTAAAGAAGTCGAGGGTTTTGCCTAAGGCCATCCACTCAAGCTCACTCCTCACTGGCTTGTCACACAACTCTTTCTCTTCTACTGTTACACTTCATAGGTCAAGAAAGTTTATGTGAATAGGAATGGAGTAGGGGGCCTCTGCATCTTTACTGAATCCAAGTATCTTCCTTGCGAAGATGTTTACCAAAAGTCCACAAATAGTGTGGGAAGAAATTTGTTGCAAGATTAAGTAAACAAAATTAAGGCAAATTGTGATCTCAGCTCTGTTTTAAAAACTGGACTGAAAGCAGTCTAGAAGGAATTTTGTGTAGGTGTCATCAATAGTAAATAAGAAAATAAAAAGAAAGAAATAGTAAATAAGGATTGATGATATAGCATTGCTATTATGAGTCTGATCTTGGAATAATTAGACTGGCTGCATTTGAATCTGTGCCACCTATTAACCAACCGTCTTCAGGAATATAATGAAACCCATGCCTTAGTTGTCTTATCTCTTTATTGAGAACAATGATAATATTCAACTCGTTAAAATCATCATCAGAGTTAAAGGAATTAATATAACTAAAGCTTTACACAAAAGTGTTCACTCTAGATGATTTCTGAACATGTACGGTTTTAATTACCTTCTTTATGTTTTGAAAATTTCCAATTTTTTTAACATATGTATGCTTATTTGATATTTTTAAAAGCTGTGAAAACACAAAAATAGTCAGCAGCAGATAACCTTTCATCGCTTCATTAACTACAGTTCTATCCCTATAAGTGTTGTAAGTGTCTTTATAACTCTCCATTGTTTAGCTCCTTGGAAAATTTGTCTTCCTGACAGGCAGGTGCCTTGTTTGCTGAGGGAAAGCTATGTGAATTATAGCTACCCCAAAGTCTCCCTGATGAAACTAAAGCAGATGTTTGAGCAAGTATTCAAGGTATCCAGGATTCCTTAAAGGGACAAGGTCCATCTTGAAATCATCAAGCAAAAGAAACAAATACCAATTTCCAGGTAACCTTGCACAAATTAGATGGCAGGTAAATTAATCAAGTTTTCCTGACACTGAGTCATTCATTTATACAACCCTTAGCAACTTGCTTTGGGCTGTGAGTCTCACCGTAAATATGTCAAGCAAATGCAAAAGCATTTACCCAAAAAGTTAACAAAACTTGACTCCAAGAAACATGGCACACACCAGACAACTGGGAACAAATACAGAAAGTGGGACTTCCTCCAACCAGATGCTTCTCAAAATATGTGGCAAACGTTTTAAAGAGTCCTGTAAGAATTTCAAGAACCATTCTTCTAGATTAAGAAAAGCACAGAAGGAATAAAGACAAAGAGCAGATGGTGTGCTTGGGCTGTCTAAGATTCTGAAAGGAGAGATATTACAATTTGATAAAGTAGTGGCAGTTTACGTAGCTGCCTAAAATGTATTGTATTTCCATAGACTTCCCCCATCCCTGTGCTCCAGAGACTTCATTACTCAAATAAAATGAACTTTTAGTGCCAAACTGGAAACATTGGATATCATCTGTCAGTATTACAAATTGTCATTTAAGATGCTCAACTCATCAATAACTAGGACTTGGGCAAAGATTATTTTATAATTATCATTAGCATATTTCATAATATATATTAAGCTCCTGATTTTTTTTCATTTGGCTTCTTCATAGGGTTTTAAAGTGTTTACTATAGTTGAAAAGACAACAGTACTCTTCTGTTCATGCGATTACTACATTTTGTGACTACCTACACCCATACAGCAGTTTGGTAAATGTCATGAGATTCACAGTTGACATAAGCCTCAAAGTAATAAAATTAAGCCTTATTGAGGCCAAATATCTTAGTATTCTAGAGTCACTTACCTTTACTGCCATTTCTGATAATTACATATAAAACATACTAGCATTTAAAGCAAAACCTTTGTAATAATATCAAATATTTCCTGAAGGATACCCTAAAGAGATCAAAATTTCAGAGTATAATTAGAATGAACTTGCTACTTAATAGAGCTGCAACTGAAGTGTCATCTAAAAGTTTGAGAAAATGTTTGAGATTTTGTGTGTTGCTCTGAATTTCTTCCTTATCTTTTATGCTTATTTTGAAATAATAAATAAAATTAGAGCAAAGTAAAGTCACTCGATTCCTCTACATTTCCTAGCCATGAACAACCTCCAGAGAAATTAAAAGAATGTAACTATAGTTATGTATATAACTAACTAAGAATGTAACTATAGGCTGCTCTTTCCATGAGCATTTCTTTCTTTTTCTTTTTCTTTTTTTTTTTTGCTTGTTCTACTGTGTTACTTAAAGTGGGAACAGGCCAACACTGAACAAATATAATTATACAGGTTCTCCAAATTTATCATAGTTTCCATCTATTACAGTCTTGCAGATTGTGCGTCTCTTTTCACTCCCAGAGCAGTTACAGGTCCACAGCCAACTTGTCTATCCAAGAGATAGATTAAAGTATTCACTATTTGATTAGGATTTTCCATTGCTGAGATTAACCTGCTTGACAAATTACCATTTCTTTCCTGTCAAAATGATATATTTTTTAAAAATTCAAATGCAACTTTGTTACTAAGTGTGTCTCCTTTTCTCCCTTGCTTCAAGCCCTGCTCCCTACCAGGGGAGAATTTTCCCTTCTGACTGACAGCAACAATAAATCTCTAGGTGAAGAGAAATGCAAAAACAAAGATTTCACATTGGAGGGCTCCAATTTTCCCATTCACATTCGAGAATTGATAGCAAGGTATCTTCCCAGTGTTTGGTTGTATTGTGAAAACCAACAACTGCCCACAGAAATGGATTATTTCTCAACATTTCATTAGGACATGTCTTCATTGAGCTAATACCATCAATTTATATTTCAACAGCCTTACCTACCCAGAGACTGCATGAGATCAGACCGGTACCACATTATTCTTTATTTGTTGTATCAGGGATTAAACTCAGGGGCACTCGACCACTTAGCCACATTCCCAGACCTATTTTGTATTTTGTTTATAGACAGGGTCTCACTGAGTTGCTTAGCACCTTGATTTCGCTGAGGCTGGCTGTGAACTCGCTATCCTCCTGCCTCAGCCTCCTGAGCCACTGAGATTACAGGTGTGTGCCACTATACATGGTTGACACCACATTATTCTTAGAGTGGTTTTTGTACCCAGGCTAGCTAGGAATCTTTCTCGACTTCCATTTCCTGCCTACCTTTACCCTTCCTTCTCTCACACTTGGTTTTTGTATATACTTCACTTCCACCCTAAAATGTTCTTTTGATATTACCAGCCATTTTCTTGCCTAAAAATAATGATGTCTTTATGTCCTCAATACTCTTGAACTTGCTGCATTTAGAACACTTTCCATCTCCATATCTTTCTCTGACTACAGTTTCTCTCCTCTCAAGAGGAACTACTCATCATCCCGGCCCTTTCTTGTTTCTCAAGGGCCTGTCCTCTGCACTTCAGACTTTCCCCATATTCTTTGAGTCACTGAGTTCACAAACTCCATTGCTTCATCTGTCTCCTCTGAGAAGCTCATCTGCAAATATCCATTCCCAGTTCTCACCTCCCATCTGCTCCTCACCTACTTCAAAACACTACAGGGCATTTCCATTGTGATGAACTGCTAGAGTCTCAAAGTCATCATTCCACTTTATTGACCTCAGCTTTTCTCCAGATTAGTTCTTTCCTCCTATTCCAACTCTTTCCTGAGTAAACCATTAGGTCATTTTACCAAATCACAAAATCTGATAACCTTTTTCTTTTTCTTCTTTTTAAGCTTTCTCATTCTTATTAGTTGCAGACTATAAGAATCAGCAGAGTGTTGGGTTTTTTTTTTTGTTAACTGACTTAGTCCCAGCTCCTGGAAGAGGGCCAGGTACATTGTAGGTCTTTAATAAAGACTTTCTAAATGAATTTTGAGTATTCAAAGATAGAAGGTATACAATTTATTTACTATTATATTTTGCTGGAGTAAGATCTCAGTAAATAAATAATACTTATCATGTATCATCATTATTGTAATTATTATTGTTATCAAAATCCTTATTTTCAGACTATTGTGTGATCTAATTCATATGTGGAATCTGAACAAGTTGATCTAAGAATTTGAAAGTAGAATGGTGGTAACCAGAGACTGGGCAGAGTAGAGAGTAAAAGGTATAGAGAGAGTTTGATCCATGAATACTGAGTTACAGTTAGATAGGAAAAAGAAGTTTTGATGTGCTGTTGCACTGTTGGCTAAAGATATTAATGTACTATATAATATAAAAAGCTAGAAGAAAGGATTTTGAAAGTTTCTACCATAAAGAAATGATAAATATTTGAGTAGATTTGTTTAACTTGATTTAAATGTTACATAATGGATCAAAACACTACAAGGTACCTTATTAGTATGTGCAATTTTTATGTATCAGTTTAAAAATAAATTAACAATAAAATAATTAAGTAATTCAAAATGTTAAATTATTTTCTCTCTCTGTAAGATTGTTGTAATATGATAAATATTCAAAATCACCAGAATAGCAAAACATAACTAATAAACATAATTTAGTTATTTTGCTCTTGGTTTGTTTTGCCATGTTAAAATGAGTTTTTAGGTTTTATTTATTTGTCATTTTTAGATATACATGACAGTAGGGTATATTTTGACATATTATACATACATGGGGTACAATCCATTACAATTTTGATCCCATTCTTATGGTTGAACATGATGTGGAGTTATACTGGTCATGTATTCATATATGAGCATGGGAAAGTTATATCTGATTCATCCTACTGTCTTTCCTATTAGTGTTTTTATTTGATAAACTCTTGCTGATAGGCTTTTCTTTGATACATTCTGTTATTTGATGTTCTTTCATTAATAATAATTTATCTTTTGCTTGGTTTTAGTATTTTATTTATGATTTTTCTTACTTTTTAATTCATCTATTCCAGAAAAATCTGATTTGGGCAAAGCTAGAAGGTATTGATATGTTGGCATGCAATATTAGTATATCTCTGATTGTTAAATAGAATCTTGCTTTCAATCTTTTAACTCTAATCAGTTCCCAAATTATATTGAAAAATGCAGTCTAGACTTAAGAGTTGGAAAATATTAGCCTGAATTCCTTTTCTGGCACTTTCTAACTGCCTAAGGTTCAAATGGCTGCACTATAAGCCACACTATATATCTATGAGCCTCAGGGCAATGTCTAAGAAGGCTGACTCCAGAGCCAGATATGCCTCAGTAACCTCTTCACTCATAAAATAGGGATGTTAACAATGCCCACCGCACAGGTCACAGGCATGAGGTGAGTTAATAAATATAAATCATTTAGAATACTGCCTGGAAGGTGGGTAATGCTGTGAGAGTGCCAGGGAATCAAGTGAGATTGTTGTGGTGTTAACAATATGGAGCTAACAGCTAATGTTTGAGAACTCTTTATGTATCAGGCCATGTTTTGCATATATGAACTCACGTAATCATCACAACAACCTTATGGGGTGGGTAGTTATTCTCCTTGAACAAATGAGTAAAAATGAAGTTGAAAGAAATGAAGAATAAATTGGCGTGAATAAATTCACATAGCTAGTCAGTGGTACAGGCCTATTTTCAAAACCATAAAATAGGATAAATTTGGACCTACTACATAAGCAAGTCTCAATACTGAGACTATTACCTTAAGCTTCACCATCTGCATAAAAATTGTTTTATATTGCAATCATGTTTGACATTGTCATGCAAACTTCTGTCCTAGAAGTGGTTCCCCCGCCCCATGTCCATGAGTTCCCTTAGCAATCTGTCAATGTGTTCGTCCTTCCATGTGTTCATCTACACATAACTAACAGTTATTAGGGGAAGATCACTTTCCACCTTCTCTTTGTATTTGTATCACGACTGAAATGCACATAGCATAACGAATAATTAACAAACTTAGTGATGTCTGGCTTTAAACCTGGCTCCATCATTTCTCAGCTTCATAACCTTGGGCAAGTTATTTCGATAATCCCAGCCTCAATTTCTTCATTCAGAAAATGGAGGTGATAAGAGTATGGCCTCATAAACTTGTCATAAGTGTTAAATAACATGCTACATTCAAAATCCTTACAATGGTAATGTAGACAATTGCTCACTGAATATGAAGAGAGAGGAAAGTGTAATTTCTTCCTATAGCAGTTCTCTAATTCATTTTCCTATAGGGAAGTGCACAAACCTAAAAACACTGGATTAATATCTTAGCAGTTGTGTCATTGATTTCTGTGAGAGGTCTGAAAATAAATACATATTAACACTGAGTGTCTGGCAAAAATTTAAACATCACATATATATTTGGCTCTTCTATTATATCCCTCATCATTGTCCTCATACAAATGCAAAAGGATTTGACCTCGCACTCCACAGCCATCTCAAGAGTGAGAATGACTCAGGCAAAGAAATTCCTTCTATTTCAGCATCTCACCCTTGTTGGATGACCGAACTAACCTCATGGCAAATTCAACTTTAGTGAGTAGTGTTCCTTAGGGTTGTTTTGTCCACAAAGATTCTTTCTGCCAGAGATACAAAAATGGAAAATATGAGCTTTGCCTCATAGTCCAGCACCATTATTTTCCCAACAGTGAGAAAGCTTTCTCTCCTCAGAAAGCATCACTTCTCAGAGTATTACCTGGTGGAACCTGTCCTGGTGCCCACTCAGCCTTTGGGAATTGATTTCATGGCAAAAAAGAACAGGCTGGTATGAACCCACCCTCCTCCTTCACACTCACTGACAGCTGAACAAGCCCCACACTTCTCCCTCCAAATAACTGGCAACGCCAGCAGAGACTTGGAACAGCAGGCAGACAAAGAAAAACAATTTAATTTCTCTCTGACTGGCTGCTCCTTTCCAAATGTGACAGCTTTTCTAACCAAATGGCTCATATTCTACTCAACTAAACTGAGGAAGAAACAGGGTGAACAGTGACACCAAATGGTTATATAAATATATTAAGAAAGGGTGTTTATATCCATTGCACATCAGAAACTTCATTATCTTGAAGCAACAAGATAATGGATTAAAAGTGGTCAATAAATAAGAAGGAAACTGCTTTGGAACCTAAAAATGTCTACAGGGTAGTATTTGTTTTTTGTTTTCAAAGTGAATTTGGGGCACTAATTCAACTTCAGTGGTTTGAGCAGTGTAGGGGAAAAGAGGAAAAGATTCTTCCTGAATCTATAATGACATAAATTTCTAATAAGGTACTTTCAATGCCTATTAGTAGGAAAGACCTTGGAAATATGTTTCATTCCTTGCTCTTTTCTTCATGTATATTTTCATTTATGTCGTATTCGCCAAATCAGATGTTCTAATCTTTCAGTTTGAATTTTTATTTGGCACTGTTGAATTGTACTTAATTATAATCTTTACTCAGTTCCTTCCCAATTAAAACCAGTCATGTAGATCAGGTTTTTTTTAACATCATTATTTTTATTTATTTATTTTTTATTTGGTGCTAAAGATCGAACCCAGGGTCTCGAGTGCTATACCACTGAGCTATAACCCCAGCCCCTCAGTTGTTTTTTGTAATATTTAAAAACAATTTTTATTTTTACCAAAAGCATCATTGGAAAGCCCAGTGAAGAAAGAAAAAAAATGTAAACATTATCCTTTGGTACGATTGATCACTCATGATAATATTCAGAATGCCTTTAATACAACCAACATATTGAATCATTAGACATATGAAAAAATTTGTGCTACATACGTGTAATATGAATTGTAATACATTCCACTATCATATGTAATCTAAAAAAATTAATTAAAAAACAAAGTACATAAAAAGTTCATAGAATAAATTTGTTTAACAGATTTACTGGGAAAATGGTAGGCAGTAAAGAATATTACAGATATGGGCAAGGAGCGACCTAGAAAAATAAAGAGAACAGTAACTAACAATAACATGGAAGCTCAAATTAAAGAATAGTCTAATGAGAACAATAAGCAAGCATAAGGGAACAAGAGGGATGGTCTAAATCATGAGAAGCAAGAAGCATGGCAAAGACAGTGGCTTTACTGGTGACTTAAGCAAAATGGAGGAGAGAAAGAACAAGATGAAAAAGACAGAGGAGATGTGAAAGAAAATAAAACAGTGAGTCAGGAAGAGAGGAAGTCTAAAAATGCTTTTTAAATAACAGCTGGCAATCTTAGCATACTCAAAGGTTAAAGTGCCAAAAAGTAAAGAAATGTGGAAAGAAACAAGTGGTTGGCTCACAAGGAGCTCTTGAGAAACACTTGTTAGATCCTGGTTGCTGCTGAGACAGAAAAGAGATGGGGTGGAAACCCAGTGTTAATTTGTAGAGGAAAAAGAAATCAATTGGGGTATGTTCTTTCCTGTTCTTTCCATCATGTGATATAATGTGATAATCAGAAAATTACCAGGATGGTGGCAATCCAACATTTCCAAATAAGATGTCTGAGAAAGATTAAATAGCAGCCAGTCTCTCCTAGCATAGAATAGGTGAGCGATAATAATGCTCTCCAGGAGTTGAGCCACTAGCTGTTCCTGCAGCAGCCAGTTGAGCTCATGATTAAAACTATTCACCTCTTGATGATGAAGTCAAGAGAAACCTGAAAGCTTCTTCCTTCTCAACCTCATTCATTTTTCTATTAAATTAGATATAAATTTCTATTAACCTTTTTGACATAGATGTTTCCCCCTCTAGGCTATGAACCCTCCAGGACCAAGGACTGCATCATCTCTTGAGTACCCAGTGCTAATTATTCCTCTTGTGTATCCATGTCTGTTCCAGAAAGGATTCAGCAGGTGAGTTGGTCTTGGTTGGAAGAACCAACTCTCCCACAGTCTTCACTCTTTTCTTTACTAGCAACCATTCACTCACTTGCTAAATTCAAAACCCCCGAAGTCATCTTGATTCTTTTTTTTCTCACCTTGACCCCAGTTTGGTCCCTTACCAAATCCTGGGTTACCAGAATAGGTCTTCTCATATCTTTTTTGTTCCCCCAAATTTATTCTTCATAGATCAGACCAGATATAATCTTCAAACCCTGACTCAAATTTCCCAACTAAAATCTCTGACATCTTTTCCCTGAGCTCAAAACACTGCCTACAACCTAGTTTCATTTCCTGCCTTCTCTCCGTTGCTCAGGAGATTCCATCTACCATGAACTTCTTATGCCTTGAAAAAGTCACTCATTTCTGTCCCTTAACTTTGCTCTCCTGCCTGGAATGCTCTTCCCCCATATCTTGAATAAGTAACCCTTTCTGCTCATTCCTTCTCTGCTAAAATGTTACTTTCTTAAGGGGCTTTTACAGATCACCACTTCTAAATGAGCACAAAAGTAGACTCACTCTACCCCATTTTCTTCATAACACTTGCTACTCTCTTAAATGATATGCTTATTTATTTTCTGTTTTCTATGAGAAAATATAAACTGCCATAGAATCTCATGCCTTGTCCACTAACCACTGTAGCCCTGCTGCTCCAGGATCTTGAACCCATAAATGTGCTTAATAAATAAACGCCAATGAGCAAACGTTGGATAATAAGATCTTGGATTCAGGCACAGACAGATACTTTCCATTCATTATCTAACATATATGCTAGGCGTGTATCTTGGTTCTTATTTTATAAAATTATTATCTATCTTTCTAAAATGACATTAAAATAAATGAAAAGAAAATTGCAAAGACAACTTGTCAGAACAGGGTTCTATGTCAAGAAAGCCAATCAAAGAAGTTTAGAGATGAAAAGAATTTTAAGGATCCATTTAGCCATATCTCACATGTATTCTTTGATCCCCTTTGCTCCCAGACCCTCTGACACTTCAGAGCATGGATACCCACTACCTCACGAGGCGTTCTGTCCCCCTGTTAGAAGACTAGAATTGTTATGCTAAACTAAATACAGCTGTGTATCACTCAGTGCTTAGAAAATGTGTGAATGGGTGATTTTGCCATTGTGTGAACATCATAGAGTAAACTTACACCAACCTATTATATAGTATACTATATGACATAGTGCAGCATGTTACTATGCCATGTTACTATGCTGAATACTCTAGGCAACTGTAACACAATGGTAAGTATTTGTGCATGTAAACATAGAAGAGGGATAGTAAAAATACAAGGCAGTAAGAAATTTTCAGTCCATTATAATCTTATGGGACCACTGTCATATTTGTGGACCATAACTGAAGCATTACTATGCAGCACAAAACTATATTCAGATGCCTACAGAAACCAGGTGGATAACAGTTACGTGAAGTTATCCAGGAATGGAAAAAAAAAAAAAAACAGAGCGAATGAGAGAGCTCTTACCTCATCTAAAGGTTAGCTCTTATCCCACCACTACTGACTGTTGCAATGCAGAAGAAAACTCCCTAGTCTACAAGAGGGTCCAGGATTTAAAGATATTTTAGTATATCTTCCCTAATACTTTTTTTCTCTGTCTTTCTCTCTTTGGCTAACGTCAACTTTTTTGTTTATTATGCTATGATTATTTATATTGCAAAAAGTAAATAAGCAGATGACAGTAGGTGTCCATTGGATTAACTTAAACATTATAGCTAAGTTAAAAATAAGCAAAAAACAAAAGTCAGTCAATATAAGAATGATTAAAAGGCAAAAAGCAGTGTGGTAGTGCCTTTTCTTCTGGTATTTCATCTTATGGCATCTTGTCCAAACCACATTTCAATCCTACCATCTTATGTACCGCTAAGATTACTGGTTTCAAACTTCACACAGCACATCACGTACTGGAGGGAATGACCCTCCATGAACCACATGTTACATGACAGGCTTCAGTACAGGAAAATCGGAGCCCTATTTTAACCCAGATCTTGTAGCTTACCCACATATATTCAGAGCAGCAGCCCTATCTGATCCCACACGAAAATCTACACTGTATTTATTGTAAGTAATAAAATATTATGCTTCAATCATCATCTTTTTCTTATTTCAGTCCTACCTCATTTAACTTTTTAAGAACATTCTTTTAGTATATGAACTAATAATGTGGTTAGGTTGAGGAAGAGGATAATAAGTACAAAATGACTACCAAGATGCAAGATATTTGGGATTATAAAACTTTCAAATAAACCATACACGAACAGCTTTCTCTAAAGCACAATTTGCTATCAATTCTTAAAAATTCTTATATAATGGATACATATTCATTTATGATTATGATATATTGTCACTATTCCTACTTTTATCATCTGTGCTGCTGATTCTTCTTGGTGATCCTGACTGTAATATTTCTTGTGTACCTCAGAGCCATGACTATCTTGGCCCTCTTACCGTATTTTGGAATAAGAGCCTACCATCTTTTAGCTCATTACCTGTTTTTCTATCTTGCTTTCAACATGGAAATTACCAGCTGTAATTGGAATTATGATAATTTTGTAAACCTTGTCACTTAAAGAATTGTCTTTTAAAATAGAACTTCATTGTAGCATTAGTATTTTTCAATAAATGTCCTTTTTCACTGAGCTGACTTCTTTACAGCACTGCTCTGAGCAGTACACTCTCCCAACTGGTTCAGTAATGGCTGAACCCTGAGGTCACTTCCTCTTCATCTCCCTCACTCTCAGTTATTGGTAGTCCTATGTGTCAATTTTCATTTCTCTAGGATTAGATGTTCTCGATGAAAAAAATGACATTTTTGTCAGTCAGAAAATGGTTGAAATCAGTAATCTCATATGGTTCAATTGAGTAAGTTTGAGAATAAAAGATAATAAATCAGAGGATTTGTGCACTGTTAGAATAATAAAATTTTGAAGATTAATGACATATTTTCATAAATTTCCACTAAGTTATTTCCTAAATAAGACATAAAATCAGAGAAATAAGTACACTATTAAAATTGTTTTCTGTTAATGAAAGTGAAATTTTTCATATATTGAAAGATTATAAACAGAGTTCAAAAAATTATTATAGAACAGACAAAAAGAAAGGTGGGGACAGGAACGATGGTGCACGCCTTTAATCTCAGTGGCTCAGGAGGCTGAGGCAGGAAGATGGATCGTGAGTTCAAAGCCAGCCTCAGCAAATCAAGGTGCTTAGCAACTCAGTGAGACCCTGTCTCTAAATAAAATACAAAATAGGGCTGGGGATGTAGCTCAGTGGTTGAGTGCCCCTGAGTTCAATTCCTGGTACCCCCGCCCCACCCCCAAAAATATAAATAAATAAAAGAAAGGGGAAGGAAGCAGAGGAGGAAAGAGAAAAGAGAAATAGAAAAACTAATTATAGTTCCATGTACAACTGAAGTGCTTCTAACTAATATGTGAATAAAGTTTAAAAGTAACAAAAACAGAAATGCTATAAAAATATTGTTTAATTGACAGGTATAAATTTTTATGGTTTGTGCTATAAATATATATAAACCTCTAACTAAGAAACTTATACTCTAAAAGGTGAATACATCCCTGTAATTTGAGTACTATTTCTTGAAGATGGGTTGTATGGACAGTCACTACAATAGAAAATTTTACTGTACACTTGAGGAAAAATCTGATCACCATAAATTACAGCTAATGTTCATATGCTACATTAATCAGAATTTTTATCTTCAGATAAAAATAGGATTTACATCCAGAGACACACACAGTGAAAGAGAGAGAAAGAGAGGTTTGTTTTAAGGAATTGGCTCACGCAATTGTAGGAGCTGGCAAGGTCAAAATCTTCAAGGCAGGTCAGCAGGTCAGAGACCAGGAAAAAGCTGGCATCTCAGCCTTTTTATTTTTGTTTTGAACCCTTCAACTGATGGGATGAGTCCTATCACATTATGGAAGGTAATCTGCTTTATTCAAAGTCTATGGATTTAAATGGTAATTAGACCTAGAAAATCCCTTCACAATAACATTTAGACTGGTGTTTGACCAAACAACTGGTACCACAGCTTGACCAAGTTGATATAAAATATATTCTACTACACTAGCCATGAAGTAGGACCTATGCTTATGTTGTCCCTCTCCAACAAAACTGACTCACCGCTTATGATTAATTATGAATACCAGGCAACCACGTCCAAATTGTTGATAATATGGGCCTAGATTACTTGCCTTCCTGCACAAGTTAGCTCCAAATAGCTACTATTTGTGACCTCTTCAAATTTTAGTTCTAGACTAGGTAGCCTTCTGACATCCTCCAATTACTATTCCTTAAAGGGAATACTAACTGTCTAAGGGTGGAGAAATTTGTTTCCTTCTCTTGTCAAATCTTAAATCTACTCATTAAAAATTCTTCTCAATCACAATGTCATTCTAGTTTAATCACAACTGGGTTTAGTTTCTTCAGCAAACTATTTAAACTAAACTAAACTACTTCTAACTCATGAACTTTGAATTAATCACCTTTCTGCATGTTGTACTTTTTATCTTTAAAATAATATGTGTCATAATACCATTTATGAAGTAATAGGTGTGTTCTAAGATTATCCTGTAACTATTCTAGTGTAGTATTTAACAATTTCCTTTTAAAGTTGTAACTGTAACAAGTTGTGAAATAAACCTGCTAACAATCCTAATGGTAGACTTGTATTTATTGGATCATTACATTCATATGTTAACTGGATAAGCTCTGTTGCCTCTCACAAAATAAAAATGAGTGATTAATATTTAAATACTTAAGTAAAATATGAATTTGAATTTTCACTGTTGGTTATTATGTTGGAGTTGCTTCAACTACTTTCATAACCACATAAAAATTGAGAAAAATAACCTCTGAAACATGAATCATCTTACTAAATTGTATTGGATATGTTTTAGTATAAAGCTACTCAAAGATAACCTTCATTTTAAACATCATCTGCAGCCCATCTGGGACTCTGACATAGGGAACATCCAAGACCTCAGTGGAATGTCTCTGGTTCCCTATGGTAACTAGGACCATATGCAAAATCCTCCACTAACAAAGAAGTATGAAAAGAAAGAGAATTTCTTGATGCATTTCCATCTACAAACAAAACATTATAAAAAAACAAAGACATTGAGAAAGCTATTATAGCCTTCAGATTCAAGCAATTAACAACAACAACAAAAATCCTAACCACTGAGCAAGCAATGCAATTTGTTACAGCCTATGACTGATCACCACAGAACAATTCCACTGGTGCTGGATGGGGGGAAAATCCTTAATTACTGAAGATATATGTTGTAAGCTTATCAGCAGCACTTTAAGCCACTAAATTTGATGAAAGTTGGCACATAGCATATGAAGTATTGCTTTGGGAGATGGAAAGAAACTTGTTCTTTGCTTGTTTGGCAGTTGATAGTAGATTGTAAAATAAAGTAGAAGAAGGCAAAGCATAAAATACAGGGCATGGAAATTAGGTCAGCAGTGTCCACAATTTCTATTGGGGATACACAAGACAATCTCTTGGCATTCGAAAAGTTTAATTATCCCATCAATTTTAATGTCCATTTTTTGTGATTTATATGATATATAACCATAAAGTGACATAAGTATAATATAAATAAATATGTATCTATTTGGCACACATGCCTTTCAAAGAAAATCTGGATTAGAGTCTAAAAATAACAATAATGGCAGGCTCTGTTCCAAGTACTTTGCATGTAATAATTCATATCTCTCTTGCTCCGAACCTATCTGATAAGAACTATTATTATCCTCATCTTACAGATGAGAAAACTTGAGTCACAGAAAGTTTAAGTAATTTGCTTAACATTCCAAAGCTGGGGTGGTAGAGCAGATTTGAAGCCACATGGTGTGGTCTCATTGCTTCTGTTAGAGTGGTGTCACGGTACAGCAATGGTGGTATTGAATCTGTTCAATTTTTACTAATTTCAGAATCAATGCAAAGAAATATATTAAACAGATTTTGGTCCAGCATAGACTGTCCAGTCAGAGGCTTCTCTTCAGGGTATGAAGTATGGATTCTTTTTAGAAAGTAGTACTGTGGTGAGGAACAAACGTGGACACGTGAATCATCCTTAAAATGTTTCAAAGCAGTGGAACAAATGGTTCCTAATTATCACTGGTCCCACAAGGTGGACAACCAGAAACTATAGATGAGGGTGTACAAAGGAGAAAGTAGCACAAGGAAGAGAATCATCTCCAAGGTGCTGCCACAGAAAAGAGGAGGCAGACGGTGTCCAGTCCTGGTTCTGCCACCCACTGCTTCTGTGATTTTTCAGAAAGCCATTTCACTCCTCTGGGACTCAATTTTGTCATTTCTAAAGTTAAGAAATTAGAATAAATGATATCTAAAACGAATCTAAGAGTATCTAGCATCCTTCAAAAGCTGAGAGCCAAAAAGAAACCTTGAGAGAGTGACAGCAATTCAGTAGGAATCAAAAATAACACAGCCTACCTGATGTCACATGGACTAGCACTGCTAATCAGGTAACTTGGAGATGAAGTTAGAGAATGGATAGAAGAGAGAGTTCACATGTTAATTAGACAGCCTAAAAAAGAGCTTCTGGAAATAGATTATAACTGTACCTCATATACTAATATTCTCAGTTGTTCATTAAAAATAACCTCAAGTACTTTAGATTGCAATCTGGGCTTTTCAGAGGTCCATGGAGTTGAGGTTGCTTTTTTTTATTTTTTATTTTTTTGAGAATTTTCATATTTTAAAGTAAAGAGAACCTAAAACAATTTTCAATAATTGGATTTATTGAAAGTATTGATAAGAGGCATAATATATTTTATAGAGATGAACACAATGCAATAGAACTACTATTCACAAGCTAGTTATAGGCTTCAAGATAAAAGGTTAACATTACTTAGGACATAAGTGTAAAATATATGACATATACCTCCTTCATTTTTGTCTAAATTATATTCATTTAAATGTACATCTTATTAAAATGCAATGGGAAAGTTTTAATGTGAGCTCCTCCTTGCATGCCCTTTGCTAGGTCCCTATAATTGTCTCTATGTAAAGATGTCCTCTGCATGGGCCAGCAGATAGAACAAGTTTAATTCCAACCCCTCCCCCATACAGCCTTCACTCTGAAATCAACTCTTGGAGTAGAGAGAAGAGTAGACAAGTTTACTTGGTTGAAATCTATTGCACAGCTTTTTTTTTTTTCCCTAGAATATTTTAAGAGCTTCTGCTGCCAATGACATCATCCAAAATATCCTTGGTAGAACCCCTGGAGAATGTCTAAATTTAGGTAGATTTCATCTTTGAAGACTGAATTAATTGCAAAGCATATTCTGAATTAATTGTAAAATATAATTGAATTAAATGCTCTTGTGGTAGGATTACATTAGAAAAGTCACTAGATACATTTATAGATGTCCATCATTTGGTTCTTTTCTAATAGACAATGAACTTATTTCTGAGGGTAAGTCATTTGTGATATCTGTTCCTAGTTTAAAAAAATTAAACCTTGTTACAGTATAGAGAATGACCCTTTGTCCTTGCAGATTTTAGCTGGAAAACAAGCATCCTATTTATCTAATAATTATATCAAGTTATATAAATTTTGCAAGAAAATAAGACTGATGGTTCCATTTCAAACTACTTAGAATTAGAATTTCACCTACCACAAAACTCTTGTCTGTTCTGAAATACAATGTTAAGGGAATGCTACAGCTAGAATCTTTCATAAATATCACTGAGTTGCATCTTCCCTGAGGATAGATATGAAAATTAACTTGTAGGGAAAAACTTAATTATGGGGAAAATTACCCTTGGAAAATCCCCCTAAGTCAAGTATAAAGTTTGAGAATTTATGGCTTTATGTATAAATGCTACCAGATATTTTAAAAATACATTAAAGCTTAAGACAATGACACTAAACTAAGAAGAAACAAAAGTAATGTTTACATGTAAGTGTGTGAACACTAAATCCATTTTGCCTTTAAGAAAGAATTGATGGAGGATTCAAAAACGCCTTCCTGCCTGCCTTCTGAGTTTACTCCATTCTAGATCACATTAAACTTCTCTAGACATAATATGCACTAACAGACATTGTTGTGAAAATTCCATAATATATACTTTTTTTTTCATTTGACAAATGAGTATGGAAGGTCCACTGTCTTCTGGCACCTAACTCATGGCTTAGCACAGAGTAGGTACTCAATAAATGCTAGCTACTCATTGAGAACTTGCAAAGCAGGACTTGCTACCAGTGCCCTGACTTTACAAGCTGGCATTTCTTGCCATGGTGCTGCTGATCAACTCTTACTCTGATGCCCATAGTATATTGGATAATGAGACTGACAAGAAATTAATGGGTGCTGCAGAGCAGGAGATGATGAGCAAAAGTTAACCCAGGCAAGTAGAGTAACCAGGCAAGTGTCAAGATGGAGACCAGTGAAAACCAAAGAGGCCACAACAGCCTAAGATGGACAGGAACTGTGTACTGAGCTCCAGCAAGTCATCTTCTGAAATCTGTCTCCCCTCAGGCCCTACCTCTACCCTGGAGAGCTAAAGGAAATCTGATTTTTAAATAAAATGTAATGTTTCTTATACATGGATTCCAACAGGGTTAGTTGGCCTGCTCCTTGTGACGGGATTTTACTGAATGTCTGAAAAGTTTCACAGCTGAGACAAATATTCTCCAATGAGAATTGAACGGACAAGAACAACATTTGCAAGAACCCTGGGGGGTGAGTCACAAGAGCAGCTCATGTCTGCTTCTGGGCACTGTCAACAGTGGCTGAGCCTGACAGGACACTGTCTCTTTGCCTTCTATGGTTTCTCAAGAATTTTTATGAAATAACGTTAGGTACAGAGACAGAGATCAATAATAAGGCTGGAATTGTGTACTTCTTCAAAAACATCTACTTTTGAAACTAGCATGCATGACAAAAAGACTTTTCACTTTGGTATTAAGACATTCTTGTTGTCCCAAACAATAAGCTGTAATAACTGCTATATTCACAACTTACTCTTTACAGTTAGACAGTAAATTGTGCTTCTAAATACAAAGGTGACAGAAGACAAAGCACACAGTACAGAGGTCACTCCCTCTTTCTTCTTATTTTTGTTAGTTTTTATACTTGCTCTTCACTCCATCTAGACTCATCTCAGCTTGTGGACTTTGTAGACTAGGAATGCTTTTGGAAAGCCTACCCTGGAACAGTTCCTCGAGTCAGGTGGGGTACACAGAGTTTGGCCAGCTCACATGAGAACAAGAACTACCCAAGTGAACCCCAAGGAATGCTTCTCTGCATGCTGTCTGCACTGGCAAGTGCCCAGGAGAAACACTATCCCTCCTGCTAACCTTTGAGGCATAGCCTTTTACTCTCCCCAGTGGAACTTTTTCCACTGAAATTATTCCTTGTGAGTTTTATGGAAAACCATGTTTGGGATATGAAAATGACTTACAGTGAGTAAGGGATTTTTCTATCTCCATATCAGGTGCTCTTACTCATTTTATCTTTTAAGTAGAATCCTTTCTCCCATAAAAACGGAATATTAGGCATCAGTCTTTGTATTATCAGTTTATGTCACCCAAAAAAACATGGTACTAGGGAGGTTTATAAGAAATTAATTAGGTAAATTGAAGTTATTGAGTTTGAGGCATTAAAATAATCCTAAATTGTCTGCCTTTGTTGCATTGATCAGAAAATGGAAAAGTTATTTGTAAGTTATCTCCACATATGTTCTGAAGAGTGGATGCCAGTTAATATTTAAATGATTTCAGTTCAATATCATTAACTCCACATAAACAATCTAGAGCAGCATTGTCCAATTGACTTTTGGGAGGATGGAAATTATCAATGTTTCTTCTGCCCAATATGACAGCCACTAGTCTCAGGTGGCATTAAGCACTTAAAATGTTGCTGATATGACTGATGAAAGGAGTACCTAATTTTAATCACTTTCAGTTTAAATTAAAATAGCCCCATACAGGTAGTGGCTACCATATGGAAATGTGCGAGGCAAGAGACTTGATGTTCAAAATGAAGCCACCTCCAGGAAAAATCATCTTCACCTGGAACTTGTCAGGAATGTAACTTGCAGGTATTACCCCCCCCCCCAGGACTACTGAATTAGAACCTATATTTTAATAATAATATTCTCTGACTTTGTGTATGTGTGTATGCATTAAAATTTGAGAAGCGCCAATATAATAGAGTGGTTCTTAATATTGGTTACATTGGTAATATTCAGATACACTTGAGAATATTTGAAGCCATTTCAGGGGATTAATGGGATCAAATTTTTCAAATTAAGATTAAAATCCATTGCTATTTTTTGCTATTTTGGAATTTGTGTTGACGTCACAAAAACTTTCCTCTTTTCCAATTATATATACATGTGAACCCAAATTTTCTTTATATAATACAAACAATCTATCAGGATGCAGAAGCTGACTTTTATAAAGCTGAACATTAGAGAAATATGCAAACAACAAGAACAACAAAATAAAACTTTCACAGAACCAAGAGACATCGAAAGGAAGGCAATCATTTATTATAACCTCTTTCTGTATCCCCTAGACTGAGAGAAGTCATCTAAAGCTCAGGAACACTTGGCATGAGTGGGTTTCTTATGGAAGCCGGTGATCTAGAATGAAGTAAACACAAAAGCATGCTGTTGGAGGGTGGCACAGGGAGCCCTCATGGACATCTGAAGTACACCTGAAGGTCCACTTCTAAAGAATCTGGAAAGACAACTAATGTCTTGTGGTTGCCAAGGGAGCACGTCTCCAGGTCTCTTCCTCTCATACTTCATCATAGGATCTTCATTTTCAAGGTTATATTTAGCTATTTGGGGAATGAATTCACTTACAGTGATTTGCTACTGTTGGATTTTAGCTGTCAGTAATTGTGTGTGGTGAAAGTCTCCTGAAAGTGGCGTCCACAGAGAGCCTGATAAGGCAAACTCAGCCCACCCCACAGGGAGAGAGAAGGGGCAGTTACCCTTTAAAGACTAAGGTGTCACAAGCCCTCCTGCCACTAACCAACTATGACACCTTCTCTACTCTGTGAGGTTCCTGCCCCTCGTTAGGCTAATAAAAAATCATCAGCATGTAGGCATTTCACTTCCAATATGTATCAATTAGAGGGCAAGCACTGCAACATGGATGGTTTGCAGGTACATGATCTTGCATTACTTCAGTTGCCTTAGTACAGATCAAAGCCCTGAGGTCTTGTCACTCTCTTGCTCTAAAACTTCCTGCCCTTCTTACCTGCTCCCTCCCTGATCCTTGGTTTGGAAATTTTTGTTGGATAGGAGATTGAGCTGCAAAAAAGTACACTAAAAAAGTCTGAAAAAAAATCACCTAGAGAATATAACAGTAGAAGCTAAGAACAACCAACAAGAATTTCACACTTTGAAGAGAAAACAGTTAATTTTCCAAGAAATTTAGAAAAGTATCTGCATATTATTTTGCAAATCCATACTTCCCTAGGAGTTGTAACTCTCAACTCAGTTATCTGCTTGCCTCCTAGAGAGGCAAGTTTTTGCCATTATACTAAATTTTATAGCATAAAATGACATATTTCATAGACTCTACAGCCCAGAACTTCTATTCTTATCAGAAAATAAACAGAAATAGATGATTGATAGACAGAACCTGTCAATTTATGAATCAGATGTTACAAAATACAAAATATCCTAAGAGGTAAACAAGCATATCATAGGAAAAAAACAAACCTGTCTCACATCAAACACTTCTGTCCTTGTCCTCTCTTATCTCCTCTGATCCTTGCTGCTAGTCCAGCTCTGATATATGACCTAGTTTTGTTTATTTGTTGTTGTTGTTATTTTTATACTGGGTATTAAGCCCAGGAGCACTTTATCACTGAGCTACATTCCCAGTCCCATCATGATGAGGAGGAAAAAAAGGAGGAGAAGGAGGAGACAGAGTCTCACTAAGTTGCTCAGGGCTTCACTAAATTCCTGAGGCTGGCCTTGAACTCGAGATCCTCCTGCCTTAGCCTCCCAAGTCGCTGGGATGACATCTGTGTGCCACTGCACCTGGTATTGCACCCCAAATTTTAGATTCTTAAGCAATATGAATTTTCTAGTTTACTACAAAAAGAGGGAGCATAACATATGCCAGCCTCAGAAGCCAGCAGTTTGTGGAGTTGAACTTCTGGGCAATTGATTATACAATTGAATAAGCTACTTTTTCTGCTGTGATCTGATGGTTTTCAATTCATGGTTTCAGTTGATTGCAAGCAGCTGAGTTTCACAAAGCAAAGAGCCAGCACTTTCTTGCCTCTCAAATACTTAGATTGCTAATCACTATAAAGAAAAGTATTTCCAATTTGAATAGAATAAATTCTTTACATTTTCCCCATCACCTAAGAAGAGTGATGATGGAGGAATCTGCATCACTAATTTATTTTAAAATATTCATTTGTTCTTACATATTTTCCATAGAGTTCACTTTTACATACTACAGGGTCGGGGAAAACACATACAGGTTCATCAGTCCTCCCATACAATTTAATAACCCTATACCCATCCTACCTCCCAATAAAATCATCCTATTTCCCAGAGAGAATAGAAAAGCCAAAGATAAACTAGTTCTATACAACAAAATGGATTAATTTTTCTGTAAGTTAAAACTCTATGAAGTTATTTTATTTTTTTTTCTCTCTTTTTTTTATTGGTTGTTCAAAACATTACAAAGCTCTTGACGTATCATATTTCATACATTAGATTCAAGTGGGTTATGAACTCCCATTTTTACCCCAAGTACAGATTGCCACTAATATGGCATCATGTAAAAATGTGGATGTGTAACCGATGTGATTATGAAGTTATTTTAAAAGTCAAATAGCTTAATAGAAAAAAGTTAGCAAAGCATAGGAATTGAGAATACACAAAAGAATATATACAGAAAACCAAATGAAATATGCTTCAGTCTACCAGAACAACAACAACAAAAAAAACCTAAATCTAAAACAATGAGATACAATTTGCCACCCAGCAGATTGGAAACAATTAAAAAGAACAGTGACATCCCATTTTATGGAGAATACAGAACATTTTTACAATTTGCCACAATGTTTCTGCAAAAACAAAATCTAATGCTGTCACATATGCCCACTCATCTAATCTACTTCATGGCACCCACCATGACAACCTAGAGAAAAACCCTAAAAGATTTTTTTTTTAATGCACATTTGTTATAGTATTTTCATAGTTTAAAAAACACGCCTGAGAAAAATCTGAAGGTCCATCAATAGTGGAATTGTTAAGTAAATTATAGCATATTAAACTGTGGAACACCATACAACTCTAAAAAGTTTGGTTTAAATTCATGTTTCTAAAGCGGGAGTGTTGTCCATGGTGTATTACTAAATGAAAATGCAAGTTGCAGAGATAACGTAGAAGGCACAACCCCTTTTGAAAATAAGGACGTGGCTCTCTACGTGTATATCTTTATATTTGCGTTTGGTCTTAAAGAAATTGTAAAAGCCTTCTCACCAGTCTGTTAACATTGGTTATCCCAGAGAAGGATGGAAATGAAAATGAGATGAATTGCATTATATTTCAAACTTGGGACAATTTTGAGCTTTCTCAAAATATGTATATTCAAACGTGTCCCCTTCTTCATGAAGGGGTCCTTGCTTGCCCTCTGTAGGCCCACACCTTAGACAGTGAGAAATGAGAGCAAGACCATGGTATCACTCTGACCTTCTGAGGGAAAGAGAAAAGGAAAAGTCTGAAGGAAAGGAGCAACATTCCAATTGCGGTACATGATTCAGACTATGAAAGTGGTAATCAGAATGTTTGGTTTTATCCCAAATTCAATAAAAGTCGACGGCAGCATCAACATTCCAACAACAGTCAGCAGATCTGTAGTGGTGACTAAGGTTTTTCTGACTTTGGAGTAGCCAGTTCCAGCCTGAAACAACTCTAAGTTATGTCTTTTCCTTCCTCCATGTTCCATTCTCTTTTTTTGCTGCCAACTTTTGCAGCCTCGTCTCAATCCAGTGACCAATGATACTTTATCCTCCAACTAAGCCCCTTTTTAACTCTTGAAACTTGCCCTCCTTGGTCTCTGTTCTGCATTTTCATGCATGTGTTCCTTGCATTTGAAACTCTCCCCTGCTCCCTTCCCCACATTACTCATCCCTTATTCAGGTCTCAGAATGGAAAATCACCTTCTCTAGAAATTGCTCCCAGTCAGAATGCTAACCTGTATGTCTCTATTCCATGCTCTACAAACACCCTACCCAGAGTTTCTCACAACATGGTATTTACCATATATTCTATTGTTGAATTGGGTAGTCGTCCACTACTAAATTTTATCTCCCAAAGGGGAAGAACCAAGTATGCATTTTTCCCTGTTACAGCCCCAGCATCTGAAAGTATGAGACACACTAGTAATAACTTTTGTTGGATACTTGCTTATGTCAGTCTTTGGGCTAAAGACTTAATATATGTATATATAATCTCATTTAATCTGCTGATGACTCTTAACCTTTCACTATTCCATCTCTTTGTAAGACACATATTATATAGATACATTTTGGATGATGTCCTTGCTCTGGTCTTTCTTCTTCTTCTGAAATATCCTATGCTCTGACTCCATCCAAACACAATCTTTTTCCTGGGATCTAGTTCCTCATCCTAATACAAAAGAATCAAAAGCAAATTCATACAAAAATGTAAACTGAGGGGATGTACATTTTTATGAGGAATGCAAACAGAAACAATACCGCCAACCCAAATGATAGAAATCTGAGTATCCCATCTGGACTATGAGGAAGATGATTTTATGGAGGATTTTTATTATTTTATAAATCATGTCTCTGGGAGATGATCTACTTCGTCTTTTGGAAGGATGGCCCTTGGTTTGAGTCATCTTTGTGAATGCCTACTACTGCTCCAGGACTTGAAGTTACGTGTGTGTGTGTGTGTGTGTGTGTGTGTGTGTCTTTCTGCCTAATAGTAGCAAATAAGAATGAAATTATGTTCATTCATGCTTTAGTTATATTGATTCCAATAAGGAGTTCACTTAAAAACAAACAGTGGAGACGCTTACCTACAATTCTCCCTAACACACATAAACTACAAAGGGTTTTGGAATCTGTTGTAAAGTCCTAAATCACCTACACACCAGTGAGACAGGAGGGAATGTGAAACAACTTCCCAGGTGCTGGGAATATTCTTCACCTTGACACAATGTCCCAGGGCTCCCCTGATGTCAGACCACCAAAACGGCCCAGAGGCACATGGATACATGTGAAAACACTTTATGCTATTGGCTCCCAACTTGACAGGAAGAATAGTCAAGCCCTCTTGACAGAGACTCCTGCTTCCCTTCTGCACTGTCAAGGCTAGAAGCCAAAAATGTAGTTGGGGCATAGGACAGCCAGTTGCAAACATGTAACCAAAAATTCTTCTCTTGACATGTTAACAGAAGGAGAACTTCACAGTGCCAATCTGGAAATCCTGGAAGCTAAGGAGATAGGGCCAGAAAGATGGGATCATGAAAGGGGAAAAAACATTTGCTGACATCCAAGTATAGAAGGGCTAATGTCAACCTGGTTCAAAGATGGGCATGCCTCCACCCTGCCATCTAGTGGTGAGAAGTCCCTCTGGCCCGTATTGATCTCATGCTCCGCATTCAACTTCTGTTCACTTACTATAGGGCTTTCCCACTCTATCTCACTTCGTAAAGGGCAGCTGTGAAGTGGATAACCTTCTCTGTTTTACAAATGAGGAAAATGAGGGTCAGACATATTAATTAGTAGTAAGAGAGCTAGTCCATAGTTCATATTCCCTGATGCGATGTCTGGAGAGTGTTTTGAGAAATTTGGGTGGTGACTGACTCTCTCCTCCACCTCACAACTGAATAATGTGTCTCCATATTCTTCACACACAAAGCAGACATGTGTGTGTGTGAATATTATTTAAATAATAATAATAATAATAATAATAATAATAATAAAGACAAAAGAAGTTAAACCAACAGCAGTCAAGAATCATGAAAGTAGATAAAAGAAATGGAGGGCTGGGATGTGGCTCAAGTGGTAGCGCGCTCCACCTGGCATGCGTGCAGCCCGGGTTCCATCCTCAGCACCACATACAAACAAAGATGTTGTGTCCGCCAAAAATAAATATTAAAAAATTCTCTCTCTCTCTCTCTCTCTCTCTCTCTCTCTCTCTCTTAAAAAAATGGAAAAATGGCACAGTCCTCACCTCAGTGACTTTATGACAACCTGAAGAAAGGGAAGCACAAAGTTTAGGAGGGAATCATCTTAGATAACTATTATTTCAGCTAATTCTGCCTTATATTTGAAGAAAGTAAAGAAATTCAAGTGAGTTGTGAGAACCAAAGCCTATGTCTTCTGCTTATTTTTTTACCTCTCCCTTCCTCTTCCCCTCCCCCTCTTCCTTCTCCTTCTTCTTCTTCTTCTTGTACCAGGGATTGAACTCAGGGGCACATGACCCTGAACCACATCCCCAGCCCTGTGTTGTATTTTATTTAGAGATAGGCTCTCACTGAGGTGCTTAGTGCCTTGTAGCTGCTGAGGCTGGCTTTGAACTCGCAATTCTCCTGTCTTAGCCTCCCTTTTAGCTTCTTGACAATAATTTTCCAATTATTTTGCATTGAAATATTTATGGAGGGAGGGACAGAAGAAATGAAAGGGAGGAAAATGAGGGAAGCAAGGGAAGAAGGAACTAAAACTAATTTCCCTGTGCTTGTTCTCTGGATCAAATTCTTTATGAAAAATGACATAGAGTAATTAGAGGAAACTGGAACACCTTCAGAAAAGACAGCATTTCAATTTTAAGATGTATAAACCAAGCTGGGACCAAGTATCTATCTTTTTAACTCTTAAATTTTGGAATGTGTGCTGTCACGTTTATTGCAATGCAATTGTGATAACAATTGTAATAACAGGAAAAAAACTGGCAACAATGCATTTACCCAACAATCAGGAATTAGTTATATGAGTTGTGGTCTATGTCTTCAATGGTAGTTATAGTCATGCTTCCTAATAATATATGTACATGTATTGCTACTACAGGTAGTGATTCTAATTTTGTAATTTAAAAGCATAGATAAAGAAAATATGACAAAATATTGAGCTATCATCTCTGAGAAGAGCTCTTATAAGAGTTTTGAATCTTCTTTTTATATTATTCTGCATTTTCTAGATTTTTTGACATGTAAATTTATGAATTCTATTTTAAATCCTATAAAATAATAAGTTTAAGTTCAACTACTGCATGATAGTATCCAGTGTTGTCAAGAATATGTAGAAATGATGGACATCAATGTTCTATTAAGAACACACAGTAGTATCATTTAGGAGCATGATTTTACAGTATGACCCCAAATTTTGCAATTAATTTCTTATAAAGTTATCTTAAGAAGATCTGAGAGAGGTGTGCAAGATTAGAATATTTGGATCTTGGAAAATAATAAAATGCATAGGCCACACATTTCATAACAACCCTAGCAGATGCTGGTCAGTAGCCCATAAGCAAACATATTAATGTTTCTATAGTAAACATAAAATGTCAAATAATGTGGGAATAATAAAGACTATAAAGAGTTTTATGTGAGTTCTGGTCAGATTTTGCCACAAAATGATTTGCACCAAACATTATTAACTCACCTAGCATGCGTTAGCATGCACAAAAGAACTGGGTTTGATTCCCAGCACGGGGCGGGGGGGCGGGTTTGGGAAGGTGTTAGTGACAGCATTGTTCACTATGTCATTAATTGTATATTAGTAGTAGATTAGTTTAAAAGAAGCTGTGGTAATAATCACACAATAGAGAAATAGTCAATCATTTAAAGCATAGTATCAGTCAATGTTCACTGAAACAGATCTTGATAGCATAGTATTGAATGAAAAAGTAGGTTGCAAAGTCAGTAATTTTGCTCTTGTAATGATGGAGTAGATATACTTTTCCACATTTGTCCTACTAACAACTAAAAACCCTGTTCATTATAAATAAAACAAGCATATGAAGACTGAAAGGTGGAAGAAGGCAGAGTGACTAGGAACATCAGGACCCAAGGAATGGCAGAGTGGTAGGCTCCCTGGATAGCTTTTTCCCTTACCCCAGACTTGGAATGGAAAAACCCAGAATGGTACAAAACCAAACCTGTTTGACATTAACTACTTTCCTCTAACCACATGCCACAGAAAAGTTCAGGTCCCACCCCTAGTCATAGCAGTGAAGGTGGATGGAGGAGCCTAAACTTCCTGCTTTCTTGAGAGGCTGTAATATAAATTAAATTTATATTTAATTTAAATATAAATTTCTTTAAGTATAAAGAAATGTAAAAGAAGAAATCTTAGAGCATCAGGAAAGAAAAACACCAAACAAAAATATGGACTACTTCAATTAACTTTGCTTCTCTTTGACTAAAGCAAAATTACAACAGATATGTTTCTAAATGTATGTAAATGAAATATTTAAAGCAACTATATTATAGATGGGTAAGAGAAGGGACACAAATGGGGATGAGGTTACTGTATTATATTTAAACTGTTAAAACAAAAATATCAGAAGATTGATTTTATGTATAGAGTAATACTTGGAGCAACCACTAAGAAACTATATAAGATAAATACTCAAAATCTTTATAGATAAATCAAAATGGGTCTAAACAAAATGACCTAGTATTACACAAAAAGACATGGAAAAAATAAAAACAAGAACAAACAGAAACAAAAATAAAATGCCATAATTAAGTCCTAACGGTCCAGTAATTAAATTACATGTAAATGATCTAAATATATCAATTAAAGTATAACTATTGGATTAATGTTATCTATAAGAAAAACACTTAAAATATGATGATATAGGCATATTTAAAATAAAATGGGTAGATAAAAACATACTATCCAAACATCAAGCAAGGTAAAGCAGAAGAGGATCTATTAATATTAAACAAAATAGATTTCAGAGAAAAATATTACCAGAGCATAGAGGGAAATTATATAATGAAAAAAAGGTTTGTCCAAGAAACATGGTGATCTAAATGTCAATTCATAAAATTACAAAGCTGAAAAATTTGTGAAGCAAAAGACAACCTGATAGAACTGAAAGGATAAACAGACAAATACACACTATAGATGAAACTTCAACATCCCACTTTCAAAAATTGATGGAATGGGGCTGGGGCTGGGGCTCGGTGGCAGAGTGCTTGTCTCAAATGTATGAGGCGCTGGGTTTGATCCTTAGTACCACATAAAATAAATAAAATAAAGGTATTATGTTCATCTACAACTAAAAAATTATTTAAAAATTTTTTAGAACTAGAGAGAAAATCAGCAAGAATATAGAACCAAAAACTCCATAAATCAATAGGTTTACATTTTGCATTCATAGAGAATAATATAGATTCTTTTAAAAAAACCCATGCAAGGTATACCAAGACAAACTGTATTTTTGAAGATAAAACAAACAGCAATAATTTAGAAGAATTGAAATAATACATACTATATTATCTGACCACAATAGAACCAAGCTAGAAATCAATAATAGAAAGGTAACAGAAATTCTCCAAACAATTAAATAAAACATGTGCCAAACAATTAAATAAACTGGTCAAAGAGAAAGCCTCAAGGAAAACTTTTTTAAAAGACATAGAACTGAGTGAAAATTAAAATGTAACAATTACATACTGTAGAAATAACTAACACAGTGTTGAGAGATAAATTTATAGCACTAAACACATATGTTAGAATAGAAAAGTATCAAGTCAATATGTTCCCACCACAAGAAAGCAGAAAAAGATCAAAATAAATACAGTGTAAGGAACGGGGAGCTGGGGATATAGCTCAGTTGGTAGAGTGCTTGCCTTGCATACACAGGCCCTGAGTTCAATCCCCAGCACCACTAAAAAAGAAAACGAGAAGAAGGGAAGGCAGGGGAAAAAGTAATAAATATAAAATCAGAAATCAGTAAATCGAAAACAAAAAAACAACATAGAAAAGGCCAATGAAATAAAGAGCTCATTCTATGAAAAAAAAAAAAATCAACAGCGTCTTGTAAGAATGACAAAGAAAGAAAATACAAATTGCCAATGTCATGATTGAAACAGGTGATTCTTACAACAGACCCTTTAAACATCAAAATACTACATACTACAAACAACACTATGCACAAATTTGACTTAGACAAAAAAGACCACTCAATCTAAAACACAAACTTTCACAACTCACCCAATATGAAATAGGTCATTTTAATCTTCAATTTTCTCACTATTGAGAAAATTGAATTAATAATTTTGAAACTCTCTCCAAAAAGCCATCTCCAAGTTCAGATAGTTTCATAATAAAATTCTACCAAACACTGAGAGAAGAAGCAACTGGAAAAAAAATAAATAAATAAAAACTCACCAGAAATAGAAAAGGAATCCTCCTTTCGATTGATTTCATGAAACCAGTATTGCCTAATACCAAAACAAGAAAAAGACAATTTAAAGAAGGAAAAATAAAACTATACACCAATAAATTTCATAAGTATAGATGCTAAAATCCTTTAAAAAATAGAAATAAGCAACATATAAAAGGATTATGTACCTCAAATAAATGAAGTCTATTTGAGGCTAGTTCAGAGGCTGAGAAAAACCAATATAATTCACAATATTAGCAGACTGAAGGAGGAAAAAAATCACATCAATCAATTCAAAAGAGCATTTAACAATGTTTAGCACCAATTCATGATAAAAGAGAAAAAAAGAACTCCTAGAAAAAATAGGATTAGAAGATAATTTCCTAAACTTAAAAATGTTTATATACAGCCTATAGCTAACATGAAACTAAATGGTGAAAGATTGAGTTCTTATCTCTATATCAGGAACAAGGCATGAATATCAAGTGCTTTTAGCATTCCTCTTCAACATGGTGGAGTACTAGTCAGTGCAATAAAATAAGAAAAAGAAATAAAAGGTCTGCAGATTAGAAAGGGAGGGATAATGTAGAAGAAGAGTACAGTCACTCTATAAAACAGTTTGGCAGTTCCTTAAAAACTAAATAGGCAACTACCATATAATGCAGCAATTGGGTATTTATCCCAGAGAAATGGATACTTGTGTTCCTAAAAACACCTATGTACAAATGGTTATAGCAGCTTTATTTGTTATAGTTGAAAACTAGAAACAACCCAGGCCTTCAACAAATGATTGATTAAAGAAACTATGGTACATTCATACCATGGAATATTACTTAACAATGAGAAGTAATGAACTATTAACACACGCAACAATCACATAGATAATTCTCTGAATTAAAATGATGCCAACACCAAAAGGTTTTATATACCATATGATTCCATTTACTTGACATTTCTGAAATGATAAAATTAGAGAAATGCCAAACATATTAGTTAGGAGTCAGGGTGGGAGGGATGGGGGTCTACAAAAGGCAACAGGAGCTATGCCTTGTGGAGATGACCTGCATCCTGACCATGGATGTCAATGTCAAAGTTCTGATATTCAAAAAATTTTACAATTGCAATAAATGAGATAAAATGTATGTGGGATTCTCGGTAGCATTTCTCACAATTAAATGTGATTCTACAATTATGCCAAAATAAAATTTTAATTAAAACAGTTTCTAAAGAGGCGAGGGGAGGGGAGGGGAGGGGGGATAGTAGAGGATAGGAAAGGCAGCAGAACACAACAGACACTAGTATGGCAATATGTAAATCAATGGATGTGTAACTGATGTGATTCTGCAATCTGTATTTGGGGTAAAAATGGGAGCTCATAACCCACTTGAATCAAAGTGTGAAATATGATATATCAAGAATTATGTAATGTTTTGAACAGCCAACAATAAAAAATTTAAAAAAAATACATGACAAAAAAAAAACAGTTTCTAAATTTATTATTATATGTTTTTATTTGTGGAAAATTAAATATATCTGCATACAAATACATACAATCCAAGGTCTGGATGTATGCTGATCAAATTGAGGACAGGAATCGTCATTGGGTGTGTATTTGGGGGAATTTTGCTATTTGCTTCTAGAAATGTTAAAATTATGCAAGTAATATGCATGATATGTAAACATATTCTTGTTGTAAAATAATAGAAGTAAAAATTAAAAGCAAATATTCTGCCAAATAAACTCTCCTCCCTAAAGATAATAATTGTTAGCATTTTGGTTTGTATCCATCCAGATAGAACTATGTAGTTGCACACAGTTATGTATTAGGTATGTGTGAGTAAATACATCTTAGGATAATTTACAATAAATAGAACTATATGTGTCATTCTGCAAGTCCTAGTTTTCAAAATTATGATAGAACATTTGGCACAATAGCTTACCATTTGAATCTAGGAAATTCCTTCCATAGTTCATGAGATGATATGGAAAAGATCAGCACAGCTCTGACCAATGGAAAACAAGGCAGCCAATGTCCCCTTCTTGCTGGGGCAACTCGCTAAGTACCAGTCTCTTCCCTTTCTCTCTGAGAAGCCATGAAGAGCCTGGACCCCCTCTTTAGGAAGCCACACTCCCTCTTTAGCAAGCAAATACTCAAATAAAATTTTCACTTTTTATTAGTTTTTTCCAGTGGGTTGTCTATGTGTGTTTGTGTGTAGACAAGCCTGTGTCGTTGGGTTTCTTCTTCTGTTCTCATATGCATCAGCAGTTATTTTAGTATTTGTTTCTGTTTGTTGTTCTATTTCCAAACTTATGGTTGTAAAAATGTCTGCCTGAATTCAAACTCCCATCTATGAAATTTGATTTGTTGCATTCTGCCCAAAATAATATATGTGAATCTTTATTTCATCTCATTCCAAAATCTTAAAATGGAAGCTTGTAATGAAGATTTACCGTCTCTCCTAGCTTCTAAGGGAATCCCTAGCAGCTCAAGAGGTACTCCTCTGCCTCACAAATTCAAAGAGAAACAGAGGAGGGCAAAGCCCTTGTCAAAATATATATGAGGGAAGTACATTCGTATGTACTATAGAGTCACTCTTAAAAAATAGAGCCAAAAATAAAGATATCACTCTATGTTCTAAAATAAAAATTAAGAAATCTATTATCCCAGAATAATACAGAAAGTCATTATTAGCTCATATTGTTCTGATTTGACATAAATCTCAAAAGTCAAAAATTACAGAACTTGGATAAAAACTGTGGTCAACTTATCTGAGACTCTCATTTTACAAATAAAGAAATTAAATCCCTTAGAATTTGAATGATTTTCCAAAGCTACCAGAATGGAGACCCCTAAACCACTGTGCTTTCATTAAAAATTGTTCAGTTTTCTTCAGTCTAGCATCATTAAAATATTTGGTAGCACTGTCAAAGTAGTCTACTTGTATATGCTCAGTTATCTAATTAGCTATTATTGTAAACACAAAACACACTAATATCAGTCTATCTTCCAAAATTAGTGACAAACCTTTCCACTTATTTTGCTTTTGTAAAAAGAAAGCAGTTTCTTTTGCAACAGATTGCCTTCAAAATAAAAATTTAAAGCAGTTAAGAATAAAGTAAACTTTACAACGTGAGCGACAATGCTTTTGAAGCTAGAAAGAATTTCAGTATTCATACAGCAGAGAAGAAAAATGGAGACTAAAAAAATGAGGCTGTAATTCAACCACCTCATCCTGAGACCCAGCCTCAGTACTAAGGAACTGGGTGACCTTGAGTATGCCATGTAGCTGCACAGGGTTTGGTCTCTCTGGGTCTAATTCTGATTTCTTCCAAGATTAAGAAAATGCCTTTTAGATTTGAGGCACAGGTGTTATATTTTCAGCCCAACTAGATAAAATTGGAAGGATGTGGATAGCTTTCTAATCAAGGAAACAAACAAAATTATATAACAAAATGTATACTTAGTACTCAAATTTGTACTACAATCACTCCACTCCCAGAGTTCCTTGGAATGTCCTTAAATAATCACCTCACCTCAATGTGGCCTAAGCTGGCTTCAGAACACAATGTGGCCTAAATTGGCCTCAGAACTTGTCCCACAGCCAATTTCTGTTGAGGAGACACATCCATACAACTGGTATCTTTCCAAACAGGGATTAAAATTTTCATGGAGAATTGCTGCACACACCACTCAGATTTTTTTGAATTGCCAAATGGAAGTGATCACAAATTAGTACTTCAGTATTATTTGAACTTCACACCAAATTCATTCAGTTTTTCATGACACATTGTTTACTAGCCATGCATTCACTGAATATTAGAAATAATTTATTTCACTTAATTAAAAAATATGATCCTATTCCATTTGATGTTTTTCTCCTTTCATTTTCAATTGATGTGAAATTTGCATGACTGATGTTGCTTTCAAACTAAATACCAGTATGTAACTATTGCCATGACACAAGTTGTAATTACAAGGGCCAAAGCTGAAACTGGTTTCCTCCTTTCCTTTTAACTCAAGAAAAATCACTGACTGATACAAATGGTATAAGGCTTCTGCCAAGGCCTCTGTGACATGAATTATGAAGTGTATGCAAATAAAACATGCATTATAATTTTGTGAAATGAATTATTAAAAAAATTCTAGTTGGGGGGTGCTGGGGACATAGCTCAGTTGGTAGAGTGCTCGAACAAGGCCCTGGGTTCAGTCTTCAGCACCACACACACGCAAAACTACTAGTTAATTAAGTTCATTTTACTATCCATATATGTAACAATGCTTCTATTAGATTATATAATGCTTTAATCAATAATCACTCATACCCACTAGTTCAAGACTTGAAAACACTTTCAATAAGCCCATGTGGAAATTTCACGATGTGATGTCAGTTATTTTAAAGCACTATATATTGAAAAGTCTCTGTTAAAAAGCTATTTTAAAATAGTACATGCTAAAGGTAATATTTATACCATAAGATTTTTAAATTCTCATTATTTATATGAATTATCTTGCTTGAGCTACAATACAGACTGATGTGTGGGTAGTGGTGATGTTTGTACAGATGTTCCATACAAGGTAATATGTGACCATTGTCTAGAGCACAGTGTTTGGCCCAAAGTGAGTGCTCAATAAACAGCATCTCTGCTCCAAAATTTGCTAGTTCACGGCAGAATTGGGCCTGAAAGTCAAATAGTCTGGTTCCCATTTTCTAAACTATGTTACTGTGACTTTACAGAATTAAACTCAGTTGATGATGGATCAATCAGCCACAGTCTCCCATCTGTGGGAGAAACAGTGTGTGGCAGTTAGTTCTCAGAACAGCTTCTGAGGCTTTATGTAGAGAAAAGAAACGGATTTGTTCTCAATCAGTGGCTGCTTAGTTTCAAGCCAGGGATACTAATTAGGAGCAGCAAATGAGCACCCTTACAACACACAGCAAGCTCCCTGTGAATGCTTTGAGTTTTCCAGTATGGAAATTTTTACCCATACATGAAAGCCCCAGTGGAGAGAATTAAGAACTTCCATGTTCCATCACCCAATTTTAATAATTGGCAATAATTTGCTCATTTTTTTTTTCAGACGCGGTGCTTATGGTGTCTCAAGACCTCTTGCTGTGTGGTTTCCGTGAGGTTAGGGAACTGGGCTACCTGAGGAAGAGCTGGAAAGGGAGGAACTTGGACCCTTAACACTTCCTATTTCCGGCCCTTACCTCCTGCTCAGAGGATAAATTTACCTCAGGTTCCAAGAGAACCTGAAATAGGGAACCTAGTTCCTCTACTAATTACAATTTCAGTTATTGATTTCCTGGCCCCAAACATAATATAACTGGAAAGTCTCTTTCTTTCAAATAAAAAGAAATGCGCTCTCTTGAGAGCTCGGTCATTTCTGAATTCTCTACCAGTCTCCTTGTGCATGACTTATAATACTTCTAGTATTCTACCTTAAATTATATTGATTTCTAAACGTGCCTTTATCTTCCTATGGGAGTTTAATGAAGATTTTGCATGTGAAATTCCCTTCAGCACTTTTACTGGTCCTTAAAATGCTTTAGGAAAAAGGAATATCAGGTTGCCTCAACTTTGAAGTAAGTCACTGAGGTTAAGACCCTGGTTGGTTTACAGAGAAAATCCGTGTGCACTTAAGTTGAACTGCCAACTTCTAGATCATTTGTACAGTCAGCTAATAAACTTTTATTGAATACATATTATGTACTAGATCCAGTACCAGGCATTAGGGATATAAAGATGAAAATGCCCTGGTCTACCCTAAAGGAACTTGTGATTTAGTAAAACAAACTTTTAAAGTAAAAGCAAAGAACTTCTATAGGCTTTATAATTAAAATATATACCAGTTTTGAAGTGAACCCAGAATTAGATTAGGCTATTCTACTATAGAAGAGAAGGTGCCTCATTAATTGAACCTTGAAAAATGATTGGGCTATTAGCCCATTAACACTTGGAACTCAGGGCTCCCACTCCAGCTGCTGCTGTTTGCTCATCTGCTTTCACAGTTGGAAGCTGTGCCTTAGGTAGGAAGTGAACTGACAGACTGCCCTTAAAACCCACCCCTGCTCACATGCCTGCCCACCTTTCCTGTTTTCTTAGATCCCTCCACCCAGAAAGGTAAATTGGCCATTTTTAAAATCTCTCATTTGGAGGCAGGACCATTGCTGAGACCATTTTAGACAAGAACTCCTTGGAAGGAAAGCCTGATGCTGCCTAAGGGGGAAAGTGGGAAGCTTAGGGGTGATGGACCACAGAGACTGAAAACCATCATCATACCAACATCAAAGGAGCCCAAGTTCAGTTCTCAAGGGCAGGGATGATCAAGCTAGTTATCAAAATAAGGTCAAAAAATAACTAACCATTTATTGTAATTGTGTTCTAATCCTGTTTTAAGTACATCGAATTTTTTTTCTCATTTAATTCTATCTGGGCTTCATTATTATTATGAATGTCATCTTAAAGATGAAGAAAATAAGGTCTAGAGAATTAAAACAACATGTGGAAGAATACACATCAAGTAAGAAGCTAAGCTGGGATTGCCCTTAGAGCCTATGTGCCTAAATGCCCTGCCACTCACCTAGACTGGGAGAGCCTTTCCCAAAGACTGGATGGACTTCCATATCTCTACCACATATATATTCAGCTGAAAGGAGAGGCACAGGAAAATGAATATACAATTAATATATATGTATATTCATTGATTAACATGTATTAGTTTTGCTTAACATAAACTCTTTGCCACTGTCTCATTCCTGTATCTCAATCATACTGTATAAAAATTGGAATGCAGGGCTATTTTCTTGCTTTTCAGAGGAAGAAACTCAGACACTGGAATATCAATTGGTTTGCTAAAGATCATGCAGTGAATGCCAGACAAGGAAATCAATCTGAGCCTCCCAGCTTCATGTTCAATGTCCTTCCCATAGGATGGCTTCAAATATCTCCAGCTGTCCCTGCTCAGTGAACAACTCATTAAGCTTTCCCTGAAAGAAATCTGCATTCCTCAGTTCAGAACAAATTGGAAAATTATAGGCTAAGAATTTCCCTCTTGTCTTATCCATAACATAAGTTGGGGGAATAGTGCTTAATATCGCTAAAACATAATTCTTTCACTTGCATAAAGACAGTTATCCTATCACTTCTTGGTCTTTTCCTCATCAGATTTCTTCTGAAATCTTTCCAAGTTCCCCACATCTTATAAAATTTCAGACCACTAAATAAAATTGTAATAATGGATTGGTTAATGTTGATTCTAGAAGGATAAATGAGCTTTTTCCCCCATGCTATTTTCTTATTGACAAAATTTTGTAACTTGTCTTAATAAATAAAATATATAAATAGGTATATATTATTGATTCATTTTTAGGATGTCATCTGTTAAAAGCTTTTTCCTTCCATTCTCAAACACAGTTACTATATACTAATCAATATCCATCTATATATAGCTGCATATCTATATCTATAATGGTTCTGCACCTTTTCTTTTAGCTGAATTGTTTCTGCTTTTTAACACTATTGTCCAAAGCATGCTCTCAGTGAATTTAATGCATGTGTGTTGCATATACTCGGCTATTATTCAAATGACTGATGAAAGTATTAAATGTGTCTTCCCATCAATCATGTTGACATAACTATACACATAAGTCTAACACAGTGCATGTCTACAGATATATGGATTTCTGCCAAGTGCACAAATAGTGTTGAGAATATACAGAACAATAAATATTGGTCTTTATAAGTAGTGCAGTTATGGAAGTAAATGTTTGTCAACGCTTTTTCATAAATATAAGAATGTTTGAAAAGCACTGCAAAATTTCTCATTAAATATGATAAACTCATTTACTTAAAAAAACTCCACTAAAATGAGAGTAAAATGATAAAATAAAAATCCCCAAATCCATAAGGACCAAGAGAATATGAGTCCATAGCAAAAGAAAAAAAAAAAGCAGACAAATAGCAACTGCCTTAATAAACCCCAAAAGTAAATCTAAAAGGAAAACATCCCCCAAATACTGGGATCTTTCTGGCATACAGATGCCTCTAGGTAGGAATGTAGAGATTGAGCTAAAAATATTTGTTGAAACTCTAACAAACCAATCGCCTGATCCCCTGCACAAGTCTCTTACACACAAGACTGGAAGTTTTTTCCCTCTGGAAAGTTCTATCAAACACCAGGCATAGGCATGCTGTTTGTTGACAGGGAGGACTATACCATCCAGATGAGAGTTTAAGAGTGTCAAGGGAATTTACCTGTCCAAGAGAAAAGGCTACAAATATTTGCATGAAGTTTCTTCAATGAAATTGCCAAGTTAGATCACCTGACAGTGAAACCCAAATCAAGCTCTCCCCACATGCAAAAGCTTCCAATCAGCACTTAATCCTTCTCCATGAGAGTCAACAGACTTGACCAACAGATAAAATTCATGAGGCATTTAAGGAAGGTCTCTAATGTAAAGGGCAGAAACCAAACAGAAATAAGTAACAGAGTTAATACAGCTTATGAACTAACCAAACTCTATCATTAAAGAGCTAAGAGAAGAGTTGTCATTCATGAAATAAAAACATGATGATTCTTTCAATTCAGAATACAAAAGGTAATTCTTAAAAATTAAAAATATGATAGCAGACAGAAAAACTCAAGAAAGAAGTTGGAGGGTAAATTAGAGAAAACTTTCTAGGAGATAAATCAAAAAGAGTACAGAATAGAAGGAGGAAAAGATTAAAATTAAACAAAGAAGGAAAATTCAATATTCAAATAACAAGAGACTAAGAAACCGAAGAATGAAAACAATAGAAAACCATTAATGAAATATTATTATTAATGAAATAATTCAAGAAACATTCCCAGAAAAGTTTCTAGATTGAAATGATCTAGAAAGGAAACTATGTCACGACATACATTTTATCAAGTATCAGACAGGACAGACTTTCAATTCTATGAAGTCAAAACTTACCAAAGTACTGAGATATCTCTTTTAAATTTTTTAAATTAAATTATTAATTATTGTTTAGTCAGGTTTTTTGTCAATGTGACCACAAGACTGATAAGAGCAATTAGATAAGGAAAAGTATATTGCGCTCACAGTCTCCAAGGTCTCAGTTCATAGATGGCTGACTTCATATAACTCTGGGCCTAAGTGAGGCAGAACATATGACAGAAGAATGTGGCAATGGAAAGCAGATAGGGACTTGGTAACAAGGAAGAAGAGAGAGCTGAGCCCAACAGGGACAAAATATAAACCTCAAAGGCCCTCCCCCAGGGGCCCACCTCCTCCAGCCACACCCTATCTGCCTACACTTACCACCCAGTTAATCCGTTTCAGTGGATTTAACCACTGACTAGGTTAGGCTCTTATAGCCCAATCATTTCACCTCAAACTTTCTTGTACTGTCTCACATATGAGCTTTTTGGGGACACATGTCTAAACTATAACTAAATTAAATAAACGTCTTTTTCAGGACCTTTTAATATACTCATGTTGTCTTTAAAGCTTTTAACATCAAAAAGTTAACATATCAGTTTCTCTTAAACACAGAAAAATACTTTGACAAACACAGATTATACCGAATTTAATCCAGAAGTACTAATGTTAGGTAGGTTTGATTTAGTTCACTACATGTACTCTTGACCCAAAATTATTCTAGAGTTTAGTTACCCATTTAGGTAGGAAATCTTACTGTCTCACAAAGGCTGAAGTTATTAGGTCATAGACCTTAATGATTGGTTGCTACTTATTTTTTCCACAATTGATTGGATTCCACAAACCTCATTATTCCCTAATCAGATTCTGAATTCTTGTCATGTTTTGTCAAAGTTTGATGATATCTCATCAAATCAGATTCTACATTCAACACCAGGTTCTCAGCAGCTTCTATTTATCTGAATATTATTAGCTTTCTATCAGCTGCATTCTAGTCATTCTTTTTTAAAAAATATTTATTTTTTTAAAAGTAGTTGAACACAATACCTTTATTTTATTTATTTTTATGTGGTGCTGAGGATCAAACCCAGAGCCTCGCACGTGCTAGAGGAGTGCTCTACCTCTGAGCCACAACCCCAGCCCCATTCTAGTCATTCTTATGGGGAAAAATCCTAGTACTAATTCATTTCAGTTTCTGAACAGGGTTCAATTTCTTATTCAATCTCTCTAAATCTGTTTGCATTTCAATAAAATGGAAAGGAGATAACACAACTAAACTCACTTTGCAGGTTTTTATTGCACTTTATAAGTTAAAAAAAAAAAAAAAAAAAAACTCTTGTAACATGGTAGAAACAGTTTATTGTCCATAGGAAAAGCAGTAAAAAGTAGAGCAAAAATACAAGTTCTTCCAAGGTGTTCTTGTTTAGGGATAAGACAGATAGGACACATAAAAATAATCATTATATTATTACTAAAATAAGATATAACCTGTAGGCTGGGTGCAGTGGTGCTTGCCTGTAATTCCAGCTGCTGGGGAGGCTGAACAGAAGGATGGAGAATTCAAATCCAGCCTCAGCAAAAGCAAGGCACTAAGGAATTCTGTGAGACTGTGTCTCTAAATAAAATACAAAATAGGTCTGGGGATGTGGCTCAGTGGTTGACTGGCCCTGAGTTCAATCTCCAGTACCCTTCCAATAAGTCATAAGTCATTTGAATACAAAGTTATCCCTTTCGAACTCTCCACTAATTGGAACATAGTTTATATACTGGAGTACTCTATGGCTTTTAAAAATTTAACATGAAAACTTAAGTATCAATATGGAATGATTGCCAAGATTTTTCTTAATAAAGCAAAGTAAGTATTATTGACTACCATTAATTATACTATTAATGCTGAAAAATACAAAAGTGGTAAACACACATCTGTATTTGCTTGTATTTGTTTAAAATTATGTCTAAAAGTTTACCTAAGGAGGAGAAACTGATTGTTCTAGATCAGAGAATTGTGTAAATGTGTTCTATTGAAAAAAATGAATGAAATTTAAATTGTTTACAACTCAATTAAATTCTGAATAATCAAGTGAAAAATCAAACAAGATAATATTTAAGAATGAGATTGAAAAATAAAGGAAAAAAAGTGATTTTATTATGTAACCCACAAATTATTTTTTTCATGGAGCAATTAAAAAATTCTTCTTCAGGAAAAAAATTGACTTCTTCCTTTGATGGACAACATATATATTATTTTTTAAAAGTTCAATATTCTCGATACCATTAAGTTTTTTCTTACATGTATTAATGTATAAAAACTTATCTAATAAAAGAAAGCAGCATTTAACTTTCTCATAATATTGCAACTTATTGTTATAAACACCTAGAAACTTACATATTCTCCAAGTAAATTATTTTAATATCAAGTTAATCAGCTTTGAAAATAGTCTGCCCTATTATGAATAGTGCATAAAATTTCTTATTAAAAAAAAACAATTCCTTCAAAATAATCTGCTGTACTTAACAGGATAGGCTATCTTTATTTGATTAGTTGTGTGTGCTTCAACATCTGTGAGGTGACTGTCAAAGCCTCCTGCTCCTCTTCGCCTGTGGTTGTCTGTGTTTTTGATGAATGTATCTGAGTTTTATAGGTATGTATGCTGTGTATATGTACACTCTTAAGCACCACTTTTAAAGCATTAGGATTTGCTACTGATAGCAAGAAAATAATGTATTATTAGACTTGATTAATACTAGAATCTATCATTGTTTTTTTAAACAAATTGCACAAAGCTTTAGTGAGTACAAGAGCACAAGAATGGTAAATCACTCTTACTTTCAAGGACTGAATGCCCTTTCAAATAGTTAACTGCAAAATGCATAAAACGATGAAACACATAAAAATGGTATGTAACAAATAGTAAAACATAATGGAAGTTTAACTGTTAAAAGAATAAAACCTGCTAAATGAATAATAGCAGTAGCCAAGATGGGTATGATTTCATGCTTTTCCATTGTAAAACGTAGGAATCCATTCACATATAATTCCAGAGGGAAAGTTCCATAGTTTTAAGATATCTGTGGAGTAACAAGTCAGCTTCCCTACAATCCTTCCCATTTTAAAGACAAACCAAACCAGCTGATGTTGCACATTCCAGGAAAAAAAAAAAAGTAAAGATAAAACCTCCCAAGAATTAGGAATGCCTAGTTTGTCATCTACTTTCCTAAATCAGCTGCTACTGATGCCAATGAGAATGTGGCCATGCATGAGAAGGAGGCAGGCAGTAAGAATTTGCCATTGTGAAAGGGCATGTATTGTGAAACCCAGTGTACTTACTTGTAGGATAGTTGGGGTGCTCCATCACTCTCTTCTCTAGTTTTCTGTATTGCACACACTTCCTTGACAAGACATAATTAATATATGTTACAAACCACTGTTCCTTTTTTTTTCTAATCCAGCATAAATGGAATTCAACTTACCTTTGGCGGAAATAACAAAACTGGAAACTCTATTAACATTCTTCCTAATTCCCGGTGGTAGATTGACCTTAATTGTGTACCTTAATTGTGCACTATTGACCTTAATTGTGTACCTTCCCTAATGTGAAGTTTTGGAGTTCCCTTCATTAAAGCAGTGTATTTCTTTGTCCAAAAGAATGAGATAGAAATTGTGTTGTCTAGTTCCAAACCTAGACTTTGAATGGCTTTGCAGGTTGTCAATTATTCTCTTCCCCCATTATGAGAAGCACCTGTTAGAGCCAGAGCCAGGGGCTGATCATAATAGGAAGAAGAGATACATGGAACAGAGCTACCTCTAGCCAACTAGACATGGAAAACATCAGTCAAAACCAAAAAAAAAAATTATCTGAGCTCAGTCTCTATAAATTTATTTGTAGACTCATGAAAAATAATAAATGATCACTGACTTAAGCCATTGAGTTTTGGCAGTTTGTTATGCAGCAAAGCCTAACTTTCCTTCCCTGCCCACACTTTATCATTTCTTTCTTCCATTTGAATAGTTCTCCTGATAATTTTTCAAGTTCATAAGCCATAAGAATATACCAACAATAAAGCACAAGTATTGTCTTAAATTATATGGAGAAGTACTAACAATATAGTAGAAGTATTTTCTTAACTAAAACTGAAATTCCAGTTTCATTTAAGATTTTAGAACTCCTACTCTCTAAAGAAACCTTTAAAGAGTGCATGATGAGGAGTAATCTAATTTCTTCTTACTCAGATTTTTTTTAATCAAGTAAATTTATCTCAATAACTCCAGATTATCCAAGGAGAAATGACTGCAGAAGGCAATATATTTGAATTATTAAATGTTTTATATATTCTTGTTTTGTGAATTACATCCTCAATCTTTGCAAAACTTCTCCATGTTATCAATTTTAAGTGGATAGGCTCACTTGGGAAAAGACAAGTAAGTGGATTTATAATGGCAATGCACCTAGAAAAACTGACCAGTCAATAAGAACAGGACTTCTAAAAAGTCAAAAGATAAAAAGTAGAAAAAAGTAAAAAAATGAAAATTCACAGTTGGACTGGAAGCATGCTTTTCTCTAGTACAAATTTTGTTTGGTACAATTTAGTTATTATCCCTATTTTCAAGGATACTAGTGACTGAGAAGGTAGCTCAGTGGCAGAACATTTGCCTATCATGTACAAGGACCTGGGTTCAAGCCCCAGTACCACCAAGGGGGAAAAAAAGATACTATTTTCAGAGCATTTATTTTTTTGCAGGAGCTTTGGTGATATGGTTTCTTAGTTTCTTTTTCAATATAGCTTAAGCACCCCAAATCCATACAAAGACTTAAAATGTGAACAGATGCAATAGTGGGGCCTAAAAAAGAAATTTTGATGCCATCCTGGGAGGTTTATGGTGTACATTCCAAGTCTGCAATGTTCTACATGTGATCAAACCCCTCTCATCCCCAACATATGGCTCAATTTTGTCCCAGAATCATTTACGTTTTCTTCTCTTTCTTGTTTGTTTTTTTTTTTTTTCCGTACTGAGAATTGAAACCAGGGCCTCATGTATACTAGGCAAGTGCACTATCACTGAACTACCCTTCAGCCCACTCAGAGGTTTTTTTTTTTTTTCTTTAATCATCTAGCAGACAATTATACCACTTAAATAAAATTAATTCTGGGGCATTCAAGGAAATAGGAAATATATTAGGAAATATATCACTTGTCCAAGTACTGAAGTAGCTTCATAATAAAACCCCCAAATCAGTGAACTAATACCCAAAGATTCTAGTAAATTATATGTGGCAACCGTTCCAGTAAAAGTCATACAATATAAGCATAATAAAGCAAAAATTCCATAAAATTTTACTATTTTTAAACTTTCTATTAGTAGTCTGAATTTTCAGGAGATTGGCCAGCTTTTCTGGAATACACTGTTTCATTTGAAACCTTTGTTCTTTTAATTCATTTATTTATTCATGTAGTAGCCATTTGTAAATGGAATGGCAGATAAAATATGCAGCATTTAAAATTGACTCTGAAGTTTTACTGTGCACCAGTTACCAACCCACAAAATATGGAACATTGCTATTTTTTCTAGTACAGTCACCACTTATCCATTTTTAATTAAGGGATTTAACAGATAAGCAATCCTGCTATATTTCTCCTAGATTGCTGACATATGAATAGCACTACTGGAAGTGTATTTTTCTGAGACAGCTCAGAGAAGATTTGTAAGGCTTAAAACTTGTTATGATCATCCAAGCCAAAATAGCTTTGAGCTTAAAATGCCTACATCTTCTCCAACACCATCCATTTACCTGCAAATGCCATGATTTTGTTCTCTTTTGTTGCTGAGTAAAATTCCATTGTGTATATATGCCACATTTTTTTTAATGCTAAGTGAAGTTAGCCAATCCCAAAAAAACAAATGCCGAATGTGTTCTCTGATATAAGGAAGCTGACTCATAGTGGGGTAGGGAGGGGGAGCATGGGAGGAATATACAAACTCTAAATAAGGCAGAGGGGTGGGAGGGAAAAGGAGGTAGCAGGGGGTTAGCAAGGATGGTGGAATGTGATAGACATCATTATCCAAAGTACATGTATGAAGACACAAATTGGTGTCAACAAACTTCATATACAACCAGAGAGATGAAAAATTGTGCTGTATACATGTAATAAGAATTGTAATGCATTCCACTGTCATTTATTTTAAAAAATAAATAATAAAATTTAAAATAAAAAAAAATGCCTGCACATTTGGTGGAATGTAGACTAAAATCCATTAAGGCCAAAGTAACTAAAACTAGCCCAGGCCTAGCAAATATATGACATAAGAAACATTCTTCTCCCAAAGTCAACTTTTTTTCCCATTATGCATATAATAATTTGATTTTTTTCTGGCTTCTTATAGATTCATCTATTCATACAATGTCGTGTGAGGAGCTATAACTTTTTAATTGTATGATAAACCATTCACAGTAATTCATAAACCGTGGTAATTTGCTTTGTAAACACACATCTCAGCTTAATTGGTTAAGCATTTGTAGCTGTTATAGCAAATAATCCATTACTGAGTTGTTATTGGTTGAATTCACTCATGATCCAATTAAGATGAAGAACAATCTATAATACACATTCTTAATCATGCACTATAAATAGCTAATATTTACTCAGGGCTTACTCTGCAACAGGCACTTTGTATGTGCTTTTAGTATATTATCTGACTTGATCTTCACAATAATTATGATATTGGTGCTATTGTTAACCTCACTTCACATGAAGAAACTAAGGCACGGAGAAATTAAATGACTGATTTCAATATCACACAGCTAGTAAGGGACACACAGTCTATGAGCCTCAGCATCTCACCACAGTACCTTTTATTATTTATCACTCAATACTCTCTTTCAATGGAGTTGAGATAGCCACTTCTATTGTATTATTTTGCATAATTTCTAATTTATAGAAGTTACTCAAAATGTACAAAGTTTGAATATTTGAATCTATGAATTTAGTCAGAAAGGTTGCTTATTGTGTCCAGTACCAGATGCAAGCTCCAGCCAAGTATTAGTCATTTGACTCTACATATAATTTCTTAGGTCACTATTCAGTATATCTGATTTCATATCATTGAAACTAAGTACAGTAGTGTAAGTATTGTTAAAGTCCTCTTTTTGAAATCAAGAGAATTAAAGCAAAAATAGATTTAAAAAGATAATCGGTTTTTCCCCAATTAAATCTGATCAAGGGAAGTGATTCTTTTTTTTCCATAAAAATCAAGTTAAGTATAGCATGATGGTTGAGAGTCTGCAATAGCTGAGCTCAAGCCCCAGCAATCCACTGGGTCTTCAGCAATGTTCTTTAGTCTCCTCATTCATAATTGGAGGTTATGTTGTTATAAGACTTGAGCTAATAATTGGAATGAATCTGACATAAGTTTCCTATGTACATATATTGAATACGCCACAGTGAATCTGAGTACATCCAAAAGACTGGAATCATATTAGAATAAGATAGACTCCACGTTTGTTTAAATATGTCAAAATTGTCTCTGCTGTCATGTATAACTAAAAAGAACAAATAAAGAATAAAGAATTGAGCCAATAAGTGTAGAGTTCTCACGAGAATGTGTCATTGGATCTGCTTCCTAAGAAGCAGGTTATTGTACTACAGGTCTTGCAAAGGGCTTTGGGGACTTGATTTCTACTTCTCATTCTCCTTTTCAACATCAAAGCAGGTAGAAATAATGGCTGCTCTACTAGAGACAAGAGGAGGAATGGCCAGAATGTATCATTTATTCAATGTAAGGTGTCATGAGATACTGAGAATGATTTTTCACCTGCAGCATATGGAGGGCACCAAAAGTGACTTAGGGGCATCTACTAACAGTCATGCAGAGTAAACATAAATGTGCTTAGACATGCAGGATGTAAGTGTTGGAAATATTTCATATAAAAATTTTTGTTAATGATATCACGACTGCAATGTATCAGCACCCTTTCTAAAATAAAATCAACTGATGAATACAGTTAGGTTCTCATCTCAACAGACACATTTAGAGCAAAGATGTTCACATCCAAGCATGTTAGCTGATCTACTTTATTCACAACTCAAGATAATTAACTATAATATGTTTTATGGCACTAAGTATGAAATAGTAAGCTACCTATTATCTTCCCCTGAGCAGCATCCAATGGCTTAAACAATTACATGGAGAATTTCAATTTCAATGGAAAAATCTCAGGAATGAAACAGATATTCATACAAAAACTTAATAGCAGCAGCAAATTTACTGTTCAAAATTCCAGTTTCCTCTGTCCTCTAAATTGCTCAGTCTATCCAAAATAGGTGGAGGTTAGTGGCCACACAAAGCCCTGGCATGGTCTCTTGAGTATAAGAGCACTCAATTACCCCAGATCCCTTCCTCTAAAGAATTCAGCAATCATTTGTGGAGATGGGGCCAAGCATGCTATTGGCTTGACCACAGACTCTTCTAACATCTCTTGCCCCTTCACTTTTGGCTCACTCAGTCCTTGCTCTTGGCCACATCAGAGATGTTGGTCTGGCTGCATGTACTTAGTGTATAATCCTGGAAGTAGGAGAGAAAAATCAAATAAAGATATGGTCAAACCAAGATTATGCTAGTCAGGCTGTCCCAGTTCAACAATATATGTACACTCAAAAGAATTATTTGAGCCTTGATGAATTTTAAATTAGAACTTGATAAACAAACAATGTGAAAAGCAAGTTATCCAAATGAATAAATATGAAATCATCTTTGCTCACATGATTTTGCAATATTTCCCTGGATACAAACCACTTCCCCAACATTTGCTCTAGGGACCTCACTCTGCTGGGAAGAAAACTTGTCATTTCCAAATTAAACACTTGTTGCTTACCTACCCCCCAACAAACAGTACTCTCACAATCTAAATAATTATGGATCCTGAGCATATATTCCTTTACCTAGGTACCCCTTCCATCTGGCAAACTTCTTACTTATCTCTAAGTAAATTATATGAATATTGAACATATAAATTTTTATATGTTCCACTTTTCCTTTCCCATTCCAAGACAGTTGACTGAGTTCTTTACCTTTTGGTACCTACCACCATTAGTTGTCACAACAAATTGTTCTGGAACTCCTAGTTTATATTTTTGTTTCCCTCATTACATAACTGGTGTCTCAAAGTTATGAACCACACGGTGACTCATCCTTGTAACTCTGGTGCTTATACACAATAGATACCCAATAAATACTGTTGAATAAATGAAAGAATGAAGAAATCAGTGAACAGTTCTGAATCTCAGTCAGTGTCTTAATGGGTTTCATGGGAAAGACGAGTCGTACAGCTAGTACCATGTCTAGCAACTGATGTGTAGAAATGTAGCAATTGAAATGTAAACCATGGATTTAGGTCAGGCACTGGAAAATCAAACTCAATCCTAACAACTGTAGATCTTTTTCCAACCACCAAAACAATAAAAGAAATACTCAGATGGGTTGTGTGTTCTATGGTTCATCAGTAAGGCATCCATGAGTCCTAAAGGGGGAAATCCTGAGTACCGCAAGAAGATGAGTGGTCTTGAGGATGGAGTAATGACGTATATGTTCCGGAAGCATTAACCCACTTCTGAGACTATTACTTGACATACTAAGTCAGTGTCCCACAAGAATTTCTCTTTGCATGCTAAGTTTTCAATCAGAAAATAGGCATATGACAAGAGGAAAGTATGAACCCTATTAAGAGTATTCTCTATCTCCCCACAGAGCTTGGATAATTTTCTGTACACAGGAAGAGCTCATTAAATGTTGATTCATCCACTAGGTACTTTCCTGCCTTCCAGGCATGAATCATCATAAAATGCCCATTGTCCACCCCTTTTTATACAGTGCAAAACCAATCCCTGCCTTGCTGCATGCCAACAATAGGATCTCATTCAGTAAGTTACCTTTTCAACATGGAGGAAACATGCATGGCTGGGCTGAGGTATAAGCAAAAAGGTTAAAACTTCACTTAGTTTCTCAATCTTGGAGATGGGGATCTTTTAGAACCCTTCTTCAACTCATCTGGACAGCTCATCTAAATTAAAGAGACTCATCTGAGAAAACTAAAAGATACCCTAGAAGGTTTATCAAATTTTCTACTCAGAATTAAAAGTATTTCCAGATTTCATAATACTCCTTCCAAACAAAGTTTCAGACTTATAAAATACAAGTCTCCATCAGTGCCAATGTTCTGAGGCCTGTTGGGAGTCTAGCAAAAGAGTTATTAGGAAGGTATGGTGTCATTTCATAAAACATGAGAAAACATTATCTTTGCTGTTCTTCTAACATATGCAACTTTAGAGAATGCATACTTCCTAAGAAATATTCTCATAAAGAATCCATTTTCTAAGCCTAAAAAATATTTCTAGGAATAAGTTTAAGAGGCTATTTCACACAGTGATTATAGTTAATAACAATGTGTTATATTCTTGACAAATTTCTCACCATAGAAAAAAGTGTAGGAAGTAGTGTATATGTTAATTCACTCAATTTAGCCATTCCAGAGTGTAATTTCAAAACAACATGTCATAGATGATAAATACATATAATTTTATTTGTCAAGTTAAAAAACAAAAATTCTATAGAATTAATATTTCTGATATATCTCTTTTGCAAAAAATGACTAAAAACCTAGCCTGAGAACTACTTAAATATGAAATATCTACTAGAGCAATCACTAAGACTTGGGTGTAAATATAAGTGGTTAAAGTTTGGGGGTCACCATCATTAAGAGTATATGAAGAAAGGTTGACTTACTCTTTGTGGAACAGGGAGAATTAATATATTATATATCTGTAGGATAGTTACATATCAGGCTAGGCAATACGCACAGATAGTTTTTCACATATTTCAGAAAGGTCTTTAAGGAAGAAATTATTTATCAGTTCTGTAAATTAGAAGAAGAGGTTTGCACAAATGTGACAAGGTCCAATTTTTGTTCACCTTCAGACCAGTTGGTTTATAGCATGAGGACATATTCTTATTTCTCTTGCTAAAAGCTACAGAGGCAAGTTGTGCCCTACAAGTGAAAGCCTGAGGTTTCCCTGCTTCACTACCTACAACTGGGTGTTAAAGTCCACCTAATTTTATCAGAAAGACAATCACATTCTCAGGCTTATTGTGACAATACTTGTATGTTGTTTTACTGCCTCCTCTGTCTACTTCTCCATTAATTCAGAACCTTCATTGGAAAGAGACATGCTTATCACTCCCTAAACTCCAGCAACCACCAATGTTTAAATAAGGAGATGTGGAAAAAATGATCCTGCTGGTGAGCAGTGAACAAAGTAGTGTCATGGAAACCGAGAGGGTAGAGTTTCAGGGCAGTGGGGGTGGGGGTGGCTAACCATCAAGTGCCATGGAGACCTCCATTTCAGCCAGGAGGACAAACAGATGTGCAGGGAGTAAGACTAACGTCCTTCTTACCAAAATGGTCAGCTAACCAGCATACAGCCAGTAGACAACAACCAAGAAAGGAAAATCAAGATGACACAATGGTTTTAAGAGTGATCCCAATTATTTTCGTGGTGGGAAGGTGAAGGATAGTTAGTGTCTGGCACTGATACCTAACCATTTTTTATCAAGCCAGTCCTAGCAAGTATTGAAATTGATAACTAATAAATAAATAAATAAGCAAGGATGAACTCAGGCCTTCAGCTGTACTTAGAACAGTAGGATAAAGCTGTCCTAATTACAACACTGCATACTGACTAGTGTCACAAGAAGTGACGAAGGTGGACAAAAATGTAGCATTCGACTCAGAAGTGCACAGAGGAATCCCATGGCCCTGATAACTCTTGGTGAGAATTTCCTTAATATCTTTATGCTGAGAAACAGGGCTGTTTCCTTAATTATAAAATCTCGCTCTTTATTACAGATATGACTAGGGTAGAGGGACTTCCCATGAGTTTATAAGTGGCCAAGGTGAAGCTCTTATATTTACATAGGATATGCTTGTTCATTACTAAAGAATTAAAGCCAGAAAATGAAAGAATTTTTCCTCTTTCTAGCATTCAGGGAAGAGTTGTCAACTAAGGAACAAGACTCTTGGAAGGTAGGATTGGATGCCAATCAGGAGAGCAGCCACAAAGGAAGAAAAGGCACAAGGCCACACGAAGAGGAGAAAAAAAGGAGTGAAGAATGACAGAGGTTACATTTTGGGCAATGATCAAGGACACCATGTATGGTTGAGTTCCCTAGTGCCAAGACTCCAGTGGTAGCCAAGCCTAAGGCCAACTTTGGTAAAGTCACCCTAGAGCCAGCCCCTAGCACTTGCAAAGAAAGGACAAGCAGCATTTAAGGGCTGCATGGATGCACAGCATTTTTGTTAAGTCCAAGACCAGTAAATTTAAATTCAGTCACACTGCAAATCAAGCACTGTGTTCGCTGGGAGGAAAAAAAAAAAAATCAATCTTTGCCACTCAGATGATTGAAGCCCAGAGGCTTCTAAGAAAAATCTGTTAGTTAAAAAATAGGAAAAAAAGTTTTAAACTTTTGAAGATATCCAAACAAAAATGGCACTTCATTTGCAGTTCCCTTCCAAATTTCCAGTAATAATATGTCTTAAAAGATATTGTAGAAAATACTCACTCCACCAGTTAATGTAAGTAACGACACTCATCCAGAAGCTAGGACGGATTTCTAGCTACAGGGTTGGTGTATCAAGACTGAGAATTATAATAAGTGACTTAAAAATGCTTTACAGACTCAAGAAATGGAGTCTAGCTGTCCTGGAATTGGGTTGAAGGGAGCTTTCACCAGCCCGCATGCTCCTATGTAACCCCATCATCACCTCCATACCACCAGCCAAGCACAAACAGATTCTGGGTCTGTGCCAATACTTCAGTGTATCAAAACCACACTCCCAGAGCATCCAGTGTCACAGTCCATTTCCTTTCCCTGCTCGACCTTTAATACACTTTTTACATACTTTCAGAGACAGCACTCTGGTTATTGGCTAGAGCTGGAGGAAAATGGCTAACAGCCTGAGGAACAGGCCAGAAGAATACTAGAGCAAAGGACCCGGTGGACTGAAGTAAATAACATACTCCATCTACTTAAAGATTCAAAGACCCATTCAGTGGCAATTAGGAAGGCTATATGTCTTGGTCCTGGGGTTCTACAAAGGTCGAATGCTTAGTGTGCTTAGAAGCCATGCAATTTAACCCAGGAAGGGGGTCTTCTTGAAATAGCTAATAACACTGTGTTGACAAACACTAAGTCTGAGTAAGTCCTTCCTCACTCATGCACAATAAAAGTGATTACACAGAAAACAATTCAATGTGGATTGAAAGCAAGGTAAGATGATTCAGAGCAAAAGACTACTCTTGAAAATATTTTCTATAAAACAAAGAAAGTTTTTTTTGTTGTTGTTTTGTTTTGTTTTTTACTTCCTGCTTCATATTTAAGCAAGGGAAAGCAAACCGTGGCTTGTAAAACAATAGAAACTGCTTGTATGGAAAATTCAAAAGGAGAAGAGACAAATGGTTCAGATGAAAACATAAAAGGGATACAAAAGAAGATGGATGAAAGGAAATAAAAGCATGTTTGATAGTAATAATAATAATAACAGCAACAACAATAATAATAACTTCTGAGAAGAAAGAAGGAGGCCAGTTTAGAAATGCTTTTCACTTACCAGCCACACTGATGATGAAAAGTGACTCATTCCCAGACAAATTCTAGAAAAATCATTTTTACATATTTGGGGGTTTGTTTATTTGACAGTTCCAGCCTTATGCTTTATTTGTTAGAAAGATTTTTATGCCTTTATTGCTACATAATTAATTTACCAAAAACAAAGAACTTCATGCATTGAATGGATATGTTTGATGAATTTGAACATATGGAAAAACCCATTTTATCATCACTACAATCAAAGTACTAAACATATTCATTACCTCCAAAATCTTCCTTGTACCTCTTCACTTTTTCTTTTCCTCTTGTGGTAAGAACACTTAATGTGAAACTTATCCACTTACATTTTTAAACTTAAAATTCTGTATTTTTTTAAACTGCAGACACTATGTTGTACAGCAGGTATCCAGAATTTATTCATCTTGTGTAACTGTAACTTTATACCCCATGAATAATTCATTTCCCTTCATCTTCATTCCCTGAAACAACCATCATATTTTCTGCTTCTATAAGTTTGACTGTTTTATATATCTCATATGAGTGCAATTGGGCAGTACTTGCCCTATCTGACAAATTTATTTCACAGATCCACCCATACTGTTACAATGGTAAGATTTTCTTCCTTGTTAAGTCTTTTTTTTAATTTTTAATCTTTTATTGTGGGTTGTTCAAAACATTACAAATTTCTTGACATATCATATTCCACACTTTGATTCAAGTGAGTTATGAACTCCCACCTTCACCCCATACACAGATTGCAGAATCACATCAGTTACACATCCATTGATTTACATATTGCCATACTAGTGTCTGTTGTGCTCCGCTGCCTTTCCCATCCTCCCCCCTCCCCCCTCCCCACCTCTCCCCTCCCCTCCCCTCCTCTCTCTCTACCCCCTCCACTGTATAACCCTGAGGGTCTCCTTC
>NW_026000140.1:2700610-2713321 GCF_001458135.2 Marmota marmota marmota
GTGTAAGCTCCTATAAGAGTAGGCTCCAAGAAGCAGTCCCTGCGGGCTCAGTTCCGGGAGCCGGAATTCGGCCGCTTAGTGCTTGGTGTATGCTCTGATAGGAGCAGGGTCCAAGAAGCAGCCTCCGCAGGCTCCGCAGCCCTGGGCCAGGGCAGTTCCGGGAGCCGGAACTCGGCCGCCCCGCGCTCGGTGTTCGCTCCGATAAGATCAGGTTCTAAGAAGCACCCAGGCACTGAACCCTAGCAATCTGTCTGCAAGCCGCAGGCGAATGGCAGCCTGAAATTACCTGTTCTATGGCTGAATGAGCTGCGGTCAGTCGAAAACAGGGATGGTGAAGTCAGCTTTCCAACATGGTGGCTGCTGGCCTCCTCTGTGGTCTGACCGGTGTGGAGAACCGAGATGGACCGCTTCCTTCCCCCGTCTCGAACCCAGAATTCAGCCCTGAGTACGGTGCTTGCACGGCTGGCAGAAACTGCAGCGCTGTATCCCTGCGTCGCTATCTCCTCGTTTCCCAGCACGCGCTGCAGACTCTAGCCGCGGGGCGATTTGCTGAATAAGCAGTGTTACCCTCCGTGCAACAAACCTCTCGCGTTTGAGTCCCCGTAGCCGATCTTCGTGCGATGGAAATCCTTCCTCCAGGTTCCGGAGCACCCCACTATTGCTGGAAATTCCTAACAAGATATCCTTTAGCCGTCCTGACTTGTCATACTCCCACACAGTGAAGCAGCACACGGGGGCAATGCACTCCCCTCGCCGCCATCTTCCTAAATCTTTCCTTGTTAAGTCTTAATACTATTCCAACTTATGTGCACACCACATTTCCACATTTGCTTTATCCATTGGTCTGTTGGTGGACATTGGGGTTGTTTCCACATCTTGGTTACTACCACAAATACTACAATGAGCATGGGGTGCATTATCTCTTTAGATCCTAACTTCACTTCTTCTGGATTTGTACCTAGGAATGGGATTACTGAATTGTATAGTAGTTCTACTTTTAATTTTTTGAGAAAATTCCATAATCTTTACCCTAGTAGCTGAATCATTTTAAATTCCTACTAATAGTATATCTGTCTAAGATTTCAAATTTTCCACATCCTTTCAATTCTTGCCATCTTTTTAAAATAAATTATCTAATAGGTGTGAGATGCTATCTCATTGTGGTTTGTATTTACATTTCCCTGATTATATAATTATACAAGTTTATAAGGATAAAAAAACAACAAAATAATCTCACTCCAGATTCGGTAACACTATTTCTCCTTAATAACACTTTGGAAGACAATAAAGTTACATCTATAGAGCCACAAAGAAGGCACACTCAGAAAACCTATTAATCATTTGAAACCTATAGAAAAAAAATCCTTTTACCTTCACAAATGGACCAAACATATACCCTTTTTAAATCAATTATTCAAAGGTATACTTCTAGTCAATCAAGGGATGAATTAAAATGAAGGATTCAATAATAGGGAAATCATGTTATAAAGGGCTGGTGGTGAACTATAAAAATCTTAATCATAAAGTCAGTTGAAAATAGCTGTTTTATTATATTCAAAGTAGTTATGTAATAAATGAAAATGTAAAATATATTTTGAAGAAAATATATATTAAACATTAAATTATTAGTATTAATCTAGATTTACTAAACAATCTGTAGATTATTTTAGTAATGCAGGAAATGGAGGGGTGAGGAAGATATAAAAAGATAAATGGGATAAGTAGACAAAAGTCCTTTTATCTTATAAGAATGTATTTCCCTTCTATATTTAGAAAAATGTAAAATTTAATTATGTTTTAGAAAGCATAAAAGTGACTAGAGAGAGAACTGTAAATAAGGTCCTAAAAATAAAGAAGAAAACCATTGTCCCTACAGGAAAGTTAGTGATAGAGCAATAAAGACTATCAAGTATAAAATTAAATTTTTTAAATGTAAATTTTTATAATAATAAGTATGAATATAGTTACATAAAAGGCTTAAATTCCTAGACAATTGATGAAGACTTTGAAAGTAAAAACAAAATTCAAAAAAGCAGATAACATGTATCGCTTAAAGACAATAGATGCATACAATGAAACTAAGAAACAAAATTAATCTTAATTAAGTACTGGAACCTGTCACTCTTATTATTATTTGACAGATCATACTGAAAAAGGAAACCAGGTAGGGCCATATCTAAGAACATAAAGAATTTCAATAATTAGTATAAGTGAGATGCTGAATGGAATAAGGATCAGAGTCAATTTTTATATCCTATAAACAATACACCTTCTTTGCAAACAACCATAGAAAATTGTAACTATTAAGTACTTAGCCAAAAAAGCATCTGACTTCATTCAAAAGTATAAAAATTCTGAGTTTTTTTTGTGTGTATGATCACATTATCTAAAATATTCATAATAAATAAAATTTAAAATATGTAAATAAATAAATAAAACCTAAAGAGTATAGCAAATGTTTAAAAAACAAGCTCCTACGCACTTGAAATAGAACTGGAAACAATACCACTTCCAATGGTTCCAATGAAAACAATACTTAGATACAAATCTAAGAAAACAAGAATTGAGTCTGTATGCTGAAAACCACAGACCCTGGTGAAAGGAAGATCTCGGTCATGGACTGAATGTCTGAGCACACAACACATTAGTACATAATAAAGATGTTAATTTCTAGTAAAAAAAAAAAAAAAGAAAAATATATATAAAAACAAAGAAATTAGAACAGCTCAAACATTTTGAAATAAAGCTGGAGGGATCACACTACCTGTTTTTAAGACTTACCATACAGCTACATTAATCAAAATAATTTGCCGGGCATGGTGGCGCCTGCCTGTAATCCCAGTGACTCAGGAGGCTGAGACAGAAAGATTTCAAGTTCAAGGCCAGGCTGGGTGATTGAGGCCCTGTCTCAAAATTTAAAAAATTAAAAGGGCTGGGGATGTAGCTCAGTGGTAAAGCTCCATAGAGCTCTATCCCCAGTACTAAACAAAAACAAAAAAGCCAAGTAGCTAAGACAATTAGAAGGGGAATGATAAGAGATTAAGTCTCAAGAGTGTTAACCAACATGCCTCAAGCAGAGGATATATATGGCTTACTTGGCTGACTTTTGCCTGTAGTGTCCCTCCCATCTGTCACCAAGTGGCCATGCCCTAAGGAGACAATGATCCAGAATTAGGGGTGTAGAACAGAGACAATTCACTCTGCAGCCTGTGGTAGAGCTGCCTCAGCAGACCTGCAAACCTGCAGAGATAGGTGGGAGGGGGAAGGGGTTGTTCTGCAGCAGTGTCAGTAGAAATGGGACTCATTTAGAAAGTCACCCGCATAAGATCCTGTAAAGTATGCCTGAGAATGCTGAATCTTATTCTAAATTGGGTCAGAAGCCATTGGATGATTTTAGCAAAGGAAAGTCATGAAATGGTTCTTATTATAATAAGTATAATTCTTCAGTGGGATGGCGAGTAAAGTGTGGGATGGCAAGAGATGGTCTCCATTTAAGTGAGAGACTACAGTCATTTTCATCAGGCGACTTGTGGGTTATTTAGTACAAGGTGGTAGTGGGAAGATAGGAATGACTGGATTCTGGGTACAGCTTGAAGCTCAGAGGCAGCAGGATTTGTTAGCAGAACAGATGTAGACCGTGGGAGAAAAAGTTCTGCTGCCACAATCAAGTTGGGCCAGACCACAGGAGGAGCAGCAATGCAGTAAATTCAGCACTGCAGTTTTGGAGGTTTTATTTCTTCTGGTTTAATTGCCAAAAAACTATGAAAATTCAGTTTCACAATAAGCATCAGTCAATCTCAATAAAGGCAATGACAAGACACTATTTTGAAAAACATAGTACTACCAAGCTGAAACTCATGAAAGATCATTATCAACTTTGGTACTTGCTAACTCAGAAAGTTAAAAGAGGCCAGGAAGAAGTCTTTACACCTCTCTGAAAGTAATTAATTTAATTTAATAAAATGACCCCCAAATTAATGTGTGTTGCCAGTTACAATAAAATTAATGTTTCCAGAAACCATCACTTATTTATAGGGGTCTATTCCAGATTTGGTCAATTAACAGTGCAAAAGTATAAAATTTCACAAGGGTTGTGAAAATGTATGTGGATTTTTTTCATGGACATAAAGAGGCAGCGAAGAAGCTGCTTCAGGCATCCAGGCTCATCAAACAGGTTCCCACAGCACCTCACTCTAGATGCAGATACATCTGGGTTCTGCCTAGGAATTCTAGGTCTGCCTTCCTTTAAAGCATTTGAAAGAGAATCACAGACTTTCAGAATGACAGTTTTATAAACCATCTATGGCAAACAGTGTGAATATATTTATAATTAATTTACAATCATTTGTCCAAACTGATTATCCCAGTGATATTTGGAACATTATCCTAGGGCCTCAGCATCAAATAATATTCTGGTGAAATAAATGGTTTTGTCACAATTTTTAAATCTGTGGTCCATGGGAGATCTTCATAAAAAGAAAATATTTTTTCCTTTGCTTTTACTTTGAAAATGGTTTTGGGGTGGTGGGCAGGGGGCAGCTTTCAAAGTAAAATTATGCTGCTAAGATATTGTCTATTCCAAACACATATAGAATAGCAGAGTATGCCATTTTATGTGACAAGATAATAATGATCTTATAGAGAGGTTAGGAGCTCAATTTAGGAACCAGAGTACTTGAATTGGAATATAGTTTCACTACTGGTGTGATTTTGACAAGTTACCTAATCTCTGTGCCTTATTTTTATCAGGGGTAAAGGAGGAATAATAACAGTACCCAACCCAAAGGGTCAAACCTGACACAGTAAAAAGAATTTACAAAATATTATTTATTATTATAATTATGATGATGATGATGCTCATGATTAGGCTTCATTAAAAACAGAAACGGTGGAGGGAGAAAGGGAGGAAGGGAAGAAAAAATGCAATTAAATGGGGAATGAAAGAAGGAAGTAAGGTTTATCTGCCCTTTGGTTTACTTTCAATACCTAACTTGAAACCTAAAACTTCATGTCCTCTGTGCCAAGGTTCTTGCCAATGGAGGTACTTTTAACAAAAGAAGATAACACTTCTCCATGGGCTCCATTTTAAAGTATACAGAACAGAGTGGATTTTCATCCATTTGTCTCAAAGGCAAAGCTTATCTTGAAGCAAACCACAAGGTTACCAATGCCATTGACAGGGACAAGTAAGAAATGGACCAGGGACTGTGGACACAGCTGCCATTCAAATTGTTAACCTCATCTGTGAACCAAAGAATTAAAACCAATTGTGTGTCACTGTAAGATCCTATTCTCCAATACAAAAATCAGTGACATTTCTTCCAATGTCTTGAATGGAATCATGGTGGAAAATCTTTTTCCTTAAGCACTCAACCAGATAAATCTACTTACATCTATACAGGCAAATGAGTTCTATAAGAATGTCTATGTTGTGAGCTCCTTTTATAAGTTCCAAAGGCTGTCAACATGGTTTCTTTGCCAAGAAGAACTTTAACTGAAAGAAAATTCTGGTATTGTGTTCAAAATGGAACACCTGTGATGGTTGGCAATAAAAATTCTGTAGCTTTGGTGAAGAGAGAAGCAACCCTTGACATTGGAATGCGTTGTTGTACAGATTGGTTTGCACTGGTACCAAAGATTTGGCCCACAACACTGAAAGAAGTCTTTTCTGCTGCTGTGAAAGTTGTCAACTTGGTTGGAGCCAGAAATTTGAATCTCCACCTTTTTAAGTAATTTTGTGAAAAAGTGGAATAAGAGTATATATTTTTTCTAATAAATGAGCACTCATTGGCATTCCAGGGGACAAGTCAATACACTTGATTAAACTTCAGAGAAAAAGAGAAAAATAAAAGCCCACTTAGAATGATTTGAAAGCGAGATATTCATTCATTACTTGGCTTACTTGTAAGGCAAATGTTTTTAGCCATGTGCATGAGGTAAATCTTCTGACTGAAAGCACTACTGCTAAAAAATCATGAGTACTTTTTGGCCAACATGCTAAAGGAGGTTCATCACAAGATGAAGTTGAGGCTGACAAATCGTTATCAATTTCTCAGCAGATAGTTCTAAGGAACGTCAGAAACCCTGCTCACCTCTTCCAAAGATCTCTACAGCTTCTTGGGCTTTCATAGAGAAATGGGCATTTTCATCCATTTCTTGTTGAATGTCATTAGTTCAGATTTTATCAGACGTGACTCCATTGCCTTGAGAACTAAGGAGATGAAGCTACCCAAAATCAGCCACAAGAAACTTCTTTTAGTTCTCATGTTCTAATAACAACTTTAACTGAGCAAAGATAATTTTAGTAGTTTATTTTTACACAAATCTTTAAGATAGGACTTTCAGAAATGTTGCTTTTAAACAAAACTAAATATTCATAATATTAGTTTGAGGTCAAAGCTGTCTTACATGTTGCTAAGTCAAAATCAGCTTTGCTAAAAGGAACAACATCAGCCTTATTTTTGGAAATATACCACTGGGAAGAATGGACCACTTCTTCATTTCATTTATACAATTTGGATTTATTTCTACATTTTTCTACTTAGAAGTCATCGATTTTTGTATGATGCCTTCCTGTCCCAAGAGGAAACATACAAACATACAGTCCCACAAAAAAAATATTGAACTGCTTTGTAACTTGCCTTTCTACACATACCAAAATAATCTTTATAAAAATTTTGTCTTTTTAGTTTCTGTTTTTAGACTATAATGGAAAATTGACAAGCAAAGTGATGTAGGTTTCACAGATAAAAAACTGAAAAATTGCTGTAATTCACCATTTCTGAGGTAGTGTAGTAAATTGAGAACGACTGTCATCAAAGTTGATGAATCCCTGGATTTCCCTAGAATACCCATTGCTTACAAAGGCACACTGAGAGAAAGGGAGACCCTAAGACTTAGGGCATGTTTCACATTTGGAATTTATTGGCAACCCTCTTGGAGTTTAAAAGTCTTCAGGATAGTCTGCTCATAGAAGATGTCATATTATAACAGTGGTCCACTTTGCCTTTTGAATATAGCCCTTAGTGCTTATTTTAAAAGGGACGAGTTTTTCCTAACCTGGGGACAGAAACAAGATTACCTTGAGTTATCTGTGCTTCACAGAAAGGAGATGTCTGCCAGAAAATCCAGGAAGAAAATATCTCCCAAATTAATAAGTGAATGCTAACACGCCATCAGGGTGCCCTGGAAACCCTGAGCACATCTGTAATGCAATCCTTGAAGAGCTTCTTCTGTTCTCCCTGATGGGCAGAATCAGAGCCTCAGGGATAGGAGTCCCCTGTGCTTCTCCTTTGCTAGCAAAGCAATAAAGCTTCTTTTTCCTTTTTCTCAAAACTGTGTCCTCATTATTAAATTGGCATGAATTGGCATTGGAGACAAGGACTGAGCTTTAGACAACAATATGAGAATGCATTCATCTTACTAATTTTAACTAACCCAAGTATTTTTACCAAAAGACGTAAGCATTCACTGGGATATCAGAAATGGTTTAAGGCCAAAGGCCTTAACAGGGTCCTGATTGTATAATAATATTTTTCAAATCCTTTTTGATAGTTTAAAGAGGATGTTATAGATACCATTCTACGGAACATAAACTTTGAGCTCACTGAATTTGTTAGCTTAATTTGTGTACTCTTGGGTATATCTGACAATGTCTACATGTTGATGATTTATTTTGCCTTTATCCTGGCTCTCCTGTATATTAGAGTAGCCAAATACCCAAAATGATAAGAGAATTCCAACTGGTAAATGTGCAAAGAATGATAGCATTAGAAAAATTGCCATTTTGAAACTCCTAATGAAATATTTTAGCCAAGAAAAATTGTCAATGGGTTAAACTATTAAATGAAAGTGATCATGAGAAATTTTATAACAGAAGTATCAGACTTTCACCACCTGAATTGATGGATCGAGCTTAGCATCACATAAATGGGACAACCAGATGTTGGAGGTTTCCTGCTGAGACACAATCTGAAGCATCCAGTTCTACCTTACAAAAAAGTTAAGCTATTAAAGCTCCCAGAGCTAACTTTCAATCAAATGTAATACATTAATTTGACTTAGATGCAGCAAACATAGCAAAATCTTTGTAATATTGAATCTGAGTGGTTATTTAATAAACTATTCTAATTTTTATGTATGATTGAAAATTGAATAATTAAAAATAATTCCCACACATAATTGAGAAGCATCTTATATTCCTTTACTGCTTAAACCAATAATAATAATAATAATAAATTTTCCCCTTGTAATACAAAGAAGCTACACAGATCTTAAAACATTATGAGAGATTGACTTTTAAATCTAATGTCTACTAAAGTTGAGACCAGCTTCTCACTGAACTGCATCTTTCAATGAAATTTAGGATCCTGATTATATAATAATGAAATTTAAGAGCCCAAAGTCAATGACCAGAAACAACAGTGCAACTACAGCAGAAACAAATACATATTTGATGGTGACCAATAATGATAACATTTATCAAATATATATTCTGTGTCAGGAGTGGCAGTAGCATACAGATTTGCAACATGGTATTGGATTATGCTATCTGCATGGCCACCACCATGATTGTCCAAGCCCCTGGTTGATCCTGCAACTTATAAAATAAATTTAATAAATTCCTTTTCTGCTCAAACAGCCAGAGTGAATTTCTTGAAACAAACCATATTGACTGTCTTGCTGGAGCAGTTCCCCTTGTAGACTCCTGCAAGGTCAAATCAAGGTCAGCCTCAGAGAGCATAACTGTCATTGTTGCTATGTAGAAAGAAGTCTAAGATTATGCCCTCTCCTGTACAGATCCTGAAAAGTCCTTTTCCCTGAGTATGAGGGGGGACCTGTGAATGTGATGGGAAGTCACATCAGTGACTGGGCTAATCCAAAAGAATGATTATCATGGTGGACTTGGTTTAAATCAAGTGAAAGCCTTAAAAACAAGAGATTCTCCTGCTAGCTTAAGAGATGCAAATAGTCAGGCTGTGCCCTACCTATGGAGAGCAGCAGCCTCTAGGAGCAAGAAACTGAATACTGCCAACAAACACGTGAGCTTGGAAGAGCACTCAACCTCGTTGAGACCACAGCCCTGGTGAACATCTTGGTTGTAGTTCTGTGAGGCCCTGGGCAGAAGACCCAGTTGACCTATGCATGGACTCCTGACTCATGGAAAAGTGAGATAATAAACATTTGTTATTAAAAACAAAATTGACTCTTTTAGCAGAGGAAAAATAATTCAATTTAGATCCTAATGTCAAAGTATCCACCAATATAAATGTCAAACGAATTAATGGATTAACTACCATTAAGTGGTCAGTCACTTCATAGTAATATCTTTAAAATAAAGAAGATGTATCTGATCTCTGAATAGGGAAAGTCTATTTGGATCTTAAGATTCTTTTTTTTTTACATAAAATAAGAGTTTTATAATTTGAAGAATAATATGGTAAACAATAAGTTTGAGATATTTGTAACATCTATGGAACAGTTTGAATATATTTGTGTGGATATATGTTTTACAGGTTATTAAAAACATTGTTCAGTAAAATGGCAAAGCATGTGAATAGAAAATTCACAAAAGAGAAAATATCAGCCAATATACATCTGGGAAACGATTCAAACTCAACAACGAAAAAAAGCCCTCAGGTAATACGGAATTCTCATTTACTTGTTCAATAAAGACCATGAGCCTTCTATGTGCTATTTTAGGTGATAAACGAACAATGGTAAGTCTTTGATCTGCTATCATCTCAACTCTCTCTAGAATTGTCATTAATCTTCACAACAGCCAGTTATATTTTTCACTCCCATCTATTTTCTCTTGCCTGAAAATCTTGTGAGAAGAGTTCATGATGAGGAATGTACTTACAATACAGAGAATGAGAAATGAGCAATTATGCATAATAATTCACAGTGGATAAAAAAACATATGGGAATAGTCAAGTGAAATTTATCAAGCTAATGAGTAAGTGAACAATGGTCAGGAAGTGAAAAAATTAGTTCTTTCCAAATATAAGTTTTAAAAAAGAAAGTTTCTAGGGGGGGAAAAAGACAGACATGCTATTTTGATAAATGTCTATGACTTTCTTACTCAGACTCCAAAATTATTCAGAGGAAATTGCAGCATGTGACAAAAACTCAGATATTCCCTTTACTCCTACAAACTCTGCCTTTGACCCCATTTATCTCCTCTGCAGTAGTGATTTATACTATAAATAAAAGTGTTCCTCGATTGTTGGTTTTCATTTTTAAAACTGACTAATTTATCTTTAATGTGCTGAGGTTGGTCAGCCACTTAATAAGGGTTCACGTCCTCATAGGGTGTGCAGGAGGGAGATTTGCAGACAATTGTAGTAAAGGTGATAAGTTGTACATTGTATGCTGTTACTGCTCTTAGATGCTTAGTATTTTCATGCCAGGGGATCAACGACTTGTTTTAATTTATGCAGTATTTTGTGGGGTATTCTGGCTTCATCTTTAAAAAGTAACAATTAGGTGATGAAGGTAATTAAAATGTGTTTAAAGAAAAAAATATTAAGTTGTGAAAAGACCATGGGGGGGTATTAGTCAAAAGGTACAAAATTTTATTTGGACAGGAGGAATAGGTTCAAGAAATTTATCATACAATATGGTTATGGTAGTTACTAGCAATGTGTCGTATATGAGGAAATTGCTGAGAGCAGCTTTTAACTGTTCTCACCATAAAAAAAGTGATGTTTATAAGGTAAAGTATGCTATATAATTCAATTTAGCCATTCCATATAGATACATATTTCAAAACGTTGTTTGGTATACTGTAAGTTTATACAATTTTTATTTGCCAGTTTAAAATTACTACCTAAAAAACAAATATGTTTTAAATGGTTGGGGATATAACTCAGTGATAGAGCACTTGCCTAGCATACACAAGGTTCTAGGTTTGATCCCCAACACCACAAAGAAATAAATATTTTTAAATAAATTATTTCAGCCTTGTTCTTAAGGAGTTTATTGAAGTAGTCTATTGAGGAAGATAGATAATTCAACATGTTCTTAAAATAACTACTACTTCTGAGGGAAAGTTGTATAATTTGGATAAGTGGAATAATTTGTGGAATCTAGATAATGAATTTACTTATTATGTAAAACATTTAAAATTGTATCACATTTTGAGTTCTAAGCACTAATTCTTTACATTGAACAATCTGATTTGTAATGGGGTTAGATAACATCTACTAAATATGAAATTGAGAAATATAGATTTGGTCCAAAATGCATATATTCAGATATTTTGAAAGAATACTAATTTATCTAAAGTCTCAAAGAAATTAGAAATTATCTGGTGTAAATTTCTGCCCAATCTGAGCCATTACTTCTTTCCCCTGAAATTCTGACTCATTTTAATTTAACCTGGATTTAGTATTAAGGTCACCTCCTTCCATAAAGTGTCTCAGCATATACTTAGTTTACAGCAATAAAGATGGCATTAATCTATAGATATTGCCTTTGTCCCCACCATAAAGAAAAGCGTCAACATATTTTTAAATTGAAAGAAAATCTATTAATTCTAAAACAGATAAATTTCTACCTGAATTAATATTTTATTGACATTTTCAAGATGTCAAAATATTAAAATAGAATCTTAAAATATTTAATTGATGCATGCATGAATTAATAATTTAGGAATATTACATGGGTCACCACAAATGTATTGGCTTAAAACACCCATTTATTATTTCAAAATTCTGTAGGTTAGAAGTCCATATTGTCTCCCAAGACAAAAAGCATGGTGTCAGCCTATTTGGGAAGAAATACACTTCTAGTTACATTCAATTGCTAAGACTGCAATAATAAAGTTCCACATACTGAATCGCTTAAGAAATAGAAATATATTGTCTCACAGATATGAATGCTGGAAGTCCAAGATTAAGGTGTCTGTCAACAAAGTTTGTTCCTTCTGAGTCCTTTCTCCTTGACTTGCAGAATGTTATCTTCTCCTTTATGCATGTCTGTGCCCTAACCTATATAACTATTCTTATAAGGATATCATATGGGATTAGAACTCACTCTAAAGATCTCATTTTAATTTAATTATCTCTTTAAAAAATCTCTAAATTCAGTCACATTCTGAGGCACTGGACATTATGACTTCAACTATGATTTTTTTTATTATTTTTTATTTATTTTTTTTAATTATTATTATTTTTTTATTGGTTGTTCAAAACATTACAAAGCTCATGACATATCATCTTTCATACATTTGACTCAATTGGGTTATGAACTCCCATTTTTACCCCAAATATAAATTGCAGAATCACATCGGTTACACACTCACATTTTTACATAATGGCATATTAGTGACTGTTGTATTCTGCTACCTTTCCTTTCCCCTACTATCCCCCCTCCCCTCCCCTCCCATCATCCCTCTCTACCTCATCTGCTGTTGTTCAATTCTCTCCCTTGTTTCCCCCCCCTTTCCCCTCACATCCTCTTCTATGTAATTTTGTGTAACATTGAGGGTCTCCTACCATTTCCATATGCTTTTCCTTCTCTCTCCCTTTCTCTCCCCCCACTCGTCTTTGTTTAATGTTAATCTTTTCCTCATACTCTTCCTCCCTGTTCTGTTCTTAGTTGCTCTCTTTATATCAAAGAAGACATTTGGCATTTGTTTTTTAAGGATTGGCTAGCTTCGCTTAGCATAATCTGCTCTAATGCCATCCATTTCCCTGCAAATTCTAT
>NW_026000140.1:2716280-2721731 GCF_001458135.2 Marmota marmota marmota
AGTTCAAACTGTACTCTGGGCCTGCCGTTTGTTGGGTGTGGAGGGTGTCTATTGGGAACCCCGGCACTCTATTGTTTTGATTTTTTCCGCTTGCCCCTCCCCCCGCATTGGCAATACAGGTTTCATTTTCCCCGCTGATGGGAGGGGGAGTTGAAGGTCGGGTGTCTCTAGTTCTCCCCGCGTCTTTATGCAGGTTTGCTCTGATAATCCCTCCCGCGGAGAGCCTAGGAGAGATTTTATGCGAATTCCCCGCTGTATGGGAGAGGAGCTGAGTAAAACGCACCTGTTTTATTGTTGCAATCTGTTGGAGAGTGGCGGTGGTTACTTCAGCTCTCCAAGATGGTGGCCGCTGGTTTCCTTGATGGAGTTTCCGTTGTGGGGGATAGAGCTGTCCCGCTTCCTTCCCCGTCTGAAATCCCGAACTCAGCCCGGGGCTCCGTGAGTGCTCAGGCGGCAGGATTCCACAGAATCTGCAGGAATCTCCCTGCTTGCTGGACGCTTCTCGGCGGCTCCCCGCCGTCTGTAGCCCCGGGGTGGGCCGTGTGGATCAGTCAGCCCAGATCTCTGGTCGCACAGTTGGCTCGTGTATGAGACTCAATTACCAGACCTTGGTGCTGGAAATCCTTGCTCTAGGTTTCGGTGCACCCCCATTTTGCTGTAAGTTCCTAACAAGATAGTTTTTTGTTGTTCTAACTGGTTATTCACCTGCGCAGTGGCGCGGTACACGGGGTGTGATGCACTCTATTCGCGGCCATCTTCAACTTCCCTCAACTATGAATTTTTGAGGGAGAAAATTTATCCCATAATACAAGCTAATTCAGGTTAAAAATATAATCAAAGACATAAATTAACTTATAAAGATTTGTGTATGAATGAAGGTCTGTATGATTTTCATCATTTTGATAGGGTACTCCAAGAAGTTAACCAAAGGAAAAATAGGCTGGGATCTATACTCTATAGAGAACTTTACCAGTGTCTTCTATAATATCTAAAGACAGTTTTCAATTTAGATCGCTAAAAGAGTCACTGGAAAATCTAACTATAAGAAAGCAATGATAAATAACTTATTTTGAAATGGTTAAGATAGTCAAAGAACACCTAGACAATTTGATTTTCCTTATTGGCTGAATTACATACTAAGATGATTATGCAAGAATAAAATTTCTCTCACACTGATTGAGCCCATGTGTAATCCTACAACCTTTGACATAAAACTAATCACCTAGACTCTGAACAATGATCATTCTAATGGGAGGAGATAGGTGGTGTGGACTTACAGAGGAGAAATGCACAGAAATCATGTTCAAATATCATATGGCTTACAGTGAAAGCAACTTTGCTGGACCTCTAGTCCTCTCCTACCCAGATTATTAGAGTAGCCTTTTTACTGTTCTACCCAGTCCATTCTCTGCACTACTGCCAAAGTGTTGTTTCCAAAATACCCTTACGGTAAGCACAAATAACCAAGATGGAAGCAGACCTCAACCGAGTCAGCAGTGCTGTTTATTAAGCCGTGGAGTCAGTCAGGCTTCAGAGAGGCTCATTTTGGGGGTTGAAAATGGCCACCAGTTACAGAAGAGTTCTGTGTTTTGTAGTTTACAATGAGGGTGGCTTAATCATTGGAGACTGAAGCAGAACATGTCAGTTTGGGCAGTCAGGAAAAAAGTTGTAAAAAGCCCAAAACTCATTGTTACTGGGAATGGATGAAAGCTCAGAGCCTGGTGCTCATTGCTTATTTTCCTCCCCCTGAATCCATTGTGACCCAGAGTTTCACCATTTGCTTTTCTCCTTCTAGGACTCTTTGGCAATGGGAAATGGGGAAAGTCCAGGGCCCAGTGTGCTCAGTATTTGCCTCCTCCCTTCAGGGCCATTGTTACTGGGAAGGACTAATGTTTGCCTTCTTCCACGGGTTACCCTGTCCTCCTTTCTTCCTGGGGGTGTTCATTTTCCATGTCTTTCACTTACTACCAAGGGTAGTACACTTACTACAGGAGGGTAAAACCTGAGTTCCTTAGCATGGCACACATTACCAAGGAGTCACTAATGGTTCTCAACCTTTTTTTAGGCCCATCTCCTATCCTTCCTTTCAGTCATTTACTGGTGAGTGTTGTTTTAAACACATTATTTTCCACTACTTTATTCTCAAGATACAATAGATAATCAGTCAAAATGTGTTTGATGAATGAACAAGTCATACCCCAGCATACATCTGCATATTTCTATACACTGGTGCTTGTTATGGTTTGAATGTTTTGACCTCTCCAAAGCTTATGTACTGGAAGTTCAATCCCCAATGTGGCAGTATTGGGAGGTGGGGATTTGGGGAGAATGATCATGAATGCAGTGAACAGATCAGAGTCACTGTAAGAAGGGCTTGTAGGAGTGTGCTCTCTGTCCTTGCTCCTGCCACGTAAGGAATAGCGTTTGTTCCAGAGGAGGCAGCACACCAGGTGTCATCTTGAAAGCAGACACTAGACCCTCACCAGACTCCAGATGCTGACATATTAATCTTGAACTTCCCAGACTCTAGGACTGTGAGGAAGTAAATTTCTCTTTCTGATAAAGTCCCCAGTGTGGTATTCTGTTATAGCAGCATAAAAGGACTAAGACAGAATTTAAACACTCCCTCTCCTTCCCTTATTGTTCCTCCTTTAATTCCTATTCATGCTCCCAAATCTTGTTCAGTTATCATCCTTTGCTGGAAGTTTTTTCTATTTCCTACCTCCTTCCTATCATGGACTTAGTAAAACTCATTAATCTCACCTTAAGTACCCTGTGAATTTTTAGGCACACAAGTCACATTTTAATGAAATGTTTAATAACATACTTTTTATGATTCATAAGGCAGCTGCATCAATGTTATTTGGGAACTTTTTAGATATGCGTACGTTTGGTCTCCATGTTAGACCTGCTGAATCACCACTCTGGAGGTGGGACACAGCAGTCTGTGGTGGAACATACCTCCAGGTGATGCTCATAAATTCTGTCTCAAAGATTTGTCTTATCATCTTATTTTCCAAATGCCTAGCACAAAGTAGATAATATGCAAGTGTTTACTGAAGTGACATTAACTTTTAATTATTTAATTCAGTAAAACCATTATTGGTCTTCTGGATGACTTCCCCAGATTAAAAAAAAGAAAAGAAAGAAAAACAAAGACTAACCCTGGACTAAAGACAATTAATGCTTGGGTAATTCATTTTGGCAATGAAAATAGTTTTATTTTATAGCTAGCTAGCTATATATATATATATTCATAAGTGAGAGGAAAGTGACCACAACACTCGGAGCAACCAAGAGATCTTTATTGCAGCAGTGCAACAGAGGAGAAAAAGAGAGAAAGGGGTGGGGAGACAGCAGGGGAAGGTTTTTATAGCCCTTCTGCTGTGCTGCCTAAATCTAACAGGGTCTTTGGGTCTGCAAGCTGCCTTGTTGGCACAAGGGGAATTAAGTGTTTCGCCTTGAGCAGGGGGTTGAGTGTTCAGCCTTGAGCAGGGGGGCAAAGCGTTCAGCCTTGAGTTGGGGCTTGGGCGTTTGGGCTTGAAGCAAACAGGTGATAAAGAACCAGACAGAGGGTTTGAGTGGCCAGGTCACCCTGCAGCTAACTTTGTTTGGCATAACCTGCAGACAACTTATTCAGTCTGTCCTGCACCTAACAATAACAATGTTTCTAGGAATATGGGGCCCATGCCTGAATTTAATATCAATATATGTTTCTCTTCAAAAAATTGATCTCAAATCATAAATTTAAGTCACATCAGGACCATGAAGATATTGGCAGAAAATACTTGTTGAAACTTGGAAGAATTTTGTTGTTGTAGTTGCTGTGAGTTCCTTTTTGGTAGAAGAAATTATGAGCCTGGGCTATGGACCTGAGTCTTGGGAATACTTGTGATCCTCTGGCTCTTTATCTCCAAACAACATCCTTTCTATCAAGCACAATATCATTAAATGGAAGGAATTAATCCTCCTCAGGCTGAAATCATCATTGCCTGGTTATCTGACTTTGTGTTCTTTCAAAGGAGCTTAAAGGAATTAGAAGCAATCAAAAGTAGTGCCTAGAGGCAGCAAATGCACTCAATCCAATTCTTGATACTACATAAATCACATTGAACAGTAAATAAGAACCTGGTGTTCTTGGCCATTGCTTCTGGCACTTTGTTTGATTAAGATTAGTACATATATTCAGAACACTCTGAGCAGTTCATCATTGATAACATTCCCATGGCATAAATCAATACTTTTAATGTGCCTCCTTGTAAAAGAGAAGACTAGGGACAGGAGGAGAAAAGACTTTCATAACTAATCTGCCTGCTCCCTGACCTATAAAGCACCCTTTCACCTGCCCAACAAAACCTCCACCCATTTCTGATAAGAGATACTTTTTATTCCATGAAAGTTAAAGATCAGCTCAAAAGTGTCTGAGATTGAAATAGAGTGAGCTGACAAGTGGGATGTACAGAGCCTCTATATCCTCTATCCTCTGTCCTTTTATGCATCAACTAAATTGTATGGTTATACAAATTTTCAGCTATAGAGATGAGGCACAGAAATTTTGATAAGGGTAAAGCTACAACATCATCAATCTTTGTCTAACGCCCTACATTCTTAAAATAAATAAATAAATAAATAAAGCATTGCTCCCTGCATTCAAAGGAAAAGTTTCCAGAAATTTCTATATTCCCTACCATATACTTACTGTACATAAATAAAAATGTAAAGGTGTTTGTTTACCTATCCAAATTTCTAAATAACCTACCGTGACTATCAGGATTCATGTCAGGTAATCCAACAGAAATACTTGAACAATTAAAAGGTGTTTGGAAGATCTGAGAAATCAAAGATGAATCCGTGAGTAGTGATTTGGCAGTCTTTATCTGTTACCTACAGACTGCTTGGGTGGTCCCTGAGGTACCAAGGCTGCAAGAACTGGCATGAGGGATGGAAGGCATGGCCCCCAAAGTGGTTCTTACAGGTTATACTGGAAGCCACTGACCTGGTTGCAGGAATTAAAGTCAGCACAGGGTGAAGCCAGTCTTAAGTCTGTTCCAGCCATACAGGACTCTTGACAGTGAAATTGAGGTACCATGCTGAGCTAAACCCAGTCAAGAGATGGTGCACCTGCTCCACCCACAAACTAACCATGCTTATACTTCAATGATACTTTAATACCAACAAAAGAAAACACAAAATCCCCAAACTAACAATCTGGCCTCAAGTAGGAACAGCTGGTGGGGAGCAGGGCTCAGGTCCCCCTTGTGGACATCCCTGAGAGGGAAAAAAAGAATCAAATGGACTAATAGACATCTTTAGAATATTTCATTCAACAACACCAATTTCAGTTTCTTTTCAGATGAGCACGGAACCTTCTCCAAAACAGCCAACTCTTTTGTTCCTTTTCTTTTTTTTTCTTTTTTCTTTCTTTCTTTTTTTTTTTTTTTTTTTTTTTTT
>NW_026000140.1:2721753-2743474 GCF_001458135.2 Marmota marmota marmota
TTTTTTTTTTTTTTTTTTTTTTTTTTTTTTTTTTTTTTGTGGTGCTGGGGATTGAACCCAGGACCTTGTGCATGTGAGGCAAGCACTCTACCAACTGAGCTATATCCCCAGCCCCAAAATAGACAACTCTTAGCAAATATAATTTTTTTTATTCCTTTCATCTTTGTGTGTGTGTGTGTGTGTGTGTGTGTGTACCAGGGATTGAACTCACAGGCACTCAACCACTGAGCCACATCCCCAGCCCTTTTTTGTATTTTATTTAGAAACAGAATCTCACTGAGTTGCTTAGCGCCTCAATTTCTGCTGAGGCTGGCTCTGAATTCTTGATCCTCCTGCCTCAGCCTCCTGAGCCACTGGGATTGCAGGCATGCACTACTGCACCTGGCTAATAAGCTCCTCGCATCTTATCTGACCATGATGGAATGAAATTAGAAATCAACAAAAACAAAAAAAGCTACAGAAATTATATAAGGGCATGGAAACTGAATGATATGCTTTTGAATGATGAATGGGTGATAGAAGAAATCAGAGGAGAAATTTAAATATTCTTAGAATCAAGTGAGGATAATGATACAACATACCAGATCCTCTGGGACAGGGTGAAGTGGCTCCATGAGGACTGTTTATAGTTATGAGCCCCTATATAAGAAAATCAGAAAGATTCCAAATAAACAACCTAATGATGCATCTCAAGGCCTGGGAAAACACAAACAATCCAATTCCAAAACCAGTAGAAAGAAGGAAATAAGATCAGAGCCAAAATCAATGAAATAGAGAATGAAAAAATTACAAAGGATCAATGAAACGAATTGTTGATTCTTTGAAAAGATAAACAAGATCAATAAATGCTTAGCCAAACTAACCAAAAGAAAAAGAGAAGACCCAAATTAATAAAATTTGAGATAAAAAATGAGAAATCACTACAGACATCGTAGAAATCCAGAGAATCATGAGGGATTATTCTGAAAATTTATACTCTAATAAACTGGAAAATCTAGAAGGAATGGATACATTTCTAGCACATATGACATGACAAAATTGATTCAAGAGGACACAGAAAATCTAAACAGACTAATAACTTGTAATGAGATAGAAGCAGTAATAAAAAAAAAATTAAAAAAACTTGCCAGCAAGGAAAGATTCAGGACCAGATGAATTCTCAGCTGAATTCTATCAGACCTTTAAAGGAGAACTAATGCCAATGTTCCTCAAATTGTTCCATGAAATAGAAAGGGATGGGGAATACTTCCAAATTCATTCTGTGAAGCCAGTATCACACTCATACCAAAACCAGATAAGGACACAGCAAAAAAATAAAACTACAAACCAATGTCTCTGATGAACTTAGATGCAAAGATCCTTAATAGAATATTAGGAGATTATATTCAATATAATAAGAAGATTGTACACCATGACTAAGTTGGGTGTTTTTGTGGATTTCAAGGATGGTTTTACATACACAAATCAATAAATATAATCACTAGGCATCTAAACAGATGTAGAGAAAGCCTTTGGCAAAATTCAGCACCCATTCATGATAAAAGCAACCATGGATAGAAGGAACTTATGTCATAAAGTTATCATAATCATAAAGGTTATATATGACAAACCCAAAGCCAACATAATAGTGAATGTGAAAAAACTGAAGACATTTCCTTTAAAATCTGAAACAAGACAAGGATGTCCACTTTCATCACTCTTATTCAATATAGTACTAGAAATTCTAGCAGAGCAATTAGGCAAGAGAAGGAAATAAAAGAGATAATAGGAAAGAAAGAAGACAAATTATCACTGTTTGCAGAAAATATGATCCTCCACTTAGAAGATTTTAAAAGTTCCATAGAAGACTTCAAGAGCTAATGAGCAAATTAAACAAATCCTGCAAAGTAGCAGATTATAAAATCAACATACAAATATTAATAGCTTTCCTATTCACCAATCAGGAATCTGCTAAGAAAGAAATCAGGAAAATAATCTCATTCATGATAGCCCCCTCCCACCAAGACAAGCAAGCAAGCAAACAAAAACCCTAGGAATAATTCCAACCAAAGAGATAAAAGACTTCTACAGTGAAAACTATAGAATAGACAGATTTAATATTGCTAAAATGACCATATTATCAAAAGCAATATACAGATTAAAGGCAATCCCTATCAAAATACCAATGATATTCTTCACAGAACTAGAAAAAAAGTACTAAAATTCATATGGAAGAATAAAAGACCCAGAATGGCCAAAGCCATTCCAATCCAAAATAACAATGTGGAGGCATCACAATACTTGACTCAAATTATACTACAGAGATATAGTAACAAAAACTTCATGGTACTGGCATAAAAACAGACACATAGACAGAGGGTATAGAATAGAAGATATAGGGACAAATACACACATCTATAATCATCTGATCCTTGACAAAGGTGCCAAAAACATATATTGGAGAAAAGATAACCTTTTAAAAAATGGTGCTAGAAAAATTGGTTATTCGAATGTAGCAGAATGAGATTAGACCCTTATCTCTCACCCTGCCCAAAGATCAACTCAAAATAGATCAAAGATGTAGAAAGTAGACCAGAAACTATACAACTAATAGAAGAAAATGTAGGGTCAACACTCCACATATAGGCACAGGCAAAGACTCTTAATAGGGTCCCTAAAGCTCAGGAAATAATACCAAAAGTTAGTATATGGGATGGCATCAAATTAAAAAGCTTCTACACAGCACAGTAAACAATTCAAAGTATGAAGATTGAACATACAGAATGGGAGAAAATCTTTGCTAGCTACTGTTCTGACAGAGGATTAATAACCAGAATATAGAAAGAACTAAAAAAAAACCTAAAGTAAGAGCTCAATTATTAATAAATGAGAAAATTAACTGAACATATGAAAGAAGAAATACAAATTACCAACAAACATATGAAAAGATATTCAACCATCTTTAGCAGTTAAGGAAATGCAAATCAAAAGTTCACTGAGATTTCACTGCAGTTAGAATGGCAGTCACCAAGAACACAAACATAATAGATGATGGAGAGGATATGGGAAAAAATAAACATTTTACACTGTTGGTGGGGCTGTATAACCACTATAAAAATCAGTATGGAGGTTCTTCCAAAAACTAGGAATGGAACTACCATATGACCTAGTTACACCACTCTTTGATATTTATCCTAAAGAATTAAAGTCACCATTCTATAACAACACAGGCATACCCATGTAAAAGCAGCACTATGCACAATAGCAAACTATTGAACCAGGTAGGTATCTATCAATGGATAAATGGATGAAGAAAATATGATATAAATACACTATGGAGTTTTATTAAGCTATAAAGAAGAATGAAATTATGTCATTTTCAGGAAAATAGAAGGAATTTGAGAACATTACATTAAGTAAGATAAGCCAAACTCAGAAAGTCAAGGGTCATATGTTTTCTTTCATATGTGAAAGCTAGAAAGGAAAAAGGAGAAGAAAGAATGGTGGGAGGTGAGAACAGGGATCTCATGAAATCAAATGGAGACAGATTGGCAGAGTAGAGGAAAGGGACCTGGGGAGAGAGGGGAGGAGAGAAGGGGGAAATACTGGGGGATGGTATTGGCCACATTATATTGTTATTTCATGTGCATCTATGAATATGTAATAATGAATCCCACCATTATATAAAATTATAATGTAATAATAAATGTAGGGAAAAATACATGGGTAAGGCAACTCAGAAATCAACAACAGAAGGAAGTTATAATCACCTCAGGTCCAGTGAAACAAAAAGAGGAATATGTGAGGGGGACAATCCCAAAAGCTAAGTGGTGTTCCATGGATTGGCTGCCCTGGGGTAACTTGACAATGAGGGGGTTCCAGTCCTAGGAGAGTTAAGTTCATGATGAGATATACCCACTGCCATACACACCCACGGCTCTCCAACCCAAGGAAGGGGTGACTTATGCCCAGGTTTTCTGTCCTCCATTCTCCCACTATTAACTTCCCTATCCCAACCCTAGCCAGAAAACATCTTTGAAAGAGCCCAAAACTATGGAATGTAAGAATGAAATTGGGAAATTGATCTGAGAGCAAATAGGCAATTTTTGTTTTTGTTTTAAGTGTTCTTTGAGACATTAAAATGCAATAGGATACAAAGAGCTGTAATGTTTCATTTATAAAGATAAATAAATTATAGTAGTTTCTATGAATAATCTATTCTTATCTTAAAAACTGTTTTTAAACCACTCTCAGAGTATGACCATGAAAAAATATACACTAGTAATTTTTATTTACATAGCATCGTAAACGTACCCCACATAGTATAACAATTATGTTTCTCTGGAAGGAAGTCCTTGAACTTCATGAGGGCCTACAAGAATGGGCTCCCTATGAATGTATAAGGTACTACTGCAGAAAATTCATATGAAAACACCTGGTATTAAGGAAGTTATATGTATCTACTAAAGTGCAGAGAGGACAGATGAGGGTTTTGGTGAGAGCCTTTCTTTTTAATAAAAGTGATAATTATGGTAAAATTAGTAATTAAATATGTTGAATTAAAACATGTTAAACACTAAGTTAAATGCTAACTTAGTAGTCTTCTAGTACAAGCCTCTACCAACTGCAGCCATTGCATATTTCTCATCAAACCTGGACTCATTTCAATTCAACCTATGCTATAAGATTATAAGGGGTAAGTATCAAGAACTGTGAGGCTATGAGGACAAGTCAACAATAAATATTATTTTTCTCTCCAATGTTTATCATTATTGTGCTAAACTCATTGGCTACTTCATTGCATTAGTACTCTAAACCCCTTTGAGGTGAGTATTGTCAATACCTCCATTTTATAGATAAAGATATTGAGGCATAGAGAGATAAGGAAACTTGTACAAATTCACACAGCTAACAGGCTATGCAAGAAGATTTTCATTCTGGCAGAGTCCATGCCTTGCCACTAAAATATACTGTTTCTCTTAGTCATAAGAAACAAAAAAACCAACACTGAACATAAAGGAATGGCCGAGTAAAACAAATTCTTATAAGAAAAGGTACAGAGTATTATAGGATAGGCACAGAATGGGATTTACTAAGTAAGTTTGTCCATTAAAGTTCAAGAGCTGATTCCATGGATTTGTGTCTTCTATGTACCAGGACTGTGTAAGGTCTAGGATTGTAAAGATAAAGATGTGGTACCTATCTAGATAGAACACACAGTCTGAAAGAGAAAAGAAACCGGGCAGATGAAAATCACAGTAAGATGCACTACATAACATCATGTACAAATAACAAAATGTATCAGGTATAAAAATAGATATCATTTCAAAATAAAGATTATAAATAAGGGGCTGGAGATGTGACTTAGTGGTCAAGTGCTTGCCTATCATGCACAAGGCCCTGGGTTCAATCCCTAGCACCACAAAAAGAAGAAAAGAAATTACAAAAAAGATTATAAATAAGAGCAATGATATATTATAGATCTTTTACTCATCAGTTCCTAAGAAAATTCCCAAGAATTATCATTCTTATTTATAAAATGACTTCTTGAAAGGAGATGTTTTTATTTCCTTATTACCCAACACTGTGCATTCCATTACAAAATTTAGACAGTTTTAGGATTAGATGGAGCTTGAGAGGTCATCTTCATCACCCTGCCCTGCTAGCCCATCTCGGTCCTAACATACCAGACTGATGAGAAAATACTCTACTTTTGCAGGCAGCCAGAGACTGGGATTTCACAATTTCACTTAGTAGCCCATTCCAAAGTTCAACAGCCTATTGGGTCAGCCAGCTTTATCCCATGTTATCTTAAGGGCCAGTATTCTGTTCTTTCTAGAGAAGAAAAATCTAGGATCTTGGACAAAATATGATTTTTTAAAAATATTTTGAGCTATGGAGGTTGAAATTTCCCTAGCAACCTCAAAGTTTTGTTCAAAAATCTTAAATCCCCAGATAACTTAACCCTTGCTGCCATTACTCTCACTTGCAGAACACAGACTCATGGGCTTCAATTCATGCATTTATAAACAAATAAACAATGGTACCTATGGTATTAGGGCTTATGCTAGCCATTTTCACATCAAGCATCTCATTTCATTCCTACAAGCCAATTAGTAAAAAAAAATTAATAACTATGTTCTCCATAATGTTTTTCCTATTCTGTGAATGGTATCTTCTCCACATAATAGCAATAATTGGTTCTTTTTAAAAATAAAATTACTAGCATTTTAAAAGATAACTTTATTTTTCCTAAAGACAGAAATGCCAAAGAGATTTAAGCTCCACTTTGAAAAATTATACATTGTGACACTGTTGATAAGGCAGAAACCTTAACATTATCTATTACCAAATTTAGAAATTCTTCCCTAGCTCCTTTTCCCAGGTAAACACCTGGCTAACACACCTTCTTCTCATTCTTCCATCTGAGGCCAATCTGTCTTTTTGCTGTTGGAGGCAAAAATAAACCCAACGCTTTTTAGTTGGGACTTGAATAGGATCTTACACAGTGTGTATCATAATTTATTCCTCTGTGGTTTATATAATATTCTTAAAATACATATTAACATATTTAAAGTTTTTAAATCGGGCTTCTTCTGACAGAAAGTAAATTTAACTTGGTTAATTTGAACATGAAGAATGACTTTACAAATTAGGGTTCTGGCAAATATGTTCTGTAAATTGAATGGGACAAAGCTACAATTTGAAAATTTTTGAGAAACATCTATATAAAGCAATATGAAAAGATAAAAATATGACATCAAAAATGCTAGATGACAATGCATAAAATCTCTATTCTTTCTCTTTTAACATATTGAATTAAATAAGGTGCTATTAAATTAAAATGTATTACTTCTTACCAATAATTTTTTGCTGTCTATGATTCCTAGAGACCTAGAAAATAAATTATTGTAATGACTAGGTAACAGATCTTTTTGCAATTTAATTTATTTGTTGTCCTTTGCTTTTAACAACAATGCTTGAGATCCCAAGTAAGTTGTGAGTTGATAAATTATTTTAAATACTTTTTCATGAGAGATTTTTGAATATGTATTAGTTCTCTGGTGCACAGTGAAGAACCCATACAGCTTATTGGTTTAAATAGCACTTTGATCAGCTCCTAGTATCTTTGATCATGACTTAGCAGCTGAGAGCATTTCCAAAGACTGCAATCAAGAGGTCAGCAGGGTTCTAATTTTTCAGAGGCTCAACTGAGGCAGAGTCCCAGGTAGACTCCTGTGGACAGGAGTTAGTTCCTGGCAGGTTGTGGGAGTGACGGTCTCTGTTCCTCACTGACCAGTGGCCAGAGGCTGCCTTCAGTTCTGTGCCATGTGAACAGTTCCTCCCATGGCAGCTGGCTCCATCCAAGCGAACAGCTAAAAAAGTAGGAATGCCAAATAAAATCACAGTCTTTTATAACCCAATCTCAGAAATGACTCCCATCACATTTTTCACAAGTCACTAAATTCAGTCTACACGCAAGAGAAAGGGAACACACCGGTGTGCATATCAACCAACGTTATGGTTTAGATAAGAGGTGTCCCCAGAAAGCTTATGTGTGAAACAATACAAGAATGTTCAGAGGTGAAATTATTAAAATTATGAGAGATGTAGCCTAATGAGTGGTTGAATCTATTTATGTACTAACCAAGTGGTAACCATATATAGGTAGGGTGTGACTGGAAGAAGTAGGTCATCAGGAGCATGCGTTTGAGGTAAAAATTTTGTTCTCAGTGAGAGGAGCTCTCTCTGCTACCTGGCTGTCATACCTGAGCTACTTTCTGGTGCCATGTCCTTCTGCCATGATATTCTGCCTCTTCTTGGGCCCAGAGCTATGGAGTCAGCCAACTGTGGACAGAAACTCTGAAATCATGAGCCCCCCTTTTGTTTTCCTCTAAATTGTTCTTGTCAGATTTTTTCTGTCACAGCAAGGCAAAAGCTGACTAAAATAGTAGGCAAGGGGTTATTGAAGCCATCTCCAAATCTGCCTACTACAAGCTGGTTTCTGTTACTCAAATATAATAAATAAATAAAAAGGAGGACAATCCTTTTAATAAATGCTGATGAGAAAATTATGTATCCTCATGTAGGAAAATGGAACTAGATCCCTAAGTCTCACCATGTACAAAAATCAAGTCAAAATAAACTAAAAACCTAAAACAAAGTACTAATTAGGTCTGTTGTAGAATTTTGGTGATATGAAGATGGCATTATGACCACTTAATGAAGGAATATCATATAGCTACCCCTTTCCTGAGGTTCCAAATGGAATGTAATCATAAGGAAGAATAACAACAAGCAATATAAAACTTTATTCTTAGCTAAAATTGAAGAGGAAACTCTCTCTCTCTCCTCTCTCTCTCTCTCTCTCTCACACACACACACACACACAATAAGCTTGAGCCTGTGATTTTGCTTCAAAATCATTCCTAGCTCAAAATCCTAACATTTCCAAGGGCAGACCACATGGGAGGTAAGAGAACTGAAGCAATAAAAGTGTCCAAGAATACAAGTACACATGATAGTACCCAAATATATACATACCTAAATACAGAAAACAATGAAGAATCTCAGTCTGACAAATAGTTTTAAGAGGTCATAGGCCAAGGGCAGCAGCACACACCTGTAATCCCAGTGACCCAAGAGACTAAGGCAGATTTTACAAGTTCTAGGCCAGCCTTGGCAGCTTAATGAATGAGACCCTGTTTCAAAATAAAAATAAAACATTTAAAAAAAAAAGAGCTGGGATGTGGCTGATGTGGCTCATGTGGCTCAATGGTAAAGCACCCCTGGGTTAAATCCCCAGAACCAAAAATAAAAATTTAAAAAATTAAGAAGGAAGAAGAAAAAAGAGCATTTAAAGACAAGGCCCAATGTAAACTAAAGCCAACCTTGCAAATGTGATAATCTGAATGCTTATTGGCCCTGAGAGAAATAAATCAGAATCTTCATGTCAGCTGCAGATCATGTATGTATTCTTCTCAACTTCATAAAAATGAACACAACACCTCGCTCATCCAGATGCCATTTATTCAGCAAATTTAAGTTACAGAAACCCAGCTAAAGGTCAAAAAGCAAGAAAAATGTCACAGAACACTCAATACCCAAGGTTCTGGGTGAACACCTGGAAAATACACTTTATTGTCCTTCCACTATTAGAGGTCAGTAAATGTTTTTGCTTTTGGAGGCAAAAATTACCAAGGAAAGTGTCTCAGAATCTTATTTTAAAGCTATTTATTCTAATTATGTAGGAGCTTAGAAAATAAGATGGTGGAAGCAAGTAAATTTAGGCACCATATGTATACTCCTAAGAAATGAGTACAAAGAAAATCAGCAATCCACAGTACATTTGGAGATAATGCAGGAAAACCTCAATCATCCCTAGAGTCATCACCCTACTTCATCCTGGCAAAATAATCAATGTTCTCAGTTAACAAATATTTATTGAGAGCTTCCTTGTGTTGGTCGTAGGCATTAGGAATATACCAGAGAACAACATTAATACCTGCCCCGGAGCTAAGAGTTCTACTAGGGAGAAACAGAAACACATAAACATGGACTATATCAGGCAGTGGTAAGAATGGGTAGTTTTAATAAATGACACCTCTCTGCTCTGGTTCTAAGAAAATTGAAATATGAAAGAGTAAGATTGATAGTAGATCAAAATATCACCCTTACTAAATTTACAAAGACCAAGTTGGAGGATGTGGGAACTAAGCACATAATTCTGAACCCCCAAATTGGACAGGCTTTCACGCCCAGTCATACACAAGCCTAGGCAAGGGAGCACATCCCCTTCTGGAGAATTTCCCAGGTTAAGGCTTACAGCATAAAGAGTCAAGAGGAAGCTGAGTGCTCAATTGGAAGCCCCCTCTCCCAAGAGAGAAATGGGAGGGTCTGACCCCAAGCATGCACAATTCGTCCTTCCCAAGTTTTTAATCAGACATATCTGGGAGTAAAGGGTTCCAGAGATATCATTAGCATTACACTAATGTAACTCCCTAGATGTGAAAGAAGCCATCAGCACTGAAGAAGCATTTCTGGACCTTTCCCCAGTGTTCTGCAGATTTTTTGTTTGGGCTTAACCCTATGGGTAACCACAGATATTGCCATCCTCTTAAGGTACACATCTGCCACTTCCCCATGTGAGGTGACTCTCAATATCTGCACCAATTTGGGGAGCATATCCTTGGAATAACAAATAGGAGGGTTAGAATTTTCTCCCATAAATCCCTCAAATGGATTAGAACAATACAATAGCTACATCATCTCCAGAGTCACTCTGTACCAAGGTTGGCAATTCACTCCCTTTATAGTTCTCATATCTAGCTATGATAAATCCCATTGCCCAAGAAAGAATATTAGAAATTCTTTCATAAAAGTACACAGTTTAGGACACTGTTTAAAAATATGTCAATGTAGACACGTTTCATAATTGGATTAAAAACTCCACTGTTACATAACTTCAGATAAAAATTAAAAGTTTAAATATAAAATCCCTGCAATTTAATGTCTAGCAGTATTTAGATTCAATGGAATCAAATACTTTTAGTCATGTAAATTAAAGGTCAAAAAAATTCAGATATAAAATTCCTCCTTCAGAGTTTCTAATTCTGCTCCAAGGTGTCATAATGCCTCCATGAATCTGAGGATCCTTTATTCAGCTACAGTTTGTGCTCTCTTACAGGAGAGTGGCTGTGTTGGGGCTGCAGAAGGGTAATGGCAAGTTTTTGCTGTACCTCCCAAATTATAAAGTTAAAAAAGTTAGTTGGATACAAGTACATCACAGCCACAGGTAGCACCTACTAAGTTAGAAATTATACAAATCTCTACTCATCAGAACATTATCCCAGGAGAAATAAAGTTTCCTAAACTGTATAGTTAGTGCTACAGAGAGCCAGTGTCATCTAAAACAATGAGCATAGAGGATTCACCAGGGTGTCAGTCACTCTAAACTGGGGTCCAGAGTCCAAGTCTTGGAGCTTTATCCTCAGCTGGCAGAAATCTCCCATTAAGAGATTACATTTAGTATATAGGGGAGGGGGAATCTACCTATTATTCTGTCTCTTTTCTGAGTAAATGGCATTGAGAAATTGCTGTTTTCTTATATGGTTACAATTTTGCATTAGTGACAGTTCCAACCACCAATTTTTTTTAAAGCAAAGAATTACTTTTCTTTTGTGCACATCTAATTTCCTTTTCCTTTTTGAGATCCTAATTATGGCACCCCTATGGTAGAAAGAGTGTGGACTCTCTGTCTAGGTCCATCAAGTACACTCTGTTGTGAACAGGTATTTTGGGTTCTAGACTACAATGACCATTTTCTCTACTTTGGGTCAAGAAATTACTTAGATTAAAAAAAAAAGAGAAAGAAGGAAAGAGAAAAAAGAAGAAGGAATAAGAGGAAGAGAAGGAAAAGAAAGAGAAAGAGGAGGAGGAAAAGCAGCTTCCTCTATAGGATTTCTCCCTCATACAAAATTAACCATCAAAAACCATCTTGAACCTACAGAAAGAACACATTAACCAAAACTTAACCATACAATTTCTTTCTTGAGAATCCTGAACAGAATGTAGAGCAACATACGAAGTGCTGCCTGCCTGGCACTAACAACAAAAGAAGCTAAACCACTAATCCCCAGCCTGTTCTGAAGTACACATGGAGCTCAGGATCCTGGCTACTTCAAGGCATTGAGTATGTTCCCTCCCTCTGTGTTTCAGAGGACAGTGTGTGGAAAGACTCCTTGTCAGACCTTTGCCTCAATAACACCAGAGGCAAAGCACACATAACAGGTACACTGCAGCAGCTTTCACCTGACGCCCTATAGACCTGCCGAGGGCCTCACCTTTACCACAGCTGCACCTTCACGGGTTGCTTTTGCTAGGTCTGCCCACACAATCAGCATCTGGCAAAGGCCAAGGGATCTCTGTGCCCTTGCTGAGGTAGAAGGTGTTTCAGCCCTCTGATGTTTGGAACCTGCAGCCTGGACTCTATATGAACAGAATGGACTCTAGAAACATCCCTCAATGAAGTGCTCCCATGGGCAAAATATCATCTGACCTAGGCTTAAAGTCTCTCTTCCAAATTTCAGTAGTGAAAACCTTCCCGAGTATAATCCTTTGAAACAGCTGAGGTCAGGATACCCTGACCACATAATAAAACCCTAGACCAAAATCTGCATATTCCTATGGAATCAGAATCCTCCATTGTTCACATATTATTATACTTCCTCTAAACATTACGGATCTTATAGATATTACTTCCACTATTCCAGACTAAGTTCTGAACAAAATGAAATATGAGTGGCAAAGCATATGGAGCCATGAATACCCCTTTATTAATGGTAATGGCTTATTTAGAGGCCATTAAAAAAATCAATCAATCTCAGATTGAGGCAAATTTACCCATGCGATACAGACAGAATTAAAACCAGAACAGGTCCCCTCGCTGTGGGAAATATACCTCCAAGAGAAAAAATAATAATAACCAAGCCAAAAACAGAATATTCTTATCAAATTTGCCAACAAAATAAGTCATTCCATTTCCCTGGGGTGGAGTAATTGCCTTTCTCCACGTTAATGGAAACACCTGGTTACCATCAGTGGATTTAACAAGGCAAGAATAAATGGAACTGAAACAGAGAAAATAACAAACCATGTAAGGTTGATATGGAATGAGTCTGAGATGACTAGTTCATGTTAAGGTGCTACTTGGTTCAGAGACTGAGGGAGCAAGGACTGTGTTATCTCAGAGTAGGGTGTTATAGGCCAAAGAGTGACTGTGCTTGGTATGTTAAAGCAGAGGTTATCAACAGGAGCAATATTTGGAGATGTTTTTGGTGTCCCAACTCGGAAATATACCGAGTACAGACCAGATAAGCTATCATATAACCTATAGTCCATAGGACAACTTTTCCATGACAAATCAAATGCTGATAGCTCCATGGGTGACAAACCTATTGCCACAAACACAGAGAAAATAGTGATGAAACAGTATGTCAGTGGAAGAGACTAAAGATGGACTCAGAGAGGAAGTAGAGGCCAAGATCACATGAGGCCTCCCAGATGATGGTACAGATTGGGGATTTTACTCTGAAGGAGTTGCAAAGCCACTGAAAGGTTTTGACCAGCACGATGACATGATCTGATCACATTTTTAAGGACTCCTTATAACCACCTTGTAGAGAATGGGTTCTAGGGAGGCAAAGCTGGAGGCGTGGAGAAGCTATCAGAAGTTTGATGGTGGTGGTGGTAGATGGTGGTGGTAAGAAGTGGTGGACAGTTTGGAGTAGAATAAAAAGAATTTACTGATGGTTTTAGACAGGTGGGCTGAAAGAAAAAGAGGAAACAAAAGTAATCCAAAAAATTTGTTGTTTTGTTTTGGTTGATACAACATGAAGAATGGAAATATCATTTACTAAAATTAAAAAAAAAACACACAGGAGTAGTTTTAGGGGGAAAGTAAGACATTCATTTATAGATATTTAGTTTGAAATGCTCCTCAGGCATCCAAATGGAAGAAACAAGTATATAATTTGATGTGAGAGAGAAATTCATTGGAATTAATTAGTATTTGAATTATAAAGCTAGGTGAGCTCACCTGAGGCCCTCATGAGAAAATGTGCAGGAATTGAGCCCAGAGGCTCCAAGACATAGAACTGAGGGAAATGAGAAGGGGCTCATGGAGGAGACAGAGGTCAGCGATGAAAGTAAGAATAAAACAAAGACAGTGGTGCGTTGGAAGTCAAGGGGCATTTATTGTCACGACTTTGAGATATTACATAAAAGAGTTTTTCAACTTGGTAAGGGCTTGAAAACGACCTTCATTTTTATTAATTTTAAAAACTAACATAATATTTGTATTTATTTATGGGATATAGTGTCATAATTCAATACATATATGCAGCATGTAATGATCAAACTAGGGTAATTAGCATTTTCCTCTCCTCGAATATTAGCATTTTTATGCATTGGGATACTTCAAACCTGTCTGTTATTTTTAAATATACAGTTAATTGTAGTAGACTGCAGTTGCCCAGTTGTACCATGTAAAATTAGAATCACTTCCTCACCTGTAACTGTTTTGATAGTCTCCACTGTTTCCCTCTTTGTTCCAGTCCCTGGTGACCTAGATTCTACTCTCTACTCCTGTGTGATCAATTTTTTTAGCTTCCACAAATGAGTAGGTACAAGCAGTATTTGTCCTTCTATTTCTTTCTCACTTATTTCCCTTAACACAATGTCCTCCATTTCTATCCATATTTCTGCCTATGACAGAATTTCATCCTTTTTTATGGTAGAATAATGCTCTATTATGTAGAACATCATTTTTATCCATTGTTCTGTGGATAGAGATCTTGAGCATTGTAATTAGTATTGCAATAAATGTTTGTGTTCAGGTATTTTTTTTCTTTTTTTGTGATTGATTTTTTTAAATTTATTTCTTGCATACATGACAATAGTGGAATGCATTACATTCAGGTATCTTTGACACAATGATTTTATTTTCTTTGCATACATACCCAGCACTGAAATTACTGGATCAAATGAGAGTTCTGTTTTTAACTTTCTGAGGAAACTTCATACTGTTTTCCACAATGGGTGGACTAATTTACATTTCCACCAACAATGTGTAAGAGCTCCCCTTTCTGCACATCCTTACATCATTTCCTGGTTGTTTGGTTTGGTTTTTGTTTGTTTTTTCTCCTTTTGATACTAGCCATCCTAACTGGCATGAGATGTTATCTTACTCTGTTTTGATTTGCATTTCTTTGATGATTAGCAATGCTGAGCATTCTTCCCATACTTGGCCATTCATCTATCTTCTTTTGAGGAATGTCTATTCAGATCATTTACAGATTTATTTTCTGTTTATATCCTTTTGATATTAACCCTTGTCTGACTAATAGCAAGAATTTTCTCCCATTCAGTAGGTTGTGTCTTGACTCAATTGATCATTTCCTTTGCTGTGCAGAAGCTTCCTTGTTTTATGCAGTCCAATTCACCTAGTTTTGCTTTTGTTGCCTGTGCTTTTGAGATCTTCTCCAAAAAATCTTTGCTCATCAAAGTGTCTTCAAGTCTTTCTTCTATTTTTTTTCTTCTAGTAGTTCCTTAATTTTAGGTCCTATATTTGGATCTTTGGTCTGTTATGAGTTGACTTGGTGTGCAGTGAGAGGTAGGTGTCTATTTTCATTCCTCTGAATGTGTATATTCAGTTTTCCCAGCACCATTTTTTTGGGGGGGGGGGTAGAGACTGTCCTTTTTCTAATATATGTTCTTGGCATCTTTGTTGAAAATCAGTTGGTTGTAAACATGTGGATTCATTTCTGGATTCTCTATTCTGTTCCATTGTGCCTGTTTTTATGCCAGTAGCATGTTGTTTTGCTTATTATAGCATTCTATTGTGTTTTGTAGTCAGGTATTATAATAATGTCATCAGCTTTGTTCTGTTCTGGTTTGGCTTTTCCACCCAGGATTGCTTTGGCTGTTCTGGGTCTTTTGTGATTCTGTGTGAATTTGTGATTTTTTTTTTAATTCTTCAAAGATATCATTGGTAGTTTGATGGGATTGCACTGAATCTGTAGATTGCTTGGGTAATATAGACATTTGAATAATACTGATTCTTCTGATCCAAGCACATGAAATGTCTTTCCATTTTTGTGTGCATGTGTATGTGTCCATTATAATTTCCTTCATCAGTGTTTTATACTTTTCATTGTAGAGATATTTCATTTCCTTGGTTAAATTTATTCCTAGGTATTTTATTTTATTTGTGGATATTGTAAATGAGACTGCTTTAAAAATTTCTTTTATTTGCCAGTTCGTTATTGGTATTTAAGAATACTACATTTTTTTACATGATGATTTTGAATCCTTCAACTTTACTAAATGTGTCCATCAGTTCCAATAATTTTTTTTTTGTTTGTTTTGGTGGTAGTCTTTAGGTTTTTTGATTGATATGAGCTTGTTATCTGCAAAAAAGAATAATTTGAATTCTTTTCCAACTTGAATGTTCTTTATTTCTTTTTTTGGCTAAGATTTCCAGTATTATGTTGAAAAAAATTAATGAAAGTGAACATTGTTGTTATGTTCCACTCAGCTTTTCCTCAGTTAGCATGATGCTGGCTGTCATAAAGCCTTTATTGCATTGAGGTTTATGCTTTCTACACCTAATTTTTGAGGGGTTTTTTATTGTGAAGCAATATTGAATTTTATTGAATGTTTTTCTTTTCTTTTTTTTTTTTTTGAGATGATTGCATGTTTTTTATCTATTGATGTGCTGGATTACATGTATTAATTGCATCCCTGGGATAAATCCTACTTTCTTATGATATGTAATATTTTTGATATGCTATTGGACTTGTTTTGCTAACATTTTGCTGAGAATTTCTGCATCTATTTTCATCAGGAATTTTGATCTGTAGTTTGTTTTTTGTTTTGTTTTGTTGTTGTTATATCTTTGTCTGGTTTTGGTATGAGGGTAATGTTCGCCACAGAATTCTTTTGACAGAACTCTCTCCTTTTCAAATTGGTATTAGTTCTTCTTTAAGTGTTTTCCTAAAATTCAACTTCACTGGCATTGGACTTCTCTTTGTTGAAAAATTTTTTTACTGGTTCAGTATCATATTTTTGGTCTATTCAAGTATTCTGACTTCATGGTTCACTTTGGGTAGGTTTCTATGTGCCCAGAAATATATCATTTCTTCTAGAGTTTCCAATTTGTTGGTATACAGTTGTTCATATAGTCTCTAATGAGACTTTTATTTTTTTTTACTTGTTTATTTATTTATTTGTATTTGCAACTTTGGCAATCCATATCTTCACAGTTGATTTTCAATTTTCATTATTGCCATATTTTTGGCTTCAAAATCTCTCTTTTTTTATTGGTTGTTCAAAACATTACAAAGCTCTTGACATATCATATTTCATACATTAGATTCAAGTGGGTTATGAACTCCCATTTTTACCCCAAATACAGATTGCAGAATCACATCGGTTACACATCCACATTTTTACATAATGCCATACTAGTAACTGTTGTATTCTGCTATCTTTCCTATCCTCTACTATCCCCCCTCCCCTTCCCTCCCATCTTCTCTCTCTACCCCATCTACTGTAATTCATTTCTCTCCTTGTTTTTTTCCCATTCCCCTCACAACCTCTTATATGTAATTTTGTATAACAATGAGGGTCTCCTTCCATTTCCATGCAATTTCCCTTTTCTCTCCCTTTCCCTCCCACCTCATGTCTCTGTTTAATGTTAATCTTTTCTTCCTGCTCTTCCTCCCTGCTCTGTTCTTAGCTGCTCTCATTATATCAAAGAAGACATTTGGCATTTGTTTTTTAGGGATTGGCTAGCTTCACTTAGCATAATCTGCTCTAGCGCCATCCATTTCCCTGCAAATTCCATGATTTTGTCATTTTTTAGTGCTGCTTAATACTCCATGGTGTATAAATGCCACATTTTTTTTTATCCATTCATCTAGAGACTTTTAATTTCTGTATTCTCAGTTGTAATTATTGCCTTTTCCATCTCTACTGTCATTTATGTGGGTCTTTTTTTCTAGATAAGCCTGACTAAAGGCTTGTTGATTTTGTTTATCTCTTCAAAATCAGTCTCTTCATTTCATTAATCTTTTGTTTGTTGTTTTGGGTTTTGTTTTGTTTTTAGTCTCTATCCTTTTTAATTCTGCTCTGAACTCTATTATTTTTTTCAACTAATTTTGGATTTGGTTTGTTCTTCCTTTCCTAGTATTGAGTTGCAGAGTTGCAGTGTCAGATTGTTTATATGAAATTTTTTTAATGAAGATTCAATGTGTTCTTTTCAAGTTCTGATGATAGGTTAAGTATAATGTATAACATATTTTAATATGATGTCCACTAAAATATACTGTACACAGATTTTGTCAGTTCTACTAGTTATTTTGAAAATCCATGTATGAACACTAGAGTTGGCCTCCAAAGAATGTGGTGATGCAATGCACCTACCCACTACCACAGCCCCTTACTTTCTTTTGATATTCAGTTTACATGTTTGTTGAGGCTTTTTTGCTGTTTATTTGTTCTGTTCTGTTCTGTTCTGTTCTGTTTTGGCATGCTGAATCTCATTGATTTTAAGATCTGTATTCTTAACATTTTGACAGCTCTAAAATCAAACTATGTCATGGTTGAGGTGATAGGAAGGATTGTGTTTCATTTTGGAAGTAATTGTCTTTTTTCTTTTTTAATGAGTAAAAAATCATAGTGCATCATATAATCAGAGACATCTTAAATTTATAAAATAAATTTTATTTTATAAAATAAACTTTATTTTATAAAATAAAATATAATTTATGTTGGTCATTTCTTAGGGATACATGTTGATAATTCTTAGTAATAAACTTAGGTTCAGTTCTCCATATACTAAACTTTAATTTAGGAATCAAGTTTAGCCGAACATGCTACCATCACCCACCATGGGGTAGAAATATCCTCATCACTCTAGATAGAGTCACATGCACAGAGTTGGAAGGGATGTTATTATCAATCCTTTGCATTCTCTCTTCAGTTTCCTCCAGCTGCTTTAGTATCCCAGAGAAAACTCATAGATATGAAATGAGACAGATTAATAGTTTCCCCATTAAAATTTGTATCAGAAAGCAACTCTACTCCCACTCCTCCTTCCCCACTTCACAACTGTACCAAACCAGCTTTTTATATAACTAAGTCGTCAGCTTAGCTCAGGCCAATATCCCTAAAAACAAGACAGAAATTCCAAAAATGAATGAACTTGCAAGCCCTTTCTCTTGCACATAAGGCTTAGTTTAACTCTATTAAACTTCAATCTTTACCATAAAAGATCTTACCTGCCCTTCCTCTCTTAGCCCCCGCCAAGAACCCAAAGCAACTCTCAGAGCTGTGCATCCCCATTGGCAATGGGCACCTTGTAGCTGCCAATTTGAAAACAGTAAAAATCTCTCTGCCTTCCTGGATTTATTTTCCTTATTGTTAAAAAGGAATGTAATATATACTAAGTAGATCAGCTGCAACCCTCCAATCTGTAAGTAAAGGGACATTGTGAGCTACATATTATCCATACTTGTTTGCCCAGAAGTCTGATTTTATTGTGAAGAATTGGCAATCCATCCCTACACATGCCCTTTTAATTCTTCCTGAAAATACCACTGTTCTCATATAGACACTGTCTCGCAAATAACATCACATGCATTGCTTTTGCCTTTTGGTTAAATTAAATGTCGTGTTATACAATCCCAAGACATTCACATAAATAACACCTTATAAGAAAGTTTGTAAGGAATATATTCTAGATTCAGGTACTGGGATATTTGGCAAAAACTTGCACTTGTGGTGAAACTGGGAATGAAATATGAATAGTATTTGGCTTTTGGCTACATGAAGCATAGGAAATCGATCCCAGAATCTGCAACTATTACAAGCATACCTGAGCTGGGTGGAAGAACTCAGGCATGTACAGACTGGTAAAGCCAGAGCTGGGTTTAGAGCCACATACTCTGTTTCACTGATACCATTGTCTTCCTGCTTACTCAAGCACCCACTCAACTTTGCCCAGAAGCCAAGACAACAATATTCATTGTAAACATGCACCATGCCCTATTGGAGAACTTAGTAAATCAATACTGTCTTTCACTCATATTATTAAAATACATCTTTTCCCTTCTCTCTTTAATTCTAATTTTTCTTAATGTATAGTGCAAAATGAACATGTTCCAAGATTTCATGGGAAAAATGTTTCTCACTATTCCAGACCATTTCGCACATAGGAAAAGAGGTGAAATCGGAAACACTGGGTCTCATCTTTTGTTTCATTTGGTTTCGTGGCTTCCTAATGAATAATACAGGTCAACTGCAAATTGGTGCAGCCAATATGGAAATCAGTATGGAGATTCCTTGGAAAACTGGGAATGGAACCACCACTTGACCGAGCTATTCCTCTCCTCCGTCTATACCCAAAGGACTTAAAAACAGCATACTACAGGGACATAGCCATATCAATGTTTATAGCAGCACAATTCACAATAGCTAAACTGTGGAACCAACCTAGATGCCCTTCAGTACATAAATGGATTTTAAAAATGTGGCATATATACACAATGGAATATACTTAATTTAGGAATCAAGTTTAGCCAAACTCAGCAATAAAAGAGAATAAAATCATGGCATTTGTAGGTAAATGGATGGAGTTAGTGAAGTTAGCCAGTCCCCAAAAATAAATGCCAAATGTTTTCTCTGATATAAGGAGGCTGATTTATAGTGGGGTAGGAAGAGGGAGCTTGGGAGAAATAGATGAACTCCAGATAGGGCACAATGGGAGGGTAAAGGGAGGGGGCATGGGGTTAGAAATGATGGTAGAATGTGATGGAAATTATTATCCAAAGTACATGTATAAAGACACAAATGAGTGTGAATATACTTTGTATACAACCAGAGATATGAAAAAAAATTGTGCTCTATATGTGTAATATGAATTGTAATACATTCTGCTCTCATATATAAAAAAATTAATAAAAAGAAAGAATAATACAGGTCATTCTATAAATCTTAATTTCCTGCACTGCCAACCCACAGGGCTGTATTGTTAGATGAATGGTGAAATCTGTATTAATGATTCAAAGATGGAAAATACAAAATCCTCAATAATATTATTGCTAATGGTCAACTCTATAAAATACATTTTAAAATGTGATTCTTTCTGCACATCAGACCATCTTTGTCAAAATATTTAAGCTTGATGTACCTTGATTTTTTTCTCCACTTCTAACATATGATGATTTAAGCAGCCATACAGTGCTTTTAATCCCAAAGAAATTGCACTATCAGCATAAAAGATAAATTATTTTGGAGAACATTGTATTCTTGATTTATAACTCTTATAGTTTAGTTTGGTTTGGTTTTCTCCAGATCTCCAGACTGGATTCAAATTTGGTGTGTCTTGCCCATGACAGTATAAGTCACTTTTTTTTTTTTTATTTCACTGCTGTTAGAATTAATTAGGATGAGAATGCTCATTTCTAATAGCATTTAACATTTGAACAATCCTTCAGTTTAGTTAGTTTTCCTCTCTAAGAACCAAATTCTGGTTCTCCTGGCATATACACAAACAGTGAATGAGAAGGGAAGGAGGAAACCCAGGGACAACAACCCAGGATATTTTCCTGGTCCTTAGTCTTAGGAAATCTTGTAAAAACACTTTCCACCATTTTCCAGAATTCTACCAGTTCTTCTGAATTTTTGCCTTTTTTCTACAAAATATTTAATGCTTCCTGACTACTCATATAGTATTATACAGGGTATATACCAAGGAGAGTTTAATAAGCACAGGTTTCTTGATGTGATTTTGTCCTTCCTCTAGAAGTTTCTCTCATTACCAGCTGCTATTCCCAACCAGCCAAAACATCTCTGAACAATCTAACCCATTCAGGTACTCCTAATAAGTGCAACAATTATATGCACATATTCTACCCTTAAGATCTATTTTTTTTTACAGCAAAGATAGTGTCTATTCTTTATTTTGACCCCCAAATTAGAGTACATCAATTGCTAGATGAATGGATAAAGAAACTGTATATATACACAATGGAATATTATTTAGCAATAAAAGAATAAAATTATGGCATTTGCAGGTAAATTGATGGAGTTAGAGAATATTATGCTAAGCCAAGTAAGCCAATCCCCCAAAAAACAAAGGTATGTGGCTCAAGTGCTCCCCTGGCATGCACGGGGGGGG
>NW_026000140.1:2743496-2767537 GCF_001458135.2 Marmota marmota marmota
TGTTAGAGTCTGTAAACAAGTCAAAATAACACCTGGAATTTAGCCAGGGGAATGTTAGAGTTCGTAAACAAGTCTGGATGGTACCTGGCAAAATGCCAGAGGGAGTGGTTTGAGAAGTAACAAAAGCAAGCCATTAAGTGTAGAGATTCCTGATTGGTTGACTGATGTATCTAGTTTATGCTAATTAGATAAGCTCTGTGGAATGTATAAATACTGCTCCTGTCCTGCAATAAACGGCTCCTACTCCTGCTGTATCAAGTACACAAGTTATTCGTCACCCCCCGGTTATTTTGCCCAGCCAGCCGGGCTGCGGCAGCGGGGGGAGCTGGGTTCGATCCTCAGCACCACATAAAAATAAAATAAAAATGTTGTGTCCACCGAAAACTGAAAAATAAATATTTAAAAAAAAAAAGGTAACTGTTTTCTCTGATAAGCGTATGCTAATCCATAATGGGGGAGGCACAGGGAATGAGTGGAGGAATTTTGGATTGAGCAAAGGGGAGGGAGGGAAGGGAAGGGGGAAAGGGGGTAGGAAAAATGGTGGAATTGTTGTGGGGCAGGTCGCTCAGAAAACACACCAAGTCCCAGTTTTGTCCAAATTGAAAATTCTTTATTTAGCTGGCCTGCTGGTGACTACTCCCCACAGGACCCATAACTGTCTCTGTAAGGAACAGCCCTGAGCTTGAGTATTATAGGATATTTAAAGACAAAAACCATATCTGGGTTGACATAGCTGTAAGCAAGCAGGTACAGAAACTGAATTGGGCAGTTAGCGAGACAATGAGTAGGTACATTGGTATTCCCCACAGGAGTTTCCAGGTTGGCATAGCAGCAAGCAAGCTGAAGGGAAGTAAGTCAAAATGACCCTAGTTCAGTACAAGTTACAGAATGGTTACTAACGTCTAGACAATCAATCTCTGACAAGGTACACTGCCCAAGAAAAATGGAAACCAAAGAGAACAATTTTATATTATATAAGAATTGCTATTTTGTGTTGCCAAGTATGTTATGCTAGGTAACTATTAATGGGTACAGAGGGCTTTCCCATGGGAGAAGCATTTCTTACATGATATGGAGTCTCAGGGTAAAATGGAGTCTGTTTGGTCATTGCCCATATAGCCTGGCCCATAACAGAATGAGATGGACATCATTACCTTAGGTACATGTATCATTACATGTATGGTGTGATCCTCCTTCATGTACAAAACCAAAGAAGTGAAAAATCGTGCTCCATTTGTGTACAATGAATTGAAGAGCATTCTGCTGTCATGTATAACTGATTAGAACAAATAAATAAGTATAAATATTTTTTAAAAAGAGTACAATAATTGCTGATGCCTGATATAATAAATCTGATCCAGTTATTAATATGGTTATGTTAATCCAGTCCATTTTATTTTATAATGTTTTACTAACACATATTAATAATACAAATTAATGGGATTCATTGTGATATTTCTATACATGTATATTTATCATATTTGTCCATTCTCCTTTTATCCACACTCCCCTCTCTCCTCTGGCATCCTTCCCAGTCTCTTGTACTTACTCTTTAATTTTCAGATTCATTTCATTTTTAGTTTCTGCATATGAGAAAAAACATGCGATACTTTTTGTATCTGGCTTATTTTGCTTAACATGATGTCTTTCAGTTCCTTCCATTTTGTCACAAATGACAGAATTTCATTCTTCTTTATGGATGAAGAATATTCTACTATGTGTATTTACATATTTTATTTCTCCATTTATCTGTTGATGGACATCTAGGTTGGTTCCCCATGTTAGCCATTATGCAGAGTGCTGCAGAGAACATGGACATGCAGGTATCTTTTGTTGTATTTCCTTTTGATCACAAATATTGGGAAGGCACTGAGTTTCCCACATTATCTGACAGAAGACCAAGGGCCTTTATTTCATTAAGACAGAAGAGATGACTTCAAATATCTGGAAAACTATATGATAATAACTTTTGTACACATTATCCCATTTAATCTTCACAACTCTGTGAGATAAAGTATTATGAGCACCTAATAACTCTGCTCATGAATAAATATTAGCAGTAAGTAAATATGATTTACTTATGATCAGTAGTAGCTTTCCTCATTATTAGATAAACATTAAACATGAAAAAATACTGCTTTTAGTAAAATATTTAATGCAGATTCTATGATAAATGTAGACCCAGTTGTTCTAGAACATTATTTAGCACCTATATAGATGGAATAGATGGGTATATGATATGGTTCTTACTCAAAATAAACTTAAAGGTCACTACATGTTAATTCTGGTAAATTTCTGGAGCATACAGTCTTTATGAAACTTAAAATTGTCCTGGGAACTTCAAGCTAATTTTATATCAAGGCCTGAAAGTATATTTCCAATCCTCCTCTAAGCACTTTCACTTAAGCAATCATTTCTGTAACTGTCTTTTTCTTAGCTGGCTGCTAAAGCCATTCTACCCAGATTTCAACTTCACTGAGTTATTTCAGCTTTAAACTGATTTACATAATGAAAAGTAAGAAGTTGGTATTCAGGGAAAAAAATAGAATATATTATGGGCCAGGCATCAGGCCCAGAGTTGGCATCCTAAAGCTGAAGAGACGGTTTCCCCTCAAGATCACATCTGACAGTGGCAATAAAAATGGAAGCAAAGGCCGTAATATAGCACAATATGAGTTATAGTAAGTGCGATATTCTATGGAAAAAAAATGATGAATGTCTAATTAATTTGATTAGAGAGCTACAAACTACAAAAAAATTCAACTTCTCCCCAAAATTTCCATATTTTATGTTATTCAAAAAGACAGTGACTCACATAGTGTCTGGAGTATAAATAGTACTCAAATGTTTGTTGGTGAAAATATAACTAGGATGATTTTTATGTGCTTCTTTATTCTTTAGTTTGACTGGAGAAAGTATCACTTGATGAATAAACTTCCAGACTTCTTTTTATGCCTATAAATATGCATGTATATATAATGTATATATGTATGCATAAATAAAACCAAGAAGTGTGTGTGTGTGTGTGTGTGTGTGTGTGTGTGTGTGTGTCTGAGAAAGAAAAAGGGAGAGAGAGAGAGAAAGAAAGGGGCGGGGGTAGGTTATTGGGGAATGAACCCAGGGGAACTTTCCCATTGGGTCACATCCCCAGCCCTTTTTAAATTTTTTTTTTTTTTGAGACAAGTTCTCACTAAGTTGCTGAGGGCTTCGCTATGTTGCTGAAGCTGGTTTCAAACTTTCAATCCTTCTGCCTCAGCCTCCTGAATAGCTGGGATTATGGCTGTACCATCACACCTGGCATTTGAAAGTTGTGAGTTGCTTCTAAATCTTTTAGCAATGACAACCTTGAACAGATCTTCATTCACACAGAATTATATCTGTGGGGCGTTTTTGTTTGTTGTGTAATATAACATAGAAGTAAAACTGGAGAGTTTCTAGGCTTGGCACAGTAATACTCTCTGGTATGCAGAATGCAAGTACACCACAGAAAAGTTACTTCAATTCACAATAGGGGACTGAGAGTTTTTCTGGATGAAAGAGATTGAACCTCCCAGCCTTGTTTTTAGGATTCAATGCAAATAGAATATTTCTACCACACTAAAGAGGTTCCAAACAAGGCCAGCTATTTATAAGGTACACCAAGGCCTCTGAAGAAGTTGTTTGAGTTGGCAGAAGACACAAATGTTGGTGACCTTACTTAAAATCAGCATATTACAGCAATGCAGCCACATCAATGTTTATAGCTCAATTCACAATAGCAAAACTATGGAACCAACCTTGGTGATCTTCAACAGATGAATGGATAAAGAAAATGTGGTATGTATACACAATTGAATATTATTGAGACATAAAGAAAAATGAAATTATGCATTTGCCGATAAATGGATGGAACTGGAGAATCAGGCTTAATGAAATAAACCAATCACAAAAAAATAAAATATGAATGTTCTCTCTGATATGCATATGCTAACACACAATAAGTAGGGGAATGAAAAATAGAATTTCATTGGATTAGACAAAGGGGAATGAGGAAAAGGGAAAGGGGATGGGAATAGGAAAGGCAGTAGAATGAATCCGTCATAACTTTCCTATGTTCATATATGAATATATGACCAGTGTAACTCTACATCATGTACAACCACAAGAATGGGAAATTATACTCCATGTATGTATGATATGTCAAAAAACATTTTACTGTTATGTATAACAAAAAATTAACAACAACAAAAAAAGATTGGAGACCTTGGTTTCAAACCTGGGCCTCAGTTGTCACAAAGGAGACTAGGTTTAGGATATCAAGGAGCTGGAATTAGAACATCCTTTTTCTCCAATTACCCTATCCCTCTTAGTTGTGTGGATCTTAAAAGGGTGACCATATAATTTATCATCCAAACCATGATACTGCCGAGAGTGAAAGGGAGCACTATTTATTTTTTCTTTGGAAATAATGTCTGTGTCGATAAGTGATAATAAAGTGATTTAACATGGGATCCCTGAATAGTATGGATATGTCCATCCATAGCAGCTTACAGCACTATGGATAGGTAGGAGGAATTTTTCCTTCTAACATTATGAAGAAGCACTACAGTTTGGTAAATGACTTGTATGAATGGCAGTACAAGATGGGAGCCTCAGAGATACCCAGCGACATTGTTTGAATAAATGAGACATGGGACATCAGTACAAATGGAAATGCAGTACTAAATGGGAGATTTATTGGAATGCTGTGCGCTTGACAGCTGACTTAAAGCCACAAAGCCTTTCCCAGAGTCATTAATTTCCTATAGCAGTTGTGCAGTCCTCTAGCTTCTGAGGTCAGACCTACATTTTTTTTTTGAAGGTCTCACTCAGGGCATCATGTCCACCCACAGAGATCATCTCTCTGGTCTTTCAATATAAATTCAGTGTCTCCGTTACAGTGTTAAAATATGCAAGGTAGTGTTAAAATATGGGAGATCATCTACTCCACTTAAAACCATGGAGTAGATGATGTTGCCTAGAAAGGATATGTAAAGTATGACATAATAAAGGGGGAATCCCTGGAAAATACAAATATTTAAAGGGAGGGAAAGGAAAAGTTAAAGATGGGTGGCTGAAATTATAATAGCTGTTATTTTTCAGTGATGGCTATATACCAGGAAGTGCTATATGCCAGGAATTCTATTGAGAGGTTTTTCACCTATGATTATTTTATCTATTAAATATTTATTTATGGAAATAAATGACATTCATTCACTTGCCAACAAGACAGACACTTTACCTATCATGGAGTTTGTGCTACCTAGGGAAGAAAATATTAAATGACTATTTATTCATGAGCTCTATTAAATAACATCTATTCATACATTTTGACCTTGAACATCCTTGGGGACTTTGGAAAGCTTATTTCCCAGGTTGGAAGAGGAATAAAAAAACAAAGGCTACTGTATCTGAAAGCTCTGAAACTGCCCCTTCCCATCTGTCCCTCTAGGCACATAGCCTGTTTTACTTAATTTACACATAATGACTTTCTAATTATTGACTTAAATGCCTTGCAGGTTTCCTTAGAAACTGCTTCAAAAACAGTTTAATGTTACAAAATTCTAAACATAGCACAGAAAATTGAGTAGGAAATTTAAAGAAAATAAGTTGGTGTCACTGTTGAAATAAATGGTATAATTGGACCTATCAACCGTCTCCAGTAAGCACAGCTGAGCCCCCGCCTCAAGTTGCTGAAATTTTTTCTTTACATGTATTCAAAGGCTTTTCAAAAGAGAACAAAGATTTCTAAGTTGTTTTTTTTCCCTCCCTTTCCCTTTGGGAAACCTTTTCTAAAAGATAAAATCTGCTGCAGAAAGCAGAAATACAGAGCGTTCACACATTCATTTAAAATCTATTAGATATTAGATATCTTTTACACTCCAATCACAGAGCTGCCACAGGAAAAAGCACTGGATCTCCCAAAGTGCACTCACTGAAGATTTAAACTTCTTTCTTCTTATATAAATAAATAAATTAATTAAAAGACCTAAAAATTAAGAATGCTGTAGCAAAAGCAAGTTAGTATAACAAAAAGGTTAAAGAATTTGCCTTCTAATTCCAGCTCCATAACTTTTCTGTTACATGACCTTGGGCAAGATACATCAACTCACAGAAGTTTCCTCATTAATAAAACAGAGCTTGAAATGGTACTTACTTGAGGGTTTGGAAATCAAATAAGACAAGGCACTGTGTATGTCCATCATAATATTTATGCATTCCTCGTCAGTTATTCAAACTAAAACACTTCTTGAACTCTTACTACAACAGAGAAGCTCTCTCCAGAAGTTATCTTTAACAGAATTAATTTCCCCTCTTTTTCTTAATCTTGTCTCTAATCTTTTTATGAAGCATCCCTTGCACAGACTATTCTAAATTCTAAAGAGAGGCCTAAGGATCACCATCTCTTTTCTATGACTTATATGAATTGATTTGCAAAAAGTAACGGTCTATCTGAAAAGAAAAGGTAGATGCTGACCCCAAAAGGTGGAGAACAGTTTGGACGTTCTAGGAAAGAAGAGAAGAAAGAATACCCTACCCACAGGCCAGAGCTGTGGATAGTTAGACCCCCACCCAGAACATGGATTTCCTCCTCAAGTCTTACTGTACCCCCTTTTTCTCACATGAAGGCCTTTTGTGCCCCAGAGTCCTCAAGATAGGCATTTGATATGAAGAGGTCTACTTGGTCTTCTTCAAAGTTGGCTTTACTTTCACCAACTTCTGTCTCTTGAGTCTTTGGTTGAGCAAAGAGCAACACAGACATTAGATCTCAGGAACACTACTACACAACAGAAAACACATCAGGTCTAGGAACACAAAGATGAAGATAGTAAGGATGATGGTCTCTTGAAGTTGTACCAGTTTTTAAACTGGTTCTTACTTAATAACCATGAAGCTCTTTAGTGTGACATCCCTATAAATTTCAGGAAATAGTAATCCCATAAATGGCTCTGCCAATTTCATTTATGTGCTAGCATGTATATATAAATGTAATCTCCTGAAAACTTACCATGTTTTGGTTCTGTAAAGGAATGTGCTTAAATAGTACAAATTTTAGACACTATTGGTAGATCTACACTAATTGAATTTAATCTAAAAATGAACTGAGATCTCTACATGCTGGGACTACATGTTTATTTAAAAAAAAATAAAATAACTGGTATTCTATAATTTTTTCCTATAAAATATTTTAAAAAGATATATATCACAGTTCCTATGATTCTGTTTCTAGAGAAAAAATTCGAAGTACAGAGAATTTTCTGGATAGGGCTGGAAAAAGAATTTTGAGACCTATTCTGCTCAGTCTCACCCAACACCCAGTAAACCTTTACTGAAAACTTTTCAAAATTGATAAAGTATGCAGTTAACATCACTGAAATAAAAACTATTAAACAGTTCTCAAGTGAAGGCCATGTGCCCTACTGACCAGGACTTCACTATACTATAATTTAAAATAGTAACTTTTATCTCCCCATCATTAGACAGGATACCACCAGCAGAACAAGCACCAGCTTCAGACAGACTTAAAGATAACACTTGAATGAGGTATCCAAAAAGGGCCTGACTTCCTTAATCATCAACACATTTCATGATGTTTCTTTAAATGATGGGGAGCACTTCTCACCTCTCAGTGCCTTCTGTAGTTCCTGCATATGGAATGTCCCTATCCTTGACAGAATTTCTTTCACCATTTTCTGTTGCTCCCTTATCAACTGTATTTTTATACACAATTCTGATCACATTTATCTTTCAATGTGAGTGCTGCTTCTGAGGAGGCCCAAAGAAAAGAAACCCTAAGATGAATACAATCTAATCTGAGTGTGGAAAGGTAGAACTCCTAAGAAAAGAACATTCAGAATGGGAATATATGCATAGAATATGACTCTGTGTATTACACTGAAACTGAATTTAAAATATACAAAACAAAATTTTAATTTTATGTGGATGATAAATAATAAACTCGGGTACTTGTGTGATGTAAATTTTAAACAAAATCCTATTTTTAAATGTCAAAAGAAATTAATTGTTAGAAAATTAAAAAGTCTGCTTATAAGACAGAATCACAAGGCTTAAAAGAAATGGCTCAATATTCACAAGCCCTCCCACCTGTCTTTTTCCAGTCCCATATATACTATTAGTGTCACATTAAATAACATCTATTTTGTTATAATGCCATCCTAATGTTTCTAAAAAAAACTTAATTGCACAAAATCATGCAAAAAAAATATTTCAACGGAAGCAAAAAGAGATTGAGGTAAGAGAGTTTTAGATTCAATAACAAATTTAGTTTTCCTGAAAGAATTGCTGTAATAATTTTGGCTTTTTAAAAATGTTTATTTATTTATTTTTTAGCTTTAGGTGGACCCAATATCTTTATTTTATTTTTATGTGGTGTTGAGGATCGAACCCAGTGCCTCATTCTTGCCAGGCGAGCATGCTACTACTTGAGCCACATCCCCAGCCCAATAATTTTGGCTTTTTAATAGCCAGAGCAATATCAGGCAAGAGATGGAAATTAAAGGAAGACAAATGGAAATAAGAAGTCAAATTATCTCTGTTTCCTGATGACATGATCCTATATTTAGAAGACCCCCAAAACTTCACCAAAAGACTTCTAGAGCTGATAAACAAATTTAGCAAAGTAACAGGATACAAGATTAACATACACAAATCAAGTGCTTTCCAAACATGAATCACCAGAAAAAGAAATGAGAAAAGCTATCTCATTCACAATAACCTAAAAATAAAAAACAACAAACAAACAAAAACCACCTTGGGAATAAATCTAACCAAGGAGATGAAAGACCTACACAACAAAAACTACAAAAAAATGGAGAAATAAATTGAAAAAGACATTGGAAGATGAAACAACCACCCACATTCTTGGATACTCAGAATTAATATTATCAAAATGGCCATACTACCAAAAGCATTACACACATTCAATGCAATCCCCATCAGATAAAAAAACTAAAAGTTGTTTTTTAAAATACCAATATCATTCTTCTAGAAAAAAAAACAGTTCTAAAATATATTTGGAAGAATGAAGGACCCAAAAGAGCTAAAGCAATCCTGAATAAGAAGAGTGATGCTAGAGGCGTTACAATATGGAACCTTAAATTACACTACAGAAATATAGTGCAATAAACAGCGTAGTATGGACATCAAAACAGACAAGAAGACCAATAAAATAGAAGACAGAGATAACTCCACAGAGATACAATCATCTGATACTCAACAAAGATGCCAAAGACATACATTAGAGAAAAGATATTCTTTTTAATAAATGATTATAACTGGGAACATTGCATATTTATATGTAGAAGAATGAAATTTGATCCCTATCTCTCATCCTGTGCAAAAGTCAACTCAAACTGGATTAAAGACATAGGAATCAGACTACAACCTCTGAAACTGCTAGAAGAAAATGTAGGCTTAACACTCTAATATATTGGTGCAGTCAACAATTTCTTTAGTAAGATTCCTAAAGCATAAGAAATAAAACCAAGAATCAATAAGTGTGATGACCAATTTATAAAGCTTCTGCACAGCAAAGGAAGCAATTAAGAGCATGAAGAAGAGCCTACAATATGGGAGATCTTTGACAACTGCTCCTCAGATAGGGGGTTAATATCTAGAATACATAAAGAACACAAAAAGCTTAACACCCAAAAAACCAAGTAATCCAATTTAAAAATGTGCAAAAGAACTAAACAAACACTTCTCAAAAAGAAGAAGAAGAAGAAGAAGAAGAAGAAGAAGAAGAAGAAGAAGAAGAAGAAGAAGAAGAAGAAGAAGAAGAAGAAGAAAGAAAGAAAGAAAGAAATACAAAGGACCAACAAATATATGAAAAAAAATATTCAATATCTCTAGCAATCAGGGAAATGCAAATCAAAATTACACTGAGATTTCATCTTACTCCTGTCAGAATGGCAATTATCAAGAATATCAACAATAATAAATGCTGGAGATTATGTAAGGGGAAAGGTATGCTCATACATTGTTGGTAGGAATGCAAATAGTACAACCATTTTGAAAAGCAGAATGGAGATTCCTTAAAAAATTAGGAATGGAACCACCATGACTTGGCTATCTCACTCCTTGATAGATAGCCATAAGTTCTAAAATCAGCATGCTATATAGGGATACAACCTCATCAATGTTTAGAGCAGCACAATTCACAATAACCAAGCTGTGGAACCAGCCCAGATGCCTGTCAACAAATGAATGAATAAAGAAAATGTAGTATACATGCAGTGGAGTCTTACTTAGCCATAAATAAGGATGAAATTATGGCATTTGCTGGTAAATGGGTGACACTGGAGAACATCATGCTAAGTGAAATAAACCAAACCCAGAAAGTCAACGGTTGAATGTTTTCTCTCATATGCAGAAGCTAGATCAAAATAAGGGGGAAAAGGAGTGGTGGGGGAGAATTCCATGAATATAAAAGTGAAATCAGTGGAGTAGAAGAAAGGGATTGAGGGAGAAAGAGGAGGGACTGGGAAAGAGAGAAATAGTGGAATGAAACCGATCAAAGTATTCTATATATGTATTGTATATGCCACAGTGAATTTCACTTTCATGTATATCCATAATGTACTAATTTTAACAACTTTAAATAAATAGAAGAAAGACCAGTAGAGGGAAAGAAATGAGAAAGGGGATGAAAAGAGGAAGCAATGGGAAATGAGTTAGTGCAAATCATATTCCATGCTTGTAAAATTATGTCACATGAACCCAAATGTTATATACAACTATAATGCACAAAAAAATAAAAATAAATCTATATTAATGTTATGATACTTTAATCTACTTTAAAATAATTCATCAGAGACATTATGATATCAGAGATACAAAGTGCTACAGGTCGTCTAAGACTCATCATGTCCTTGTTCCCAAGTAAAAATTTCAAACTGTTATTGAGTAAAGTCTTATTAAAAGAAGAAAAAATTATTCCTTTATTCATATGAGAGCAGCTTAGGAGGAATAAGGCATGAGTGGGCTTGGAAAAAAAATAGACATAGATGGTCCAGTTTGTTGAAGTCACCTCTGGAGTAAAAAAAAAAAAAAAAAAAAAATGAAAGCTACTGCTCCAGAGGAATCTTCTGGCTCTTCTGTTTTCTTCAGATGACAGTATTCCCAGAATAATAATTTGTCTCACAGAGAAGGCAAAGAAATGGTGAACAGCATAGAACAGAAAAACAACTTGAGGAGATAAAAGATAAATCCAGCAGATAAATCCTAAGACAGAAACTTGAAAACAGGAAACCTTATCCACAAGCTGAATCTGTTCAGTGCAGCGTTATTTATAACACCATAAAACTTAAAACATCTTAAATATATAACAATGGAAGACTAGCTTAGCATATTATGGTAAACCTAGTGAGAAAATATCATGTATTAATTCAAATTGTATTCATGAAGAATTTCTAATAACATAGGAAAAATATTAAATTGTTTGAAGAAAAGCACAGGGTACAACATTATATATGCAATTTGATCTCCACTGCCTACACTATGTTTGATACATATACATGAAGTAAATATTCAAAGTGCTAATAATTTTATTTTTCTGTACTGTTAATAAAGACAAGGTCTTTCTTTTTAATAAAGAGAATAAATTTTTAAAAATGATCTTTTCCTTATTTGAACTTAAATTTTTAACAAATTTCTTGGTTTCCAAACCATCTTTAATAAAAAAAAAATAGGAAGGGCATATAAAGGGGTGAAACAAATATGGTGTAATCCTAAGGGACTGTGGGCAAGTAGAAAGTGAATCTAAAGCAAGAAAATTTGTTGGCTCCTGTTAATGGTGGCCAGGTGGATGCATAAGTCAAGTCTTACAGTTTTTCACAGTTCATATTTACTATAAAATCTCCTAAAGCTTACTTGTAGGTTTACTATTAATACTATTGCAATAAAGAATTAACAGATCTGGGTTATTCACATCCTATTCATTCCAAAGAAAGGTTTGTCCCTAACCTGGTTCCTGAAGGGTAATCTGCAAACCCTAGGAATGCTTTATCTGATTAAAGTGTTTTATTTACTGAAGATCCTGGACCACACCAGATAGTCTAAGCCACAGGTGATTTATGCTTGGGGCCTTGGGCCATGCAGTTTGACCTCTAGAGGAGCTGAACACTAAGGTCAGCCACAGCTATGTGACTGGACAGCATGGCTTAGCTGAGCTTTCCTGGTGAGCAATACTTCATGCATGCTGTCCTACATGATTACTGGAAGAATTGAATACTTATCCACGTGACTCGACTGGGAGAAGACAACTGCAAGTCTGAGCTTGGTGTCTCCTAGAACTTTGCCCTACACATGTTTTTCCATTGCTGATTCTAATCTACACACTTTTGCTATAACTAATACTATAATCATGGATATAGCAACATTATCTGCTCTATGAGTCCTTCAAGCTAATTATTGAATCCAAGTGTGGTCTTAAAGATACCCTAAAAATGAACATTAATTTTAAGGATGCCAAAGAAAACCAACTATATAAGCCAAATTGGGGTACAACTATCAGTTTACAACCTCTGATCTCTAGTTCTAGCCCTTCACAAAGTCAGTGTTAGAAATAACCAAATGCAGCTGATAATAGAATACCTTAAAGCACTTACCTCACCAAACATGGTGGGGCATAACTATTTGTTGATTGGCTTTTGGGGAAAGTTTATGAAAAAAGTTCTGAGAAATTTAAATTGGGTTGAACTCACTGGAAATTAACATTTATCTTCTTTGGGTAGACACTCAAAAGTATTTCAGGGTTTCCATAGCTTTAAACTTAATGCAGAGATGGATGTTATATTTTCAATTCTGAAATTTGCTTCCAAGGCTTCTCTTGTGTGTTGATTCAAAAACACAAATGATGTTACTATTTATGTTACTATTTCTTAATTTCTTCTTTTTGGGCTATAAAAGGATATCAATTGTAGTAATACTAAGATCCCACCATAGCAGCAACTTGGGCAAAAAGTAGAAATGATAATGCAAAAAACATTGAGATAGCAGTTTATTTGGGTCAAATTAATAAATATTTCTTGGGCACCCCATTTTACTCCAAGACTAATGGGAGGTTCCAGAGACACAAACATAAATAACTCAAAGTCCTTCTCTTCTCAAAGCTAGAAGAGGCAGGAAGAAATAAATATATCCTGTGGAAAGAAAAATACTAAATCAAGTAGAGGACACCACATTCAAATTTTTAACATCAGAGCAGGGCATGGTGGTGCACACCTGTAATTCCAGAGGCTCAGAAAGCTGAGGCAGGAGGATCACAAGTTCAAGGCCAGCCTCAACAACTTATCGAGGTCCTAAGCAACTTAGGAAGACCCTGTCTTATAAATAAAAGATAAAAAGGGCTGAGGAGGTGGCTCAGTGGTTAAGCATCCCTGGGTTCAATAGCTGGTAAAAAAAGAAATTACTTTTTGGGTTGGAATTGTAGCTCAGTTGGTAAAGCATTTGCCTAGCATGTGTGAAGCTCTGAGTATAATCCTCAGCACCACATAAAAGTAAATAAACAAAATAAACGTGTTGTGTCTATCTACACCTAAAAAAAAATCCTTTTTTCTAATTTTTTTAAAGCCTGCTCCTTTTTCCTATAACCATTGGAAAAGAGTGAATTCTTTTTCTATCTATCTCAAATACAGCTAGACTAATCTCAAAGAGAACTCTGAGCATATCATTGTTATTTCTAAAGAGAGCTAAATCAGGTTGATTGAGGGCTACATTGTCTTTCACCAAAGCTGGGGATGTTTCCAGGGGGACCTTTGACTACTTCCTAAAAGATGAAGGAAGACTACTGTTTATAAGATTGTTCTCTGGTCACCTAACCAACTACTTTCTCCTCAAATTTAATTACTGTGGAAGCATTAAAAAGTTTTTACTTTCTATTTCAGAGATTTATATCAGATTTTTTTCAGTCTTAAAATCTATTACTTGGGCTGGGGATGTGGCTCAAGTGGTAACGTGCTTGCTGGGCATGCGCAGGGCGCTGGGTTCAATCCTCAGCACCACATAAAATAAAATAAAGATGTTGTGTCCACCGAAAACTGAAAAATAAATATTTAAAAATTCTCTCTCTCTCTTAAAAAAAAAAATCTATTACTAAAGCCCAGGACAGTGACACACACCTGTAAACCCAGCTACTCAGGAGTCTGAGGCAGGAGGACCACAAGTTCAAAGACAGCCTCAGCAATTTAATGATACCCTCAGCAATTTAGTGAGACCCCATCTCAAAAAAAAAATTAAATAAATACAAAAGGGCTGGAGATGCGTAAGTTCAGTGGTAGAGCACCTCTGGGTTTAATCCCCAGTGTGTGTGCACACACACATTCATACACACATAAACAGGCACATTTATTTATTACTAGAAGTCTCATTTATCATCTCTTTTCTAAGAGAGAAAGTTGTCAGTGTCTTCCTGAGGCTGCAAAGTAGTACATCAATTGTGACCTTGGCCCAACACAAGAAAGCAGTTCTTATGCAAAGAATCTTGTTGAAAGAATACAAATGAGCTGTTCAGAGAGCTTGAGAAGCTTTGTCCTTGCAGCTTAGGGAATTTGGCAATCTGGTGTCATTATAAGCAAATATGTCATGCATCTCACTCCATAATGAAACACTTCTTTAAAGACATATTAACATCTAAATAGCTCTAGAACTGTTAAAGTTCAGCACTCAAAATAATTAACTAAGCAATAAGATGTCACCCTGTGGAGGGAAATCTATTTCAAAGGAAGGGACTCTCATTACACAAATTTTTATTCTGTGATATACATTTGCCACACTATGCAAATTTCATTTGGACCTCAGAAAAAAGGGAATCTTTTTTATTCATTATACTTATCAATAAATTTGAACATCTGCTCTATATCTCTATTGTTCTATAAAATGAGTTTAATTTGCCCTTTCCTTTTGCATCAAAGACAATTGCCAAATGAACAGATGTAAACAAATGAATATGATCTTTATATTGAACTATGTACTAAAATTATGTTAATTTATTTCTCACAAAAATGTCATGATATACTAAAACTTGCTGAACACAAAAGCAACAAATAAACCAAAATGGGAGGAATGTTCAAGAGAAAAAGTAAGCAGATCAGGGAAGTGGTAGAAAGGTACAGAGGTTACGCAGAACACTGGTTAATCCAGGGATTTCTAAGGACTATGGAGACAGTGCCTTAGTGTAGGTATCATTTAGAGAAGAAGTTGTTTTTTTTTTTATAACACTATGCCCAAGATTTACTGAAAGGGGAAAAAATTAAAACAATTTAACTTGAAAATCAGAAGTCATTTTAACTTCTAAAGATGGCATGTTTTACTTCTTATCCAAATGAAACTTTGATTTTCTATTTCTATTATCTTTTGTAACATAAAATCCACTCAATATTCTATCTTACAGCATGAATCCCTTGTTTATTGGTGAAAGAGTTACTACATTGCTACAATGTCCTGTTTGCTTCATGTATCAACTTGGGTGGACTCCTGTGCCCATGCATTTAATCAAACATTATTCTGGATGTTTCTGTGAAGACTTCTTTTTCATTTTGTTTGTTCATTTTGTTTTGTTTTGGATGAGATTAACATTTAAATCAGAGGACTTCTGATAAAGCAGATTACCCTCCAAAATGTGAATGAGCCTCATCCAATTGGTTGAAGGCCTTAAAACCAATACTGACCTCCCTCCCATGAGCAAGAAGGAATTCTGTCAAGCAGATAGGTCTATGTTTGCACTTAGATTGCAATCTTTCCTGTGTCTGCAGCCTGCCCGCTCACCCCACACACTGTCACACTGAACTCACCAGCATCCACGCTCACTTGAATCAGTTCCTTAAAATAAACACCCTGTTGGTTCTGTTTCTCTGGAGAAGCCTGACTGACATGTAATATAACATATGCCCCTAGCTATTTGAATCTATTTAGTTGCTGAATTTAGGAAGGAGAATTGAGATAGAAAAGTAAACTTAGATATGAATCAGGATAAATATTAGAAATCATCTAATCCCCTGCTGTTCGTTCTGTAAAAGCCTATCCAGTTATTGAGTGAAATAAAATATGATACAAAAGCTTAGTGTATGAAACAATAGAAGAATTCCATGGATTAAACAAGAGTAGTCATCCGAAACCTGTCCCTTTGATTTCTAACTTCTTATCACTGGAATAAACCTGGGACCCTCCAAGAAGGACCTGGGATTCTACATCATGAAAGCACTCCCTTGACGCACAAATGTTAAAAGACAGTTCCTGAAAGGGAAGAGACAAGATCTGCCCACAGGCGCAATACCAGCTAGTGGAAATGGGAAGATTAAGCTCAGTTCTCCAATTTCTAATATAGCACAATATTGTTTTCATCATTTCGCACTGTCTCTCAAGCTTTGTAAATTTTGAAATGTCTTTTAATTAACAAGCTGTAAGATTAGGTAAATCTAGATGTTGTATCTAAATTGTTTAAGAAATGCTATATTTTATATTCCATAGATGGGAATAAAAAGATGTAGCAACAGTTGAGAAGAGTATAAACTATAAAAGTGAGGACAAAGCTGAAGATGGGAAGAGAATGGTATGTTAAAAATTTAAATAACATATTTAAGTCTAAAAGCATAAGAAAATCTAGTTAACAGGGAAACATCTACAAAAGACATCTAACATTCTGTGTTTCAGTGAAAAAGCTCCATGTTAACTGGGTTCAAGGTCACTTTCCATTTGCATTAATACTCAATGTCAATGAAGGCTTCAATGTGGGTGAAGAACCAACAAATGAATGTTCTGTAGTCACTCCTAATGGGCCAAGTATACCCTTTTTCAGAATATATACCGCTTTACCTTCTACCAGGGGCTTCTAGATGCATCATTTTCCTTGTTTATTTCAGTTTCAATGTTTGTTACTCATTTATTATAATTCTAAATTTTCATTAAATTTAAAGACTGTTATTCAAAAACGTAAAAAAAATAGAAGGATCAAGTCTCTGTCAACACTTTCACAAGCTGAGATACTAGTTTGCAATTTATGCATAACAAATTACCACATACTGAGCAATGTGAAATAACACTCATCTATTAGCCCATATTTCTATATCCAGGGGTCTGGGCACCTCAGCTGACCTCAGAGGACCAAAGTCAAGATGTTGGCCATTCCAGGCTCGTTTCTGTAGGGCATGGAAGAGCCCACTCCTAGGCTCATTTAGATTTCTGGTATAAATCTAGTTCCTTGCAGTTGGAGGACTAAGGTTTTCGTTAGCTGGCTGTCAGCAATAAGTAGTTCTCAGGCATAAGAGGCAACTCTGCAGTTCTTGCATGTGGCCCCCTCCACCTTCAAAGCCATCAGGTGTGCTTCAAACCCTTCATGTGCTTTAATATACCCTCTTCTTCCAACAGCCAGAGAATACACTCTGCTTTTGAAGTGCTCATGCAATTAGATTGGCCTTTCCTGATAATTTCCCTTTTGACTCACACAAAGTCAACTAATCAGTAACATTGTATTTTCAAAATGCCTTTGCCTTTTAGGCATTAAATAACCACAGACATGTTGTCCTATCATATTCACAGTCTTGCAGATTTGGGCAAGAAATGTTGAGAGGCCCTCTTTAGATTTCTGCCTATTGTAGATGATATCTGTAATTAGAACAACTACGTTGTCACTCTTCTTAATAGAAAAACCTCAAGAATACTTTCAACTCCATCTTCCCAACCCTCAATGCTTGTCCCTTTCCTCTCCTCCATGAGGCGTTTGGGATGCATTCACTCCTCCCATCCCCTTCTTATAGGCTTTGCTGACATGTTTTGGTATTTATTTAAATATTCATTAGAGTATGCTCCCTGTGTTTCCACAATCCTTATTTAGCATTATATTATTGATTTCTAGACATTCTATATTCATCCATCAAGATCTAATTTTTATCTTATTCACTACAATATCCCCATTGTCAACAGTACGTTTGGTTTACATGTTAGTTAGGTTTTTGACCCTGTGACCAAAATACCTGACCAGAACAAACTAAGGGAGGGAAAGTTCATTAGGGGCTCACAGTTTCAGAGGTTCAGTTCATGATTGGCAGGCTTCGGTGCTCTTGGACTGAGATGTGGAAGAGTGAGATGGAGGAAAGCTGTTCAACTTGTGGATGTCAGGAGACAGAGAGAGCAAGAGAAGAGCCAAGGACAAGATCTAGTTGAAGGCCATGCTCCTGGTGACCTTCTTCCTTCAGCATATCCTGCCTGCCTACAGTTACCACCCAGTAGTCCACTGAAATTATTACTCCATCAAATGAATTAATCCGCTGATAAAGTTTTACTCCTCATAATCTAATCATTGCCTAAAAGCTCCACCTCTGAACCTTGCTATTTTGGGAACCATGATTACAAAACACAAGATCTTTAGGGGGTTTTAAAGTTCCAAACAAAACAGTATATATTAACCATTCAATAAATATTTATATAATTAATGAATGAACATGTTCATAGGGCAAGGTCCATTGTCCATCATTATTTCTTGCCTTCTTTATCTTTTCTTCTGACATGAATTCTTAATTTGGTCTCAGTTATATTTTATCTGGACTATCTCAAGTATGTGTATCCAAGGGGTTCCTTGAAAGACTCATTCTGACTTGTTACCTTGAATATCTTCATTCAGGTGACTAATATCTTGGCTGGATATGGAATCCTTGAGATACTGTCATTTTTTTCTAATTGCATTCCATCATCTTTTAGTTTCTTGGGTTTACAGATAGGTTGTCCAGTGACATTGTGATTCTTTTATCCTCAGAGGATAATTTAATTTTTTCTTTCTTAAAGGTTGTAAAGAATTTTTCCTTAGTCATTAGCTTTCAAGAATGCCAAATAGCTGGATAATTGTTTCTCTCATCAGTCTAGCCTGGAACCCTGTGAACACTTTAATTATGAAGACTCAAGACTAGGCTCAAACAGAGAAGTGCTCCTCTAGAATTTAACTATGGGTTCCCTGAGTCTGTGCTCTTTCCTTCTCTGAATACTTACTGCCCAGGTATTGTGTCCCTGAATTTACCTTCTACCTCTTACCTTTTTTTTCTCATTATTTCCACCTAGCATTCTGCTCTATGTTTGACATTAGTTCTTGTATTACATCTTCTGGATTGCTAACTTGTGTCTCAAGAGAAACCATCACTTCATGTACTAAAAATGTTAGTTTTCAAATTGCGTTTTTAAGCTACAGGAGATCTTTTCCTGAGTAGAAGAAAAGTAAGCTGTGTTCTGATCACTACATTCCTAGAGTCACCTGAACTGATTTAACCACAGAATACTTTCATGGAATGACACCTACTACCACCCTAATAACCAGTGTTCAGAATTAAGTTTCCAGAATGTACCTTGGTAAATGCAAATAAGCACCCTTTAGGAGCATCTCTAATGCAAACTGACTTGTCTAGTGAAAAAAAAAAAGTCACAGTACAGGCTTTGATTATGATCAATATTTTAAAAACAGTACTTTTGAAAAATTTAAGAAAGAAAAACCACTGAAAGGAAATAAAAGAAAAATAAATGCCTCTCAGTTTACATGATGTTATCTGCATGTTTTGCATGTTTTCAAAACATTTGGGAAGTCAAATGAAGCCATACACAAATTTAATACTCAAAAGAGGAAAAAAACTGGCATCAGGGCATTCTCTGCTTGCCAAGCTGAAAGAATGTTATTGAAGATTCCTTACATAAATGTTCCTTGACCTTCGAGTGAACCAACAGGTCTTAAAAGTTTCATTAGCCAAACCAAATTCCCGTAGCAAATAAAGTTTTCAGATGAATGCATCAGACTTTTTTCCCTATTCAGACTAAAGAGGAACTGCCATCCACTATTATCAGGATTAGCAAGTTAACATTTTCAAGTTGTTTCTTATTGACTATTTACAATCTGAAAGAGAATGAAATTGTTCCCATTCTAGATGGGGGACCCGGGTCAAATAATGGTTGGGCAAATAAATTGAAGGTTTGTTTTAGGATTGCTACCTGAAATAATATCTTATCAAAATGTAGTCTCCATTCTATGATTGTCTTGTAAATTTGGGATTGGTAGTTTTAGGACACCAGAAGATGTGGGTATTTAAATATCTAGCATACATGGAGACCCTGGAGTCAAATCCTAAATCCCAGTAATACCAAAAAAAAAAAAAAAAAAAATCTACAGAAAAGGGGATGCTTCAAGAAAAAGCACTTGACAAAATCCAGCATCCATTCATGTTCAAAACACTAGAAAAACTAAGAATAGTAAGAACATACCTCAACATTGTAAAAGCTATATATGCTAAACTCATGACCAACATCAGTCTAAATGAAGAAAAATTGAAAGCATTCTCTCTAAAAACTGGAACAAGACAGGGATGCCCTCTTTCATTACTTTTATTCAATTTAGTCTTGAAAACACTAGCCAGAGCAATTAGACAAAAGAAAGAAATTAAAGGGATATGAATAGGAAAAGAAGAGCTCAAACTATCCCTACTTACTGACAACATGATTCTATATTTAGAAAACAAAAAAAGACTTCTAAAACTCATAAATGAATTCAGCAAAATAGCAGGATATTAAATTAACATCTATAAATCAATTGTGTTCCTATACACCAATGACAAATCAACCAAAAGAGAAATCAGGAAAGCTATCCCATTCACAATAGCCTCAAAAACAAACTGGAAATAAATCTAACAAAAGAGGTAAAATACCTATACAGTGAAAACTACAGAACACTAAAGAAAGAAATTGAAGAAGACCTTAGAAGATGAAAAGACCTCTCATGTTCTTGAATAGGCAGAATTAATATTGCACAATGGACATACTACCAAAAGCACTACATAGATTTAATGCAATTCCTGTTACAATTCCAATGATGTTCTTCACAGAAATAGAAAAAGCAGTCATGAAATTCATTTGGAAAATAAGAAGCCCAAAATAGCCAAAGTAATATTAATGAGAAAGTGACATAGGAGCATCACAATACCAGACCTTAAATTATACTACAGAGCTTTAGCAGCAAAAACGGCATAGTATTGGCACCAAAACAGACATGAAGACCAATGAACAGAATAGAAGACACAGAGTCATACAACATAAATACAATTACCTCATACTAGACAAAGGTGCCATAAACGTACATTGGAGAAAAGATAGGCTCTTTATCAAATGATGCTGGGAAAATGGAAATCCATATGTAACAAAATGAAATTAGATCCCTATCACTCACTTTGCACAAAACTCAACTCAAAGTGGATCAAGACCTAGGTATTAGACCAGAGACTCTGCACCTACAAGGAGAAAAAGTAGGCCCAACTCTCCATCATGTCAGCTTAGGAACCAACTTCCTCAATAAGACTCCTAAAGTGCAAGAAGTAAAATCAAGAATCAATAAATGGGATTGTATCAAACCAAAAAGCTTTTTCATTGCAAAGAAAATAATCAATAATATGAACAAAGAGCCTACAGGATGGGAGAAAATCTTTGCCACCAGCATCTCAGACAGAGCATTAATCTCCAAGATATACAAAGAACTCAGAAAACTTAATGCCAAACAAACAAATAAAAAGTAACCAGATCAACAAATGGGCAAAGGAACTGAATAGGCACTTCCCAGAAGAAGAAATATGAATGGTCAACAAATATATGAAAAAAAATATTCAACATCACTAGCAATTAGAGAAATGCAAATCAAAACTACACTGAGATTCCATCTCACTCCTGTCAGAGGCAATTATCAAGAATACAAGAACTAATAAATGTTGGCAGGTGAGGATGTGGAGAAAAAGGTACTGCAAATTTTGGTGCAACTACTCTGGAAAGCAGTGTGGAGATTCCACAGAAAACTTGGAATGGAACCATCATTTTTTGACCCAGTATCCCTCTCCTCCTTTATACCCAAAAAACTTACAAAAATAAAAAAAAAAGAGGGAAATGCTTCAAATAATGTTTTTACTTGAAAATTTTAAGAGTTTTTGTACTATTTAAGGTTTCCTATATAAATAAAATTAGCATTATCTGATATAAAAATGATTAATAATTGACTGTTGTGGAATTTAGAGAACTTTTAAAAAAATTTTTTTAGGTATAGATGGACACAATACATTTATTTATTTATCTTTATGTGGTGCTGAGGATCGAGCCCTGGGCTTCACCCATGCTAGATGAGCACTCTACCACTGAGCCACAACCCCAGCCCCAAATTTAGAGAGCTTTTTAAATAATGTTTTGGTCATGTTTTTAAAAAGGTACTGGTATGATTTGAATGTTTGTCCCCTCCAGTAATCATGTGGAAATTTAATTGCCACTGTATTGGAGGTGAGACTGCGTGACAGGGTGTCCTAGCTCCTGTATGAGATTGTTGCCATTATAAAAGTGTAGGTGTGACTGCCTCTGGCTCTGTCCCTTTCTCACCTCCCACTATGAGATAATGCAGCAAGAAGTAACCAGATGCTCGGATGCTGGCACCCTGATCTTGGACTTCCCTGCCTCCAAATCTGTGAGTCAATAAATTTCTGTTCATTATAAATGACCCAGCTTCTGCTACTCTATTACTAGCAGCACAAAATAGACTAAGCCACCTGCCACCTCATTTCACCCCTTGTGGTACAATAGCATGGCACAAGAACAGAAGCTGTTTAAGATTCTTAAAAGCATTTATGTGTCTGGGGTTTCATTGTTTATTGAGAAAAAATAAAGAAGATCAATTCTACTTTTCTCTGATCTGGATTTAAGTATGGCATTTAAAGACAAAATTCAAAATTCATACTAATTAGGCCCAATTTTTACTTTGAGTGTTTACTGTTGACTGATAATTTAAAATAATGTCCAACATTTCTTTCTATTGAAGTAATTAGCTCTGAAGACAAAGCTTCATTAGGCACTGAAGTTCTTAAACTTCAAGAAAATTAAAGTTCAAAAATACTGGTAGCATAGCCGAAAAGCTAGGATTTAAGGCTCTTACAAAAGATGACTTTGAGGTGCTGTGGAATTATAATTGTGCTGAGTAAGGGCTCCAGGAGGAACCAACAACCACAGACCAGAACCCACTCCATTTGTAGATCTCTTCTAAGCCTCCATGAATTAGCTGGAAATGCAACGAATTAGCCTCAGTGAATTAGCTTGGCTTGTGTGTCTCTTTCCTCTTCCTTTACTCCTTCCCCTGGAGACACAGAGAAAAAGAAATGTTGGGATGAGGCACTGCACTTCCTTGTTCTAATATATCAAGCCCTTCTCTCTCTCCTGTAATCTCTTCTGCAATTAAGGAAGCAAGACTTTTCCTGGTCAGGCTCCTGCCCCTTTCTCTCAGCCTTACCTCCTGCCACTTTTCTACCCCACAATGAACTTCCCTCCAACTGTCCAACCAAACACTTCACGTATCTTCAAATCTCCATGCAAGCTGGTGTCCTTCCGAGAACTTCCTTTGCACCAAATTCCTACTCACCCTTCAGCATCCACGTGGCTTATTTTATGAATCTGAAGTGCACCTCTACCGACCTTCTGAGCGTTTCTCATCTGCACTCCCATAGTGCTCAAGGCTTCTGAAGTCACACATCATTTGGAATTTGATAATGAATTGCTAAATTTGTCTTTCTTAGAAGAATATAAGTCCCTCCAAGTCAAGACTCATCTATTATGTCACCAGAATTACTATCAGTCTCTAGTATGTAGCATTCAATAAGATGCTTTAATTACAATGAATAAATATTCATCTTCCTGATTCCCCCATCAATTCTATCCCTTCTCATTCAAATCAAGTCTTCAATAATCACATTGCCATGTTTGTTGCTTTTAAAACACAAAAGAGGATTTGGAAGATGGCGGCGAGGGGAGTGCATTACCCCCGTGTGCTGCTTCACTGTGTGGGAGTATGACAAGTCAGGACGGCTAAAGGATATCTTGTTAGGAATTTCCAGCAATAGTGGGGTGCTCCGGAACCTGGAGGAAGGATTTCCATCGCACGAGGATCGGCTACGGGGACTCAAACGCGAGAGGTTTGTCGCACGGAGGGTAACTGCTTATTCAGCAAATCGCCCCGCGGC
>NW_026000140.1:2769445-2771118 GCF_001458135.2 Marmota marmota marmota
AAAAAAAAAAAAAAAAAAATAAAAAAATAAAACACAAAAGATAGCACCAACACACTGCTTCAGTTTGGTCCCTGCAAAAGCAGATTCTGAAACAAGCATTTTTAATGCAAGCAATTTATTTGAGAAGTGATCCCAAAAATATTGGAAAGAGAACAGGGTAAATGAGATCAGGGAAGGACAGACAACCAATAAAGGCAAAGTTGTCAAGGGATGACTGGGACTGATGAACGTGGGAAAACAGTATAAAAGAAAATTTCCTCATTGGAGGAGTGGAAGAAATTATTCACCAACTCTGGATAGTTTTTGGCCCTAGAATATGTTCATTAATTCCCTGGCCCTTCTACCTACAATGTGCCCAGGCAGAGTAGCCACCCTTGACTTTGGAGGAAATATCAAGCAAAGAGATACAGATTTGGCCTGTCCCATGGAGGTTTAATTCCATGAGATAAGGGGGAGGGCACACATAGAAACCTACATTTTGAGCATTGAGTCCCCACTGGAAGTACTGAAACAGCCCCATCACAGCAAGACTCTGAGTTCAACCCACTACACATAACAAACATGGAATTTAAATAGCAAAAAATCCCTTCCCAGAGATAGAAAACCAACACTGACAGAGTAAAAAGGGCTTTTACAACAGCTGCTCCTTATTTATAGTTAGCTTCTATGAGTGTGGGCTAGTAAAACACATAAATGGATCATATGCAGAAGAATGTTGTTTGCAGACAGAGGTGACCCTGTCATAATCTCAGTGTTCACAAGAGAAGGATCTAATCCTTTGATGATCCACTCCAGTATTTCAATGTCCTTGACTTTGAGCAATAAAATTTGCTTACATTTATTGGACATTTACTGTGCATTAGGGTGCAAAGCTGAGCTCATTTAATCCTTCCAACAACCTCATGAGGTAATTGCGACCATTACATACTTTTCATGTGGGAAAACTGAAGGTCAGATGAGTTAAGGGATCCTTCCCAAAGTTAACTACTGCTAGTAAGTGTTTGTAGCTGGGACTCTAAACCAGAGTCTCTTTAAATCCAATATTTATATCCTTAACTTAAATTCATTAAGTTTATTGTGTGTCCTTAATCAAAAGGAGGATCCCATTGATTAGCATTTTTCCATATAATTCTGCTTCAAATATCATCTTCTCTGAGCTAAATTGTATCTATCTTTAGTTCCTTATATATTTTTCTTGCTTTCATCTGCACTCATATATGCTTCTCTCTCCCAAATTCTTGATTCTCTGTATTCCTCAATAAAATATGTCGAAGTGCTATGTATATACAGATTGCATCGAGCTCTTGACAATCCCATAAATCACAAAACTTTTGTTGAAAAAATACCTATAAGCATAAGCACCTATTTTTAAATCTTAAATTAAGTTAACCAGATAAAAGAATCATGATTTGTACCCAGCTTTAAAAAGTACAGCATGTGAAACCAGGTGTGGTGGTACATGCCTGTAATCCCAGCGGTTCAAGAGGTCCAGGCAGGAGGGAGGCAGGAGGAATGAAAGTTCAAGGTCAGCCTCAGCAATTTGGTGAGGCCCTAAGCAACTTAATGAGACCATGTCCTAAAAGAAAAAATAAAAAGGGCTAGGGATGTGGCTCAGTGGTTAAGTGCCCCTGGGTTCAATACCCAGTACCAAAAAAAAAAAAAAAAAAAAAAAA
>NW_026000140.1:2773179-2838514 GCF_001458135.2 Marmota marmota marmota
GAGACATTAAGCAATTATGGCAAGTGAGACATTAAGCAATTCTGAAGCAGAGCAGTCATTACAATTCCCAGAATAACCAAGTGGTGAAAGTATTCTGATTATGTTCATAAAATGGCTGACTACCACATCCAAGGAAAATTACATCCTAAAGTTTATTTATGTTTGCAAATATGTGGTGAGTTTTTCAGCACAGGATCTTTTCCCAGACTCCTTATGGTGGCAAATGTTTCTCTTAATTTTATCTTGCTCCTTTGCCATTAGATTAGGGGTATATGACATTCACAGTGTGGCAAGGTTTGGTTTTCCCAAAGTTAAGCATTACTGTCACTCTGTGGATCTTAAGTTCATCAATTTCCAAAAAAAAAAATAAAAAGTAACCATAAACTAATCAAATTCATTATTATTGATATGTTACTTTTCAAACTCCTTGAATTATAACCAGAATTTAAGAGATTTGACAGGCATGAACACAGATATAGGTCATTCCTCATCCTCATGTGGCTCAGAATAAGATAAGAGAGACAACTACTTGCCCCATATGACCTGAGTGTCTCTTGGAGCAGGTGTAATCTTTCTCAGACTCCACTTCTCCATCTACTTCTCCATCCTGTTCTGGGCCCTTGGGGCTGACATATGTAGACTCTATTAATGGGCTCCCTTGCCCTCTGCCTTATAACTGGAAATTCAACACAATGGGGAGTACTAATTCTGTCTATAAATTTTAATATCATATTACAGTGTTTCATTCACTCATTCATACAACAAATATCTATTGAGTACCCACAGTGTGATAGTCAGTGCTAGTCATTGGACATCCGTGATGACTATATAAGTGTAAATTCTAGGTCTCATGGTCCTAACATTTCCCCTGATAAATCCCATGTTGGAAGTTTTTGTCTATTGGACTATATTTATTATTATTTTCCATTTTAAAAAATTAATCAAAGACCATCAATAGATGGATGAATTTTAACATTGTGATATATGAATACAATGAAATTAGCCATTAAAATGAATAAATTACTGCTACATGCTATAATGTGGATGCATCTTGAAAATGTTATGCTATGCGAAAGAATACTTTATTTATATGAAATATACAGAATAGGTGAGTCATTAAGGACAAAAAGCAGATTGGTGATTGCCAGAGGCTTATGGGAGCAAGAGGAGAGTGACTGCTTCAAAGGTACAGACTTTTATGTGGACTGATGAAAACGTTTGTAATGTTTCCACAACATTGTGAATTCAGTATATGCCAATGAATTATGCATTTTAAATGGTTTATTTTATTTTATATTAATTTCACCCCAATAAAAAGAAATTATCAAAGGTAAGTATACTGGCCAATCTGTATTCTATCAAAAAATTTAGGGATTAATATATTAAGATGAATTAATTCTAACTAAAAGAAAAAGAATTTGATGCTTTAATTTGCCTGAAAATTATTATTTTATCTTCATTAACCAGAAAGCTTTTTTATATTTTGTGTGTGTGTGTGTGTGTGTGTGTGTGTGTGTGTGTGTGTGTGTGGTACTAGGGATTGAATCTAGGGGTGCTCTACCACTGAGCTACAGTTTCAGCAATTTTTTAAAGTTTTAAGACAGGGTCTTCACTATGCTGCCCAGGCTGAGATTTCAGGTGTGTACCACCGTGCCCAGATGGCAATAATTTTCTAGATAAGGACCCCAAAGGCACAGGCAACAAAAGTATAAACAGACAAATGGGATTACATCAAACTAAGAATCTTCTGTACAACAACAACAAAAAAATGATCAATAAAGATAAGAGACAATCTACAGAATGGGAGAAAATATTTGCAAACTATTCACCTAACAAGGGATTAATATTTAGAATATATTAGGAACTCAAAAATCTAATACCCCAAACAAACAAACACAACACACACACACACACACACACACACACAATCCAATTAAAAATGGACTAAAGAACTTCTCCAAAGAAGATATATAACTGGCCTGCAAAGACATAAAAAAATTCTCAGCATCATTAATCATCAAGAAAATGCAAGTCAAAACCACAATGAGATATCATCTCATCCCAGTTATAAGAGCTACTGTCAAAAAGACAAAAAATAACAAATACTGGTGAGGATGTGGAGAACAGGGAACTCTTACACATGACTGGTGGGGATGTAAATTAGTAGAGTCTTATAGAAAACTGTATGGGGAATATTCAGAAAACTAAAACTAGAACCATCATATGATCCAAGAATCCATTACTGGGTGTATATCCAAAGGATAAAATCAGTGTACCAAAAAGATATTTTCATTCCCATGTCTGTTGCAGCATCATTCACAATAGCTAAAATATGAACTCAACCCACCAACAGATGAACAGATGAAGAATATTATTCAGCCACAAAAAGAAATACTTTGCAGCAACATGGATGGAACTGGAGTTCAATATGTTAAATAAATCAGAAGGAAAAAAACAAATACCCATGCTCTCACTCGTGGAAACTAAAAGTCAATCTCGCAGAACAGAATGGCAGAGTAGTCCCTGAAGACTGGGAAGGGAGGAGGGAGGGAAGACGGAAGGAAGTTCAATAAGGGCATCAAAAGAAAGAAGAGGAATTAGTTCTATTTTTTCCATAGCAAATAGGGTAACTATTGGTAAGACTGTCTATAAAGGATTGGGATGGAGCTCAGGGGTACAGCGTTTGCCTGCATGTGCAAGGTCCTGGATTCAATCTCAGGACAACAACAAAAAAGGCAAAACTATGATAAATTTTTCAATGACCAGAATATTATGAAATTCCCAACACACAAAAATGAATAATATTTAAAGAGATTGAAATACTTATTACCCTTATATGATATTTGATTATTACACATTGTATACATGATTCAAATCATCATAATGTACCCCATAAAATTGTATAAATATTGTTTCAATGTTAAAATTAAAATATAAATACATACATACTATTGAGAGGTTATATGAGCATACCAGGCACTGTACTATGTTCCATTATAAGTTTATGTACTAACTTATTCTATATTAACTTTTATGGGACTTATGTAGGGTTTTTTGTTTGTTTCCTTTGGGGGTGGTATTTTTGTTTATTTGTTTTTTGGTTTTTGGCAGTGCTGGGGATTGAACCCAGGGGTCCCTACTGCTAAGCTATATCCCCAGTCTTCCTTCCTTCCTTCCTCCCTCCCTCCCTCCCTTCCTTCCTTCCTTCCTTCCTTCCTTCCTTCCTTTCTTTCTTTCACAAAGTTTCCCTGAGTTGCCCAGACTTGCCTCAAGTTTGCCATCCTCCTGTCTCAGCTGGGATTACAGGCATGTGTCACTGCACCTGGACTACTTCTATGTTTATATAGCAAAAATACCAATGACAGTAAGAACCACAACAGTCTCATCACTTACAGCCACCAACATAACTTTTAACATTTATGGAGCTGTTAGTATTGCCAGGAATTGAGCTGAGTGATTGACAAACATCATTTCATTCAGGCTTCATAATAACCTAAAAGATACTTTTATTATCCTAACTTCTTGGATGATGACACCAAGACTCAGAGAGGTCAGATAACTTAACCATGGTGAAAATCTAGTAAAAGGCAAAACCAGGATTTCATCAAGCAGACTGTCTTCAGTGGCAAGTGTGGTTGATCCCTCTGCTAAATTGATATCCATAAAGCTCTGCAGGTTTGCTCATCTTAATCTTCCTGATGCCAGATAAATCAAGCACCAACGAAACTGAGTTTCTAAGTTAAAAAGTGAGAGTCCAGATCATGCTCTGTGGTATCCCAGAGTTCTAAAAGAGCCCAGACTTGGTATGTTGACCACTTAATATTCTCAGGTAATGCTGGTATCTAATTATTCTTTAATGTGCCATATATGAGTCTTTAAGATACTGGGAATGATATCACTCAGACTAGTAAATCTATTAAAAATTGCCTCAATAAATATTCTTTTATTTAATAATTTACTTAGTGATCCACTAAGTGTAATATTTATAAATAGATTTTTAATTGTAGATACATATAGTATGTTTATTAAGACATACTCAGTTTCAACAATAAAGCAACAGTAATGTGGGCCCTGTAAATTTGTGTCACCTTGCCCAATGTTCAGATTCACTTTACCCTCTAGGTAGAATACTGGTAGAAAGACAAAACCTTTTATTATTTTTTACACATTGACTGAATACCACAGCATAATAGTATCCTTAGCATCAGTCCTACAACATGTATGTATTTTTTAAAAGTCATTGTAAAATAGAGCTTCTATTGATCTAACCCCATGACAAACAGATCAGAATTATTACCAAGCATTAGTAAATTGAAATTTTTAAATTGTCAGACATGTGCAGCTTATTTTAGGTCTTATTATAGAAAACAATAACATAAAAATAGTATTTCTATTCATGGGAATTAGAGCATGCAGTTCCCATTTGGAATTCACTGCCCTCATTACTCTATTTGAATGTACTTTCTCATCTATACCTCACATGAGGTTAAAGATTCAGAAGAAAGTGCATTGAGCAACCTACACATGTCATAGTACAAATGAACTTTATCTGAAACTCACAAAGGAAAATACTGATTATCCAGATTGCTTAGGGAAGTAGGAGTCCTGATTAATTAAATATTCTGGATTTTACAAAATCTTTTTACATGTCTATAATGGTTGGGAGACACTACTTAAATAGCATTTGTGTTGAATTTACTACATTCATAATACAGCAAAGGAAAATGATCTTTGAGAGATGAGAACGTTGCCAACTTCTAAACATTATTCTTATTGTCACCACGACTAGCACAAAATAGACTCTGAAAAATGTGCTCATGCACAAGGCCCTGGGTTCACCCCAGCATGAGGGGAAAAAAAAGTATCAATCAATTTGAAATACTCTCAGTGTAGAAAAAGAAGATTGCAATAGAGTTTGTTCCCAGAATATTCCCTAAAGTTCGTTGACTTATTTACATGTTGTTTATCTCATTATTCTTGTGTTGGGAAGATTATGAAATCCTAAATTTCTGCTCTGCTCACAATCCCCTTCTAAAAGCAGCAACTCCAAGAAACACTTTCTGCAAAAAGTTGCTCTGACTCACACTATATGTGCTAGTGAAACCTGCCACTCTGAATGCAAGTTACCAGATAGTTTGAACATGAAAGAGGCCACCATCTCTGAGATGATTGTATAAAATTTGCCAGGTCAAGGACATCACTGTCAGTGGTGACAAACAGAACACACCAGATTATTTTTTCTTGGAAGTATAAATGTAAATCTTGAAAATTTGGGAGTCCAAAGTGACTATGTAATTGAAGATTTCATGGCCCATGGCATCCTTATGATGAAGTCCCATTACCTGAAATCACAACACAACAAAAAAGGAGCGCTAGTATTACATATTGCACATTAATGTTAAGGATTTAATTAAATATTATTAATATTATATTATATATTATCACATATTATTGCATATAACTTGTGATCAACACATTTTTAATGATTAATCAATTGAAATTCAACCAATCTCTAAAAAAACAGTACATAGACAAAAATTGGGGCAGTAGCAAGAACATGGGCTTTTGAATTAAAGTCAAGTTTAAATCCAGACAATTTGACTTTCATTTACTAGACTAGCAGGTAATATTAGATAAGTCGTGAAGACCTCCATTGAGCTTCCATTCCACTAAGTGTAATATCTATAAATAGATTTTTAATTGTAGATACATATAGTATGTTTATTAAGACATACATTTTTAAAATGTGCATAATAATCCTTACTTGAAGAGTTCTCACAAGAAAAGGACCTACTACTACAGACGTCTGTTACAACTGCTGATGCTCAAGAATATTTGTTCCAATCCTGAAGTAGGACAAAATGTTGAGAGTTAAGAAAGGGATCTTAGTCAAGAGATCTTAAAATTATAACAATTATTATTATTTAAATATTCATATTGGATTACCTTTTTGTTCCTTTTGTAAGTGACACTCAAAATCAATCTCATTTTTCCAGTTCTAACAAATAGAATTCAGAATGAGAAAATAGTCACTATTGCTCTATTCGTTTCCATAAGAACCCAGCAGGAAAATCAGAGAATCAAAACATGACCAAAAAGTGTGACATCTTACAATCTTCTCCCATAACCCAGTTTCTGCTGAAATTCCCCTTTTTGTCTGAGTGAGCCTATCTCATTCCCCAACTATAAATTTGGTTTCATGCTCTCAGAATAGGACCCTTTTCCCCGAAGGGCCTTTACTTTCTGTTTAATACTCTCTGCTCATTTTCTCCAAAATCCCTACAACAAATATTAGCTTGCATGCAAGGAAAGCAAGCAGAATTTCAAAATGGGCCAGGGGCGGCATTCTTAAAAATAACCCTGAGGAACAACACTAATATCCAATAAAAACATGAGCAGAATTCAGAATAGTTACAGTGTGGGATTTGTACATTTATCTGCTCTTTGAAAAGGTAAAATAAACATGAAAAATTCCATTAAATCCAAACCCAAAGTCACCTGCCATCACCACTGCTCTGCCCTTTCCAATAAACACTTGCTGGCAGAGGGAGGAGGGCAGTCTAAGTTTCTAGCTTCTTGAAGTGACAAGCACATTCTTTCCTCATTCACCAAGCTGCTTTTCTCCCTCTGAAGCTCCAGCTGTTCTCAGAACCCAGACGTTGCTCCCTTCACTGGCCAGCCTCTCCTTCTCTCAGCCAAAACTGCTTCTCCCTGAAACCTCAGAGGGACACTAACAGCCAGGACTTGGAAGACGGTGCCTACTCAAATCAAGTTGGGTTTTTGGCAAGGAGAGAAAGAGGAAGAGAAAGGGGGAGAGAAATGAATGGGAAATACTTTGTGTCAGCACAAAAATTCAAACCATTGTGTTTGGACAATGCTTTGCGCTTTTGTGCTGCCAAGGGATGGTTGATGATTCTCCTAGTGTTTTGCAGACTTTGGAACTGTGGAATCTTAAAAACTGTTGTTCACAGCCTGGGACCCCCCAAGTTCTGCTGTGGAAAATATAAAATAAAAAATAATTTCTTTATCTATAGTATTTAACTATAATTTCTTTCACCCATTGTATTAATGTGAATGCCCCTAGAACTATGAGACACTCTGGGGCAAAATTTTAAGCTCATTCATTTATATAAATAAGCTCCACAAAGAATAATGTGAATTTATTCTTCCTTGGAGATTATAAGGAGTGATTTATGTTTCTCCAAATTAATACTGTTCCTCCCTTGGCCATAAGTATGATAGAGGTAAGAGAAAAAAGATACAAAGACACATTTGTTCACTTCCAAATCCAAGGAAATCAACAATTGGAAGGAAAGGCCAATGCTTGCAATTTTTTAGAAATTCTAGTTTTAAAAAAAAATAAGAAGTTAAAGCTATCCTATATTCAAACTATCCCAACTTGGTAAGTAACCAGGAATGATTTTTTTTTTAACTCCACACATAGCTGTTAACCACTGTCTGCAGCACTTCTTGAAAATATAATATGCTAACTTGTTATTACATTAAGAAGAGATCTTAGCCCAAGGTTACCCAGCTGAATTAGTTAAAATATAGATTTGGTGATGTGTGAAGGGGATTGGATTCTAAAACTAGAGGTTTGAACAATGTTGTAGTTTTTTTCGTCGTCCTCATAACAGTGTGGTTACACACAGTCCAGAGCTAAGAATTCTGGCTCTCCCTATTTCTTTCACCATCCCAAGGACATTTATCATCCACCCAGTCCAAGATGATCTTTGTTCCAGCCAACAAGAACCAGGAAAAGGCTAAGAAAAGAGGAAGAATTCAACACTTCCCCTTGGTGATGGCACAGATCTGTAGTCCCAGCTACACAGGAGGCTGAGGCAGGAGGATAACAAGTTCAAAGTCAGCCTGGGGAACTTAGTGATTCCCTGTCTTAAAAAAAAAAAAATTTAAAAAGGGGGATGTAGCTCAGTGGTAGAGTTCCCTTGGGTTCTCCAGTTTATATCATAAAAAAAAAAAAATCAGAATTTGTACATATCATTTCTACATACATCCTCTTACCTGTAACATTGTTATGTGGTCACAGTTTGAAAAAAAAATGTTGTCTTTATTTTAAGTATTCATATGCCAGCTAAACATCAATAATTCTATTAATTTAGTGCAGCAATTGGCTAAATATGCCATGGGCCAAATCTGTCCCACTGCCTGGTTTTAAGTGACTTACTAGCTAAGAAGAGTTTTTACATTTTTAAGTAGTTAAAATAAATCAAAATAATATTTTGTGATGTGAAAATTAAGTGAAATTAAAATTTTGGTGTTCAGAAATAAATTTTTATTAGAACACAGCTTTGGTCGCTCATTTAGATATTAATCTTTGCCTGCTTTTGTTCTACAATGGCAGAGTTGAGTAGTTCTGACAGACCATATAGCCTACAACACCTAAAAGATTTCTTATGTGGCCCTTTATAAAAAGGATTTCCTTACCTTGCTTTGGAAGAAAAAAAAATACCAAAGAACAACTGGCTAACCTAGCCATACCAAAGTGGTGAAGCAGGAAGGAAAGGGGTAGATGGTGAGTTTTAAAGAGAACTAAAAGTGAGTTCTATTTCTTTAACAGTTTTTAATCTCGGTGTATTAGTTATCCACTATGCATCAAAATTTTCTCAAAACTTGGTGGTTTAAAATAATATGTGTTATTTGGTTTTTGTGGGTTAGGAATTCCAAAGTGGCCTGAGTGGCTCTGGCTCAGACTGTCTCTTAAACTTGCAGTTAGAATGTCTGCAGGGGCTGCCATCTCATCTGAAGGCTTAACTGGGCAGGAGGAGCCACTTGCAGATGACTCACCCACAGGGCTATTTGCAGGAGGCCTCACTTCCTTTCCTGAAAGACTTTTCCTAGCATGGAAGCTAGATTCCCCCTCAGTGAATTATGACAGAGAAGATGAAGAAAGAATAAGAAGGAGGAGGAGGAGAGGAAGAAGGAGGTGGGGAGAGAGTAAGCAGTAGGCTATTATGCCTTTTATATCACCTTCAAAGTGTCACACTTTCACTGTCATTATATTATTCACAGTCAAAAGAAGAGGAATTAAATTCCACCTACGGAAGGGAGAAAGGTTAAAGAATTGGTGGTATTTTAAAACCACCCCAACCATGTTTGAAGAAATAAAAAAGAAGATAATCTGTCTCCAATAATGCTAGAGAGATGAAGCTGGTTATTATAAGCTATTTGGCCAGAAAAAAAAAAGAATTTAAAGGTTTAATTAGAGATGGCAATTGTATTTTGGTTCTCTAGCCTACTCCAAACAATGGGTAGTAGTTGCCTAGCTTCCTATATTAGGAAGGATTCTGATAGATAGCTATCAAGTTCACATATTTTTCTATCATTGTTGTAAAAAATGTTTGAAAGTTCCAATAATGAGAATTTGGAGAAAAAGCTATTTGTGAGGCATATTCAGGTCTCTGGGAAGCTTATAAAACTATGACTCTTGGGCGGCTTTCCCAAGTGCCTCTCTAGAGTACTGATTTCCTATGAGATTCTTTTCTCTGTTCCCATCTCTTCCTTCCATCAAATTTTCCTTCTTTCAACAAGTTATTTATTGGGCACCTATATGTTAGCATAGGTACTCCAGCTACCAAAGATAAAATAAGGAAAAAGATGAATGTCTTGACTTCATGGCAAAATTGAAATTTCTGTCTTCTGAAAAGCCTTTTCTTCCCCCTCTCCAGAAGTCATATGTGCACATCTGATCGATAACGACACTAAATATTATAGATCAATATTAAAGAATAGTGGTAATATTTCTTTTTCTGACCCCCCATATTATAGGATTTCCAGAATGTGTGTCACATAACAACATTTTCCACTGGATATTAATATATGTAACTTAAATAGAGGGTTCTATGATCACACAAGATTGAGAAATGCTGAATTAAACAGAGTTAAGCAGATTTCTCGATTGTAGGCAATTTTAAGGTGCCCCAGAACCACCATGGTATAATTTACTATATTCTCCCAAAGATATTTGAGTTTAAATTGCTGTGAGTTTTGTTTTTACAAAATGCTTATTCAGGAAGTCTGGCATATGCTACTGGAGGAAATCCAGAGGCATTGAGTTTCTTTATCTCTTTCTCAGTCACATCAGCACTCTTTAGTTCCCCCAAGATCTGAGAGTTCATTGCAGCACACAAATGTCCATTATTACAACAATATTCAGATTCTAGTTGGAAAGGAAATAAATAGTGGCAATTACCTTCACAGAATGCATTTTTCATGTGTGAGCATTTTAAATCCACAAAACTGTCTAAAAGCAATTTATAACTATGCAGAATGTCTCCACATAAGTGTATTGACATTAGGGAGTGTGTGTATGTGTGTGTGTGTGTGTGTGTGTTGTACATTTTTAAGTGAAAAAAAAAAACTCTCCAATTACCTGGAAATACATATTTATTAAATGCACTTAACGCATCAGACACATATTAGGCATTAAATATGAGAGGGAGGAAATACTTTATAAATATTAACTAATTAATGAAATTAATAGTTAAGAGGATTTGAGGATCACTAAACACATCATTACCATAATGGCTAGCTTATAAATAATTTTTGGCACACAGAAGAAGGGTATGTCAAGGGCTCTGCATCATTAAGGATTTTGGACTGACCAAACTGCCTCACAGAGAAAGAAGAGAGAGGCAAGCAGCCTAGTGACTGCATGGCGTCATCAGAATCCCAAGATCTACTTCCTTTTCATCCTGCCCTTCTTATTATCTGACAATGTCTCATCTTTGCTGTGGGATAGTCTCAAGTTGGCTGTTACCATCAACTTTACTGCACTTTCTGGCAAGGACAAGGAAGAAAGAATAAAGAACTAGAATCTAGCAGGATTCTTCAGTTATTTCATTAGCTGAGATGTCAGGTACTTACTATGAACTACAAGCAAGTCTGGGAAAATATTTTAGGGGGACCCATGGATGTATTAAGAAAAACTCAGTTTCTTAAACAAGGAAAAGAAGTGGAGGCAGGGATATAGATCAGTGGTAAAGCATTTGCCTAGCATGTGTGGAGCCCCGGGATCCTTCTCTAGGAACAAAAAAAGAAAGAGAAAAATAAGTGAATGAATATTTGGTAGGTTAACTCACTCTGTCTTTTCCAGACTTTTACCTAGTCTCTGAGGGTCAGAGAAGGCCAAAACTGACACTAATATTTTAAAAATAGATACATTTGTTTCTTCCTAGCTTATCATCTATTAATCATACTTCTAACTTAAAAATATATTTATTATTACCAATTTACTTTTATTGCAAACACAGATTTTCATGGAATTCCTACTACTTTTTTTAAATAGCAATGAAATAAATTTGTAAATGATTTCTATTAAAAGTTTGAAGTTTTCAGCTTTACTCTGTTAAGAAATGGTATCTTGCTTCTGTTTTTATTTGAATCATTTTTGCCAGCAAAAACAATTGTTCACATTGGCAAAAGTCAAACATTTGCCAGCATGAAAAAAGTACTGTATAGAATAGCATTTAGCATACCGTAACACATATTTTCTTATTCTCACAAATCTGGCTTAAAACCTTGATTTTTTTTATAGCTGTGGCCTCAATACTTTACAATTTTAAATTTTTTCCAACTTTGTAGCATATAAAAATACATGTGTGAGCTTATAGTGCCAAGAAAAGTTTTCTTAAAGTTATTGCATTTCTACTTGAAGTTCAGGCTTCATTTTGCATAGACCATGCTGAGTACCTTCCTATGCAGAACACAGAAAAACAATATTATACTCGCTAATCTCTCTACTAATACTTTAAAGTTCTCTTTGACTCTCTTTGATACCCCAAAAGTACCTTTCACTTCTTTCTTTTTTTAATTCTATTTTTTAAATAAACCTAATTTTATATTCTCAAAATTCTAGTAGTCATCATCTACAAATGACTGATGGAATATATACTGGTTAATTCTCTTTTTTAACAGTTTCATAGATGAGCCCAAGAAAGTAGGCCAAGAGGGCCTCCCTCAAATTATCCATCACAGTACTTGCCTCTCAATGTCAACAATGGAGAAATGAATAATTACATAAAATAAGACATCTTATTATGCTGCCATGTAAAATAATGATAAAGACCAACAATATGGGAAAATATTTATTAATAGGCTGCAACTTGAGAAAAATGGAGTCATTAAATAGGCAAAAACTAGAAGGTAATATGTAATAAAATAATTGACCCAGCCCTTTTTTATTTTTTTTCTTTTCAGGCAGAATCTGCTTAGGACCTCACTGGATTATTCTTAAGTGTACATGTGCTGTTTTGATAAAAACAAAAAGGGAAGTAAAAACAATTCTTACTAAATAAAATCTTGTTTCTAGCACCTTCCTTATCTATACTTTTTCATGTCTTTTGGCCCTTTTTGAAATGGTCAGCAACCTTATCTGTCCCCCAAATGCCTTACTTTGCCAAATTCCTTACAAGGAAGCCCCTCCTAGACTGCCTTCAGAGAACTTTCCTACTTTTACAATACCCCCAAACTTATCTGAGTCTCATTCCACTGTTCACTGGTGGATGCTTTTTAACTATCCATTTCTACTTGGACACTTTAATGACCTACCCGAGTTTCAGTTCCCAGCTGTAAATGAAAATAATAATGATAATATATTTTTATATAGTCATTGGGAGGATTAAAGAAAGTAACAGAAAGCCTTCAAATTGTGGTGCCCAGCACAATCACCCCCATTTCACAATTCCAATAACAGTATAATATCAGTTCTCACAGTATTCCTCTTAATTAAATACATGGGCATTTTAACAAAGTTTTGTTCAAAAGAGCTTTCAAGTAGCTGGAAAGATCCAAAGAATAGTTATCAGAACAAGTAGAAAAGGTAAAGGTATTAAGTAATGGTAATGGTAAAGGGTATTAAGTAAAAAAGCAAGATACCAAGAGGCTAAGGGATTGCTCTCAGTCCTCCAACTAGTCCATGGCAGAACAGAGAAGAACCCCAATCTCTGAACTCTGAGGAGGGTGCTCTCTACAGTGCAGCATTCCCATTGACGCCCAGCGCTCTCCTGGATGGCTTTGTAGTATGACGTCTGCTTAGAAATTCCTTCTTTTTTCCTCATTGCTATATATGTCCTTTAGACAATTCCATAGCTTTTTGGCTATTTTACCACCCACAACACAAGAATAATTTCATTTTGCCCTTGGCTTTTAGCTCCTGTGAATTGCTAATCCTTTCTTAAACTGCTAGGTGAACCTCAAATTCTCACGGGACTCATATTTCCTCCAGAGGGCTCGCTACAGAATGGGAGGTTCTCTCTTTGGAGCTCTTTCCTGACTGCTCCTCACTGAAGCAGTTCAGTGTGAAAAATGACAACCACTCCTCACTCCATCCTCCTCAATATCTCTGTCGATCCTTTGGCCTTAAATGAAAAGTAAGAACACCATCAGGTTTTTTCCAACCTTTTGTTGAGAAGGGAAGAGGTGGATTTTATTGGACACTGAGAGGAAGGTTCTTGTAACACCCACATAAAGAGGTAGTGTGGGAAAGCCAAAGCAAGCAAAGAGAGTTTAAACCAGCTGGAAGACAGCCAGGAAAGAAGTTAACACCCTGGGCTTTCCATGAACTTTTCTACCATGCATCCTAAGCCAGAGGAACCTTCATGATCAAAAATGATTGGAAATCTGGTTTCAAACTCACTGGAAAGATGAGACAAGAAATGCCTAACAGGGAAGGTTTTACTTAGATTAATTGGTTAATTAATGACCACATTTCAACAGCTCAAGCTTACTTTGTGGGTGTAAATGTATGAGTAATACCCAAAACCACAAACCTAGGAGCAATAAAAAAGCTTGGGTTGAAAGTTCTACTTTCAGAATTATCCTGATTTTCCGCTAAGCAACTAGAAAGATGAAAATAAAGCAACCATCAGGAAAACTCATAAATCTGTGACTCTGGAAGCAGAGGGTCAAAGTCTACTGGGAAAGAAGGCACTCTTCCCAGGTCTAGTAGGAACTAATTTCTGTGATGTTCTGGGAAGTCAGTCTAGAGCAGAAAGGTCCTTTTCAACTGTGTCTGGACTCACCCATCTCCACTTCTGGATCACCCAGACATTACTACTGCCTTTACCCTACTTGCCAGACCACCTCTAAACTAGAATTACACTTCTGGTGGACCCTACCACCCAAACAGTTCTCGAGCAAGGGGTGAATATTCTGGGACCCAACTGAGACCCCAATTTATATTGACTCTGTGTCTGAATAAAAGAAGAAATGGTGAAAAGTGTCAAATTTTCTGGTCCATTCTTAGGGTATGAGTTAGCAATTTCTTTCCTCTAGAATTCTTTCTCCTTGTTATACTTTAAAATGTATTCCCTCTATCAAACTTGTAATATCAAAGTTCTAACCCCCAGTTCCTCAGAACATGACTTATTTGGAGACAGCATTGTTGCAGGTAGAGTTAAAATGAGGTCACACTGGAGAAGGGTGGGCCCCTAATCTAATATGACTGGTACCCTTAGTAAAAAGGGAAATTTGAACACAAAAATTCTCTGAGGATACATAGGGAAAAGACACGCAGATGATGACAAAGGCAGAGATGGAGTCATACTCTCGCATGCCAAGGAACACCAAGGATTGCCAGCACATGCCAGAGCCAGAAGAGGTAAGGAAGTATTCCCCCCTACAGATTTAAGAGAAAGCACAGCCCTGTTGAGACTTTGCTTTTAGATTTTTTGTCTCTGCAACTATAATATAATAAATTTCTATTGTTTTAAGCTACACAGGTGGTATATTTGGATACAGCTGTCCTAGGAAACTAACATAATGATCAATTACTAAAACATGTTTAATGGTCTATCAGAAGACATATTTAAAAAAAAAAAAGAATCGGGAACTACCTTATTTTGAAAGTTTACTTATTACTCACTTTATAGTCATTTTCTCAAATTTTGAGAAAAGTTCCAACAAACAATTCACCAAAATTTCTCAAATAACCAAATTTACCTTTTACTTTAATATAGATCCTTCTTATATGTGGAATTGAAGTTAGAAAAAGCTAGGGAAAATCAATCCTAAATATTAGAAGATAAGCATTTTCATTTCCCTCTCCCTACTGGTTGTAATAAGGGATTTTTTAAAAAATCATACAAATGTAAAGTTAACACATGTAAAGAAATGTACTTAATTGGTTATTATTGAGGGAACCAGGAATATAAAAATAATAGCTTCAAATTGAAAGAGAATTCAAATAGACACACAAAGGTAATCAGGGATACCAAAATGAATTTTCTAATGGATACAGGGGCCAGAATCAATTGTAGCTTCACTGGATAAAACTCATTGCATTTCTAAAATAGGAATCACCATTGGTTTTCCACAACTCAGTAATGTGAAGTAGCTCAAAGTCAATGAAAGACAGACTCTCATAAAGTCAGTTTACCTAGAAGGGTGCATCTACTAATTTATTAGTCTCTTCTCACCCATTCCAAAGTCTTTCACAATTTTTCCTGGAATATTGCTCACTTATGGTTGTAATAATCATAAGGATTGTTCTTAATCACAGAATGAGACTGTTCTTATCAAGTTTGATCTGATTGTTTGTATAGTTGCTATGTTAACTAATTATATGTGTCAACAGTAGTATCTTTATTATTTGTTTGTTTATTTGTTTATTTTGAGATAGGGTCTCACTATATTGCCCAGATTGGCCTCAAACTCCTGGTTCAAGTAATCCCCCTGCATCAGTCTCCTGAGTAGCTGCAACTATAGGAACATGACATAGCTCCCAGCTCAGGGGTACCTTTAAGTTCATTTGAATGATTCTCTTCTTGAGGACCCTGTAAATTTGGAAGTTTGCCCACCTGAAAAGATATGATCTTCCTTATCATCTGAAAACTTGGAAACTTATAAGCTGAGTACAAAGCCAGTTTTCTTGGGCAGGGGCAGGGAGGACTGGGGCCCTCAGGTCTAATTCAATCTTTGTTTCTTAAAGCGACTAGTCACATATGACTAGATCATTTGCCAATATAACACTGTAGGTAAAACCTTTGTTACACAATTGATTTGTCCTATTACATCCAGGCTAAAAGAAAAGAGAGAGTGAGAGAAATTTTTATAAAACCTAGGCAAATAACATACTGTCATGAAAAATAAAGAGATTCAGGTCTATATTTCAAATTTGCTTGTTCCTCACCCCCAGCCCAAATTCCCATGGAAGTTTAATCCTCAAAGTTATCTATTAGTAGGTTGGAAACTATCTAATTATATTTAGAGATAGGATCTTCGGAAGGTGATTAAGATTAGATAAACTGATGAAAGTGAAGCCTCCATGATTAAATTCTGTGGCTTTATAAGAAGAGGGGCAGAGACCAGACACATATAGACACAGACATAGGATCTTTGGAAGGTGATTAAGATTAGATAAACTGATGAAAGTGAAGCCTCCATGATTAAATTCTGTGGCTTTACAAGAAGAGGGGCAGAGACCAGACATATACAAACACAGGCATTCATGTTCCCTGTCTCTTGTCCTGTGATGCTCTGTACCACCTTTGAACTTGGCCAACAAGAAGGCCTCCACCAGATAAGGCCCCAAGACCTTGCACGTCTAGAACCAGGAGCCAAAATAAGCCTCTTTTCTTTAATCACCCATTTATAAATATTTCAAAGATGATCATAAAATCAAATTCCAAATCATCATTTTCCTTTGGAGAGGGGGATAACTTACTGATAGAGCTCAAATCACAACCTGAAACAAAACACAGAAGCAGGCAAGAAAGAAAAAACACAACAGAAACCTACAGGGTCAGTAAAGTTCAAATTTTATTATTGAAATTCACTCCATAAACCAAGAAGGTCTAGTCTGCCCATGCCTGGGTGTGACCTGCTCCTCAGACACATTTCGCCAGCAGTGCTGTTGACTTCGTTTGTCAAGTGGATCCAGTTGGTGTCTCAATAAGACCTATGAAGCTAAAGGGATGTGTTTTTTTAAGGCAAAAATTATAGCCCTCCTTTAACCATAAATGAACTAGGGTCAAAACTTTTTATTTAAGTTGTAATTTAAAGAATCAGAGCTTTAAAAAAAATTCTTCAAGGGAGAAATCTCAGAACAAACACATAGTCAATTAGGAATGTTGAAGTAAATTAGCTAGCAGATTTATTCGCCTCTTCTTTAAGACAGATTCAATTTCAATTTCACTGGACAAAATCTATTTGTGTTTCTATACACAGGAATCATTTGTACCACCACCATTTTTTTTTTTACAACTTGAAGAGTTGTAAAATAGTTCAAAAACAACAAAAAGTATAGACGTCTATAGATTCAAGTAACCTGAAAGGTATATATCAGTCACTGCTAAGTATCCACTGAAGCTGGAAGGCTGAGAGGAGCTTAAGAGTCACAAAGCCACTAACAATCCCAACAGTGGACATATGCCAAAGATCCAGGCTCAATGTCACATTGCCACTTCTGATTTTGCCTTATTCTTCTGTTCCTACCTATGGAGATTCCTAACCTGAGCAAAGTATCTACAAACTTGCCAGGTATGGTGGTGCATGCCTGTAATCCCAGCAGCTCTAGATGCTGAGGCAAGAGGATCCCAAGTTCAAAGCCAGCCTCAGCAACTTAGCAAAGCCTTATCTCAAAATAAAAAATGAAAAAGGCTGGGGATGTGACTTAGTGGTTGAGCACCCCTGGGTTCAATCCCTGATATAAAAACAAAAAAGAAATCTACCAACTTAAGAACTAGCATTCTTACTGATTTATGTCCATTAGTGTCTAGAACGTCAATGGGGGCAAGAAATAAGGGGTATTGGAATGAAGCCCAAAGACCTAGAGAATGTAAGGACAGGACCAAAAAGTAGGGTAAAGCTTATATCATTTGAGAAGAGGGGAGGGAGAGAGAGAAAGAGAGGCAGGAGGAGAGAGAAGACAATTTGCAACTCAGTCACCTTGTACTCTTGGAGATTATAAAATGCTTACAACAGTCCGAATTTATTACATACCATACAGACATAGACACAGGCTTATAAAGATGTGTGGAACAAAAAGGGAAGAATTACAAGATCTTAAAGAGAAAAATAGCTACTCGAGAAACTTTTTTCAAATTTGTTGGTGAACCCTTGTTGACAGAGACCAATGAGGTCAAACTTTCAGACTTAAAAAGCGGAGTCAGAAAGTAATCAGAGACAATCAGAAAGACCTACGGACATCTTTGCTTCTTTATCTTTCTTATTTGCACTATAAACAATGCTGCACTGAGTAGATCTGTGTGCATAAATGTTTACACTCATTATATAACTTTCTTAAAAACAATTCCTGAAGTAGAATAACCATGACAAATACTATGAAATACAAGGAATTGTTAATGCTTATTGAATCATCTAAATTTCACCCCAAATGGTGCTAGAAGTCTTATTATCCCCTTTAAATTAATAAGATTTAATTAAATGGATTGCCTAAGTGAAAAAAAAAAAGCTAAAATGTAAACTGATTAAGTAATCATTCATGGTCTTTCCCTAAAACTACTAGCTTTTTTGTCCACTGTCTCCATTTTAGAGTTCCTGGAAATGATAAATGGGAGTATCCGGCTGGTGTAGATTTAGCTGGGATATGCCAAGGCAGTGGAGTGGTCGAGCTAGATCAAAACACCCATTCTAATTCAAACTGTTCTGTTTCTTTGATGTGAAGAATGGGAAACAACTATCCTGTAATAATCTGTCTTTGCTGGGACATTATTGCTCGATAGAAGTAAGAAGACATAGTAGGAAAAGATTTGATGATTTTAAAAGGTGGAAGAAAATTGCTTTCAATCAAGGTTTTGGTGAAAAATAAAGGCTTTAGCAAGAATTGAAAAGCAGAGAATAGCATCTGTCAAGAGATGAGAAAAGGTGGAGAGAAGAAACTGAAAGCCTTCCCTGGGCCCTGAAATCATCTGAGTGAGAGTATCTCAAGGGTCTCGGTTATTTGAAATTATTGAGTCACAAAAGATGCTTATATCCCACTAGGACCTCTGTTTAAATGGGTTGTGCATGAGCCCATCACACAAGAACAACATGGCCTCTTGATTCTTTTTTCCTGCTCTGAATCATCCTGCAATTTGGCTCTTAGAGCTTCCCATCTGTTCAGGTTAAGGGAGAGAAAGAACTTCCTGAATCACTTACTTAATTTGTTGCAATGAAAATGCATAGGGCAATGTAACAAGGTCATTCATAAACTTCCCACACAGATCTAGAGAGAAAATGAAGCTTATTTTCTGATTACTGATCTAATCTTTCATGCCAATTAAAGTCATCTCCATCTCTTCCTGTTTCAGGTTACCTCTCTTTGGGGTAAGCTTTCATTCTTCATAGACTACCTGCTCTGCTCCTTTCTCCCCTCCAATGTGTTGTCTGCTGGTAGGAGAGAAAGCACGTGATTTTAAGTATCAGAGGAAAAAGTGCTAAAGCGCCTCACCTGAGTTCTTAATGCCTTCTCTTGGTACCTGGGTCTATGAAGTAGTTGGATCTGGTTTGGCCCCTGGACATTTTCTGGTGATGCCTATTGAAAGGTGTCTGGTCACTCCTACTCCCATGGGAGCATCATGCAGACACCAACTGAAGTCAGTGTACCTAGTCACTGGTTTGTCCCAGGGAGTCTGAGCACATTGCTGCCTCTTTGTCCTGATCCCCTGTCTCTAGTTTTCTGGCTGCCTTCTCATCTACTTGCAAACATCTCTAGCTCATTTCTGTAGACGCTAGGATCCACCTGTGTTATCTTCCCTCCCTTATCATGCTAGCTGTGGCTCAAGCAAAAATCAACAACCTGCATGAAGGCCAGCATTTACTACCCACACCTACCAAGATGGTTTTGTGGGCTCCCCTCTAGACTCAAACCCAAGAAAGAGGATCACAATGTTAAAGGCATCTGCCCCACCTGTACTGCTTTCCCCTCCCCCAATTATTTCAAGCTTTCTTCATTTCTAATACAGACATTATTTCACACTTTAATATTACTTAATAATATTAATAGTATGCTTCATGGACTTTTGCAAAATTTCTCAAGGAAAAAAAAACACTCAAGAATATGCTAGCCACAGAGTTCAACACCAATGAACATACCACTTCACACACCCACAGAACATAAAAGTATTTATCATCACACATCCTAACCAACACTTAGTATGTGCCTTTATGATGTTTGCTATTCTGATAACTTTAACAGAGCATTCACTATAGCGTTAATTTTCCTGATCACAGAATTTCAACCTCTCTTTATGAACTTATCTGGTCACTGTCCTTGTTAAATTGCCTTTTCATATCCTTAATCCATCTTTTCTTTAGCTTTCTTATATTTTTCTCACTGATGCTATAAAGACGTCTTTCCACTTGTTGGTCAGTTTTGAATTTCCAATATTGCAGTATCTTTGTTCCTTTCTGATGTTTCATTTGCATGTTAATCTTGTCTCTGATGACCTGTGTGGAATAGAAATCATTGATTTCAATATAGTCGAAGCCAGTAATCTTTTTTCATTTTTTAAAAAGTCTTTTACCACCCTCTAGTCACAGAAATATTTTCTTCTATTACCTTCATTATTTTTTAAATTAATTTATTTTAATTAGATATATATGACAGCAGAATGCATTTTGATTCATTGTACATAATTGATGGCTTTAGTCCATGTAGAATTGCCTCTATGTCCAGTGTAAAGTAGGGAGTCAATTTATTTTTATTCTAGAGTGAGAATTTTCCCAATGTCACTAAAAATCAAATTTTTCTCCATTTTTATATGCCACGTTATCTGTCAGCTATTTATTAAGTTCCCCACCAGATAAATTTCTGAGTTTTTTCCTATTGCTTTGATCTTTATATTTGCTCCTTAAGCAATCATTTCTTAACCATATCATTGTTGTCTTAATGTCTGGTATGGTAAAGGTTTTTTTCTTCTTTTTCAAATGTGGCTCAGATATTAATGCACTTATTTTTCTAAACAAATTTTAGTAAGAGTTTTTCTAATTCTTCAGAAAAGATCAATAAAATTTTGACTGGAATTGTATTGAGTTTGTAGATTAGTTTGAGGGTAATCAATGTCTTCATTACATTAAACCATCATTTCCACTTATTTGAAGTTTCTTATATGATTTTATTAGAATTTTAAATATTTATTCAGGAAGGTAATGGCCTTCATTGTGAAACTGATTCCTAGAAATATATTCATTTTGATTGATATTATAAATAGCATCTTATATTCTACATTTTCTAGTTGGTAATCGATGGTATTGAAAGATAATATTGACTTTATGAGTTGGTCTTATCCCTAAATTTTTACCCAACTCTCATTTAGTTTGAGTATCTTTCTCTTAATAATGTTGAAATTTCTAGTGTATAATCATTTCATCTCCAAACTAACACTATGCAACACTAACATTTTACACTAGGCTCATTGGCATTCGAGTAGACGTGGAGAAATACTGTATATGTTCTCTTTTCCTTTAACTCATTTACCCCAAATCATTCACAATCGGTAGTGAAGAATTATTTTATTGTGAGAATTATTTTTTGTTAAAATTTAAAAGACAGCCTGATGTGGTGACACATGCTTGTAATCCCAGTCTCTAGAGGCTAAGACAAGAGGATTCTAAGTTCCAGGCAGCTTTAACAACTTAGTAAGACTTGTCCCAGAATAAAAAATAAAAAGGGCTGAAGGTGGACAAAGCTTAGTGGCAGAGCGCTTGCCTAGCAACAATAAAACCCTGGGTTCGTTCCATCCCCAGTGACACACATGTGCACACACACATACACACAGAGGGGAAAAAAGTCAGCAGTCACAATGTGAAAACTCCTCTACAATTTTTTTTCTATTCTTTTGCTCAAATTAAAAGTTTTCTTCTATCTTTTCTGTTTTCAAATTTTGAATTTTCTTGAACTTTTGTATAATCTCCTTCTCTAGCTTTAGAAAGTTTACCCTTAATTTCCACATATATAATTTTACAACAAAAATTGAAACAATTAACTTGCATCTCATTCCTTCCTTCTACATCCATTGTTTTTATTTCTAAAGTTCATCCTGGAGCAATTTTTTTTTTTCAGTGAGAATGACTAACTGGTAAATTCTTCTAAGTAAGTTTTACAATGTCTTCATTTAACATACATTAAATGCCTTTGAATCCTAGTTGGGAGATGTAAACCAGTTTGGAAACTATGTTTTCTTTAAAGATATTTTCCTTCTTTCTTTTGACCTCTCTTGTCAAGTCTGTTGTCCAGCCAAGCTACTGACCTACCTTTGTAGGTAATAGTCTTTTCATTCTTTAGGTTTTCTTTTACTTTCTTCCTTTGGCATTTTGCAGTTTGGTTGTGCTGCATCCAGGTGTGGAGTGATTTATTTGTTTTGTCTTCCCTGGTTCTCACCACAGAGTTCAATGTTAGGTGGATGATTATTAATCTGCCCTGCAGAGATCCAGCTGAAATGCGACGCCTGGGGAGCTAGCCTAAGGAATGTGCTACCAACTCACTCAAGTCTGCAAAATCATCCCTTTTGCCTGAGCTTCTCAACTGTAAAACATATGAATCCAGTGACATGGTGGTATCATTCCATTGGCTCTTACCAAGGTTCAAGAAAAGTCACACACGTAACATGTCTATATGGTCTATAAATCATTGTTGAAAATGTTATGTTATAAAACAGAGGTGAGCAATTCCAAATCTCTACCTCCACCCCTAAGGATTAATCACTCTCTCCTTCCATCCTGGCTCTGAGAAACAGAAGTGTCTTTTTCCCTCTCCAAGCCTCACCCATCTTCCGATATCTCTGACATTTGGTTCAGTAATTGTACCTTTATTCTAAGGTCTTAGAAGACTTTTCTGCTCCTTCCTTACAGTTCAAGATTTTTTTCAAGTTTCACACTTTCTAAAAATTAAAAACTTTCCCTTGTCCCTTCCTGTCCCTCTGGCTAATTACTCTCTTCCCCCTCCTCATGCCCAGACTTCCTGCTTGTCTCTGCCATACTACCCACCCACCCCCACACACCCATTCTATCCCTGCCCCACTTCAACCTGGCTTCTGTTCCCACCATTTACTGAAAAGACTTCAGGCAAGATTACTAATGACTTCCTGACCTCCAAAACCAAAGGAGTCTTTTCAGGACAAATACTGTTTTGATGTTCTAAGGCTTTGGACATCTTTGCCTAATTCATCATTGACTTTATGATTACAGCGCTCTCACAATGCTCGGGTTTTGCCAGGCATGGTGGCACACGCCTGTAATCCCAGGGACTCAGCAGGAGGATGAGTTAGGAGGATTCCACGTCTGAGGCTAGCCTGGGCAATTTAGCAAGACAGTGTCTCAAAATAAATAATAAAAAGGGGGCTGGGGATGTGGCTCAAGCTGTAGCGCGCTCGCCTGGCATGCGTGCGGCCCGGGTTCGATCCTCAGCACCACATACAAACAAAGATGTTGTGTCCGCCGAGAACTAAAATAAATAAATAAATAAATATTTAAAAAAAAAAAAAATAATAATAATAAAAAGGGCTGGGGATGTGGCTCAATGGTAGAGCTCCCCTGAGTTCAATCTCCATTATCCAAAAAAAAAAAAAACCTCTCTGGTTTTTCAGATTATTACTCCTTAGATTGCTTTTCTTACTGTAATTCCTCTATACTCCTTTAGGTGAGGGAGACCTATGGGATGTTCCTGTCCCTCTTCTCATGCCCACTTCAGTTAATATTTATAAGATGAAGACTCTGAAATATCCAACTTTCACCCCTGGGTCTCTCTGAGTTCCTGACCCAATTTCCAAAAGCTTAAATTGATATCTAACTGGATACCCAAAACCATCTCAAACTCACAATCCTTTTTTTTTTCTTTCAAACTTTGTCTTATAGTCTCTATTTTGATAGATGCTATTGTCATTTACTGTCCAAATTTAAAACTAGAAAATTCTAGTCCAATGTTGTCCACTAGAATCCTCGTGATGTTGGAATTACTCTGTGTTATGCACTATGGTGGTACCAGCCACATGTGGCTACATAACAGCACATGAAATGTGTCTGTTGTGACTGAGGAAATGAGTATTTTACATAGTTAATATTAATTCATTTAAATTTAAGTAACTACATATGTCTATTCTATTGAAGAGTACATTGATAGTTTTTCTGTTTACCTAAATTATTTTTGCAACTAGATCCCATTCAGATTCCATTTCCTAAATTTATCTTGAAAATATCCTTCTCAAAGCACTTCCTCACTTCCTCTTTCCTAACTCTACTGTCACCATCTATGGCCATTCTGTGCCTGAGATGTCTTCATTAACCTCACATTTCATATTTTATATAAGATAATATCTGTGACTTGGGAGACTAAGGCAGGAGGATCGAAAGTTCAAAGATAGCCTCAGCAACTTAGTGAGGCCCTAAACAACTTAGCAACATCCTGTCTCAAAAATTTTTTTAAAAAAATTAAAAGGGCTGGGGATGTGGTTCAGTGATTAAGTGCCCCAGGGTTTAGAACCTGCTACCAATAAATAAATAAATAATATCTGAGATGTGGTGTTGCCATGAATTTGGTCATAAGACCAAATAAGCAGCAGCTGAATAGATTCATCACATTCAGATATGAGTAGACAGCATTCAGCATTCATCCACAAAGAGGAACCCTGCTTACGTTGTCTCCTCAGGTCAGCACAAGGGTCTTGATTGCAAGTGTTCATTAGGTCCACTTGATTCACTACTGTTTTCTTTTTTTTTTTAACAATGAAATAATTTTCTTAAATTAAAAAAAAAACTGAACACTCTATCGCTTAAAACCCTCTAGTGTCTCCCTGCTGCTCTTGAAATTGGTTTTTGAGATCCTGCTTCTATGGCTTAGGTTGCTTTTTCCCATATGCACTCTATGTTCCATCCACACCAAACTCCTTGTAGTTCTTCTAATGCACCCTTTTTGTCTCCTGTCCCTGACCCCTTCTTTCCACCTACCCTACTCTTAGTTCTCTCTGGCTGCTCAAGGTCATCATCTTCTCTTCTTCTCCCTTCTTCTTTTCTCAGCTGGCTCACTCCTAATTACCCTCCTGGCCTCAATTCAGATTTTACTTACTCTGAAAGCTTTTATCTGTCTGTCCTCGAGAATCTGGGTTAAGCATCCTTCCCATGAGTTTTCTTAGACTCTTGTGTTTCCCCCTTGATCACATGTCATCCTCTGTATTATAATTGCCTGGTGTCTAATCTCTCTCCCATTCTTCCTACCACACTTCACCCCACATACTCCAAGATCAGTCAAGCAGCCTGATGATCATGCTCACAAGGACTCTAGCACCACACAGTGTCTGAGCAAGTAAGTGCTCTATAAAAGTTGTTGATTCAGTCAGTCCATTAAAATGTTCTGTGCTGCAATAGTAGAGATAGAAAAGTCTTTGGCTCATGTGTTCCTTCCCAAAGTCTTCCTATTTAACCCCAGACTATTTATTTATATGGTTACACTTCAAGAAAAGACAAATTCATAGCAGCCATTGCATAAAAAGAAACAAAACCATGTCCTCCCCTTCATAGTTGTTGGAGGACTCAGACTTTTTGTAATTCTGGAGATGGAATCCAGGGGTGTTCTATCACTGAGCTACATTCCCAGCCATTCTTACTTTCTATTTGAGACAGAGTCTTCCTAAGTTGCCCAGGCTGGCCTCAAACTTGTGATTCTCCTGCCTTGGCCTCCTGAGTTGTTGGGATTTTAGGTATATGCCAACACCCCCAGCTAACACTCAGACTTTCTAAACAAGATGCATAGGTTCAATCCTTGTTGAGACTATTCTCAAGCTCAGATTATTACTGATCATCAAATCATACCTGACTGAGACCAAGATTCCTGAATCCTAAGCTGCCTTCCATAACTACAGCCACCCCCAGACAGCTCAGGTCAGGACCAACTTACTCATTAGACCCAGGAGTGCCCCAGGGTCCAGGTTCCATAATACATTTACAAGTTCACAGAATGTTCTCATTTTACAAATGAAACAAAAACAAACTTTTAGATCAAAAAAATTAAATATAATATTTCATATAACAAGTCCATCAATGACAGATCATATATACGACAGTGGTCCAATAAAATTATAATGGAGGTGAAAATTTCCTATCTTTGAGTGACGTCAGAACCATTGTAACATGGTAATGCAAAGCATCACTACATGTTTGTGGTGATGCTGGCATAAACACACCTACTATACTGCCAGTCACATAAAAGTATAGTGCATACAATCTTGTACAGTGCATCCTACTTGATAACAATAATATACTGCTGGTTTTGGTTTGTATATTTACTATATGACATTTTTATCATTATTTTAGTGTATACTCTAATTTACTGTCAGGCAGTGTGCCAGCCCTGTTATGCCAGTCGCAGCCTCACATGTCTTATTGTTCACCTTGTCTCTATTTGCATCAAGAGACAACATGGGGTGATTGACTGCAACATTTAGGTTTGTATAAGTACAATCTATGATGTTTGCATCATGGTAAAAACTCCTCATGATGCATTTCTTAGAATGCACCCTGTTATTAACACCTAGCCATAAATATATTCTTCTTTATATCAATACAGACATAAAATATAATTTTAAATACATTTTATGGAGGAAAGGGTCAATAAAATAGTGCCTTATGCTCAAAGTCATGATTGATATAGCCCTGCTGAGTGCTTGAAAAGTCACATGTGTGCAGAAGATAAGGCTGAGAAATTTGAATCATGTCACATGCCTGGTGAAGCCTCTGATAAGAGAGTTGAATCATGAGGAAAATTCCAGGATGGCTTTTGCTTCAGGGATGTCTTATGATCAGACTGAGGCTTCTCTTGCCCTTTTCCTCAGTGTACAATGACCATAGGCAACCCACTTGACCTCACCAGCTGCTAGAATAAAATTGCTTCCATTAGCTGAAGAAACTAACAACTAGTTCAACACTCTAACCACTCAACTCTTTATGCAAACAGAAAGAAATTAAATATTTCAAGTAATATAAACAGAAATATATCAAATAACACTTCTTCTCTCAAATGAACCCAGTAGTCCATGAGCACCCATGGTTCGTCTACCCCTGGGTGATCCGGGCAAACTGGGCAACACCCTCTCCAAACCACAAGCCTACAGCAAGACCCAAAGGCTACCTGGAAAATACAAAACATTCCCTCAGAGCATGTGAAGTGTCCTACAACCCATTCACAAATGGATTATAAACTATGAAATATAAGACTGATCACATTTTTATTTTTAGGGGAATCAGTGTACAAGGAAAATGCATTCCTCTGAGCCAACAGATGATTAAAATGGAAATGTTCAGAGATGCATCTAGAAAAAGTAGAATCAAATAACATATAAAATATGCAAACATCACCTCACTGTCAGATTACTTACTAAAATCTGCATTCTGTAAATGTGCATCAAGGCTGATAGGCTGACCAGCCGGGTCACAAGCAAAGGCAGTTGATCAGAACTCAAAAAATCTCTGACCACTTCAAATCCACAAAGAGAGAATTGTTTACATAACTAAGCTGTACCAGGACCTGATTTTCCACCCTGTAAGTAAAAGATCCCAGATAAAAATGTGTGCTCATGATTGGAGAGTATTATAAGTATTACAAAGACATACAACAGCAAAAGAGCCTAAGAACAGAGAAAAATAAAGACTCTATTGTGGGCAAAACCCCACAGTAGTCCATTAATTCACTCAGTAAAATCCAAGATCTTTATAATGGCCTACACTGCCCACTATAGAGCTCTGAGCCACCCCCCAGCCCCCAGCCCCGGCTGTCTGCTCTAACCATGCTTATCTCCTTACTGTTCCTAATATGCCAAGCATGCCTTTGCTTTCAACCTTTGAAAGAAGTGCTCCTAATGTCTGCAATTCTCTTCCCCAAGATATACACAGGGCAACTCTCTCATCCCCTACAAGTCTTTGCTCTAATGCTGCCTTTCAAGGAGTCCTATCCCTAACCACATTATTTACTTATTATACTATCTCCTGATGCTAGAACAAAAGCCAAGGGTAGGGACTTTCTCCTGTTGGTTCATAGAAGGTTCCCAAGTACCTAGTATAGTGCCTGACACATAGGAAGTGTTGAATAATTGTATTTTGAAAGATTAAGACTAAAAATGATAATTTATCTATACTAGAAGACCTAAGTTTAAGGAGAAAATTCAAAAAGCAATAAGGGAATTAATAATTCTAATAGAAAAACTAAATACATTTGATTAACATTTCGACAGGTTTAATGTACTTTTCCAAATTTCACAAAACTTGAGGAATAGTATATGGTGAAAGGGATTATATACACAGGCTATGGATATAACTTAATCTGACTTAAAAGTAATTATATTATAAATTCACTTAGTATCTCAATGTGTTTTAAAATTATAAGTAGAGTCTTGTTTTAAAATAAAGATAACAATCATGATTCTGCTTTATTTTATTGTTTTGTTTTATTTGGATAATTTTTACTCAGAGACTCACTAGGTACAGAGTTAGTGAAAAAGTTTTACCTAGCACCTGAAATTTCCTCTTCAATAGCTCCAGCTTTGAGAACAGCTCGATTTAGAAAATGCAAAGTCACAGAATTTAGTAGAGAAGGAGAAATATGAGCATGAGGGGAAGTGAATTTACAGAGCCACAAAGCTATAACTTTTAAACCTTTAAGAATTATTCAGACTAGGCATAGTGGCACACACCTGTAATCCCAGTGACTCCGTAGGCTGAGGCAGGAGGGTTACAAGTTCAAAGTCAGCTTCAACAATTTAGCGAGGCCCTCAGTAACTTAGTGAGACCGTGTTTCAAAATAAAAAGGGTAGGGATTGTGGCATACTGGTTAAGCACCCCAGGTTCAATTCCCTATGTGTGTGCGCGCGCACACACACACACACACACAAAATCTATTTAACCTATTGAACCATACACACACACACACACACACACACACAAAATCTATTTAACCTATTGAACCATACCTATCCAAAGATGCTGCTTTGGGGAATTATAATTAAATGTTGAACTTCCCTCTTTGTTGGGAAAAGCTATGCAACAATTTCTAGAAAAGCAACCATAAGAAACAATTTCCTTATTCCTATGCTTCCTCCACAGAATGAATTCTCAAAACTCAGCACTATGCTTCCTCCACAGAAGGAATTCTCAAAACTCAGCATTATAAGGAATAGTTCTTCACTCACCTGGAGAGAATAAAATCATTATTAGGCAGGTTTGAACCGCAGCATTTGCAGAAAGGAACATGCTACCCATATCCAACAACAGAGGTATGAAATTAGTTTGTGTGTGCCTTTTGCATGTGAAGCTTTATGAAGGAAAGAACTGTCTTCCTTATCCCTAAATCTCATGATTTATGCTTTTTCTAAAATAGTTGTTGAAGGAATGTGTGATTCAGAAAAATGGACCAATCTACTGCTCTCTAGACTTAAGATGAGAATAAAGTATGAGCTAACTGCTGAGCACATTTTCATCATTCTAAGCACACAATTTGTATTTTCTGGGTTTGTTTGTTTGTTTTGTTTCGTTATTAAATCCCAAAAGTGATTCTTGAATTTTTTTTCTGAATTGCTTTCTTCAGTCTTTTGTGCATAATTTAATTTTTGTATCTATTTCATTTGTTCTAATATTTATTCATCCTGAGCCAACTTCCTGTTTCAGAACAATGAGAGAGTAAATGCCTGAGAAACAGACATCTAAATTTGTATTCCACCAATCTGTAGGGAAGGACCCTCCAGCGAGCTGCCTAACTTCCCCCAGCCTCTGTAACTGGGCATGTGATCTAGGATGACACTACGGAAATAGATGGTGTGAGGGCTGATTGAGATCATGTGTGTATACAGGAGGTTTTCACTAAGTTTTAATTGCATTCCCCACTCCCATGTCTTATTAAAAGATGAAAAATTTAATGAATAATAAGCAAATCCAATTCAAGCTCCAAGAAATTAGAAAAGGTCACCCTGGGAAATCCCTTGTAAGGGCAGTGAACGTGCTGTGTGTCACCCTGACCCCACTTCATTTTTCCTCTGGGAACATGAGAAGACTGCATTTCTCAGCCTTCCTTGTCAACCGTGGGTCATGTGGCTCAGTTCTGGTCATTGGAATGTGGGAGGAGTGACATTTGGCACATCTAGGTCTGAACCTTAACTAAAGGCCAGATGTAGAAAATCCAGGGACGATTCCCAGGCCAATATGCTGGTAGAGACAGAATGAAGGCAGGTAGGGCCCTATGTTACTGCATGGAGTGACCCCTTCACCCTACTGACCTGCCACAAAGTAGGATATACACTCTGCTCAACTTGAGAGTTATTTTGCTTTGTTTTGTTTTGCTTCTACAACAGTGAGCACAACTGTGAATGATTTACCCCATAAACCTACCACATAGTACCAGAACTGTTCTCTCACTAAATTTTTGAGTCTTAACACTGACTCTTAACATTTTGGTGCCTGATTTAATACTTACCATAATGCCCTAAATAAATCATTGGCATATTAGCTATATGTGAATTGAACTCTGCCATAAAATAGGATTAAACACACATATATGTTTATATTTACATTATGTGTCTATTTGAAGGGGTGGGGTTAGGGATTTAACCCAAGAGCCTTATGACACTGAGCTACATCCCAAGCCCTTTTTATTTTTTTGAGACAGGATCTCACTAAGTTGTTCAAGTGGGCCTCTAACTTGTGATCCTCCTGCCCTAGCCTCCTTAGTTGTTAGAATTACAGGTATGCACCACCATACCTGGCTACACATGTCTATTTTAAACAATGTCCACCTTGCATACACTAGCTATTTTAATGTGAAATGTAAACCTATTTCTTTGAAGTAATTCCAGTTCAGGAAATGAGTTAGTGATTCAAATGGCAATGAGAACATTACACCTACTTTCCAGAGAGAAGGGATATCACAGGAAAGAGGAAGTAATGTCTGTAGATAAGAATCATGGTGTCCTTTGAATGTTGAGCCCTGAGGCTTCAAGTCCTGTCTGAGTCCTGGGGGCTCATCTTCTCCTTGGACTATATCCTCCAGCCAGTTAAGTTATTGCTACTATTATTTCCATTCTTTCTCCCAGCAGTCATTCTTCCACTATTAAGGGCCTACTTTTTGAAAAGCTTTTATATCATACCTTTGGTGAATTTTTCTTTTCAGCACCCAAGCATTCATTCCCAAGTGTACAAGCATTTGACAACTAAAGAACAGATTATTATTTCAATTTGTGTGATTCCCTCACTGACAGACCATAAGGATACTTTTGTCCAGCATTTTGTTGGAGAATATTTGTGATAGCCTAAAAAAAAAAAAACTCTCTCCAACAACAAACCATGTCCCAAGCTGCTGTTTCCAATCCATGAGTCATATTTTTACCAAAAACAAGTAGTCAATATTCATCTTTCTTTATTATTTAAATGCTCTAATCTCAATGGCCTGGGTTTCTGTCAATCCCAAAGTGTTCTTCACTATTTTTAAGCACAAATTTTGTTAATTATAACATATATTCAGAAAGGTATGCACTGCATAAGTGTTCAGCTCAACAAATCTCTTTTCTGTCTTTAGTTGACTGGCAAGTTCATTACCTAGTTAATTTGCTTTCTCCAGAAGTCTTGGAGACCCTTTTGCAAAAAGCAATCATATAACAGTCCCTGATATCCTAACATCCTAATGCCTTTGAAGATGATCCCTACTCCTCTACTGCCTCTCATTCACATTTCCACAGACTTTTACTACAAAAATAATAAATCGGGATCAGCACTTTTAATTTATATCATAGAGAAGCTTTCCAGGTTTGATGTTATTTAGTTTGTATGCTTACACATAATGATTTTGATTAAGTAGCATTTTTTATTTACACAAAAGCATCTCAAGGGGATAATTCATATTGGCCTGTGTACAATAAAGAAATAAAGAAATTTGCATGGTTCATTAAAATCACATTTATAATGGACTTCAGTGAACTCCAGAAAAGGGACAGAATGGGAGGCAAACTGGCCACACATCAGACCAAGGAAAGCTTTCCTGTCTCTAGCCATATATTTACCATATACTGTGCCTGCTCCCATCACTGCCTTTCAGACACTGGCTTTAGAGCTGAAGGTACGTTGCCATGCAATCTTCCCCGACTTCTCAAGCATGTCTAAAACACATCACTATTTAAACCCCACACATGGAAAAAAAGGAAATTATGCCAAAAAATGACATTTCAATGTTCTTAAGAAGAAAATCGTGCCCACATTTATTCACAAGGAAGTGGGTGGTGATGAACAGAAGAAAAAGTCTTCCTAGAATAATTCTTTTCACCATGTAAAAACACAACCAATAATTTCCCTCTTCTCTAATCTTCTTACTTTTAATACAATTAAAATATCAGGCTTTATTTTACCAAACTCTCCAGGAACTTGGTCTATCCCAGCTGTAATCATACAATAGCCTACCATCCTGTGTGCGTGTGTGTGTCTGTGTGTGTGTACAATACACACTCATGCATATACAGTTCTAAAAAATACTTTTAAAAAGTTTTGCATATCACAGAGGATATTTAGGATTGTGAAACTATTAAATAGAACACTATTATGGCACATACATACACATGGTCAAAATCCATGCCATATAAAATACCAAGTGTGAACACTTAATGTAAACTCAGGACTTTGTGTGTGCTGTAAACTAAATGCTTGAGCCCCATTCCAAATCCATCTGCTGAAACCCTTATCCCCAAGTGATGGTATTAGGAAGTGGTGCCTTTGGTAGTTGACTAGGTCATGAAGGTGGACCCCTCATGATTGAGGTTAGTGTCTTTTGAAAGAAAACCCCAGAGTTTTCCCCCTTTGCCTCTTTCTCTGTAGAAGATCACAGCATCTGTAAACCAGAAAGCCAGCCCTCACCAGACACTAAATCAGCCCACACCTTGATCATGAACTGCCCAGTCTCCAGAACTGTGAGATATAAACTTCTATTGTTTATAAGCTCTTGTCTATAGTATTCTGTTACAGCAGATGCAAATAAATAGAGGGGGTGATAATAATGTTTTAATGTCAAAATAAGGCTCTGCCTTTGGTGCATTCTCTTGCTTTTCTCCAGTTGGCTAAGTGCCTGCTTCCAAAATCCTTACAATATAGGACAAACCATTATTTCTAAAAGTCTCATTTTTCACCTTTTATTTTTACAAATTACACTCTGATCAAATTCTGACAAAAATTACTCATGAAAAATAGCTCCTTTTAACATTTGATAAATTAATCAAGTGCCTATCACAATAGAATTGTTGTTGTTATTGTGTAGGCAGGGAATTTTTGTGATTTTAGTAATACCCAACTTTAAACTTTAATTAGAAATAATTTGAGAAACTGGCATTTGCAGAAGACTGAAAGTGAGTGGTTGAAAACAACCCATACTGTAGGAAATCAGATGTTCTTTAGTGCAGCCAAACTTAAAACAAGCCCTCCAAACAAGCTGAAGGCATTCTGGACCACTACAGCAATTCCAGGGTTATGATGGATTTTTCTTTAGCATAACCTCCAAAGACAGTACATCAATGCAATCAGAGATCCAAAGACCAACATGAAGCCTGTGAATAGCCAAATGCCAGTCCTGTTTGACCCAGACAACCTTCACTGTAACTTCACCCAGGCTTGTACAATCATCTGTTACTACATTAAATGGCCAGGTGCCATAACACTGTAGGCAGGTTATGAGTGATTGAACTCACCCACAGTTGGATAAATAATTGCTGCATCTATGATAATCAACCAAACTATATATAAAAAAAAGTAGAACATCAGCAATGGAAGCAACAGTCATGTCCTATCCCCCAAACAATGCCTTCATAGCATCTCAAGCCTTCTAGAAACCTAAACATCCTTTTAGGTCAGCTCACTTCAATAGGTGCGGTCAATTGGAAGCCTAATGTCACACCAGGCCCAAGACTCCTCACATTCCCCTGGTTTCAGCCAAGAAACCTATTAATCTTATTTTATTTTTTTTTAATTTTGGGGGCACCTGAGATTGAACTCAGGGGCACTCAACCACTGAGTCACATCCCCAGCCCTATTTTGTATTTTATTTACTGAGTTGCTTAATACCTCACTTTTGCTGAGGCTGGCTTTGAACTCATGATCCTCCTGCTTCAGCCTCCTGAGCCACTGGGATTACAGGTGTGTGCCACCAAACCCAGCATGAATCTTATTTTAAAGAGCCTTTTCTTATTTTCTCACACAACACCTGCACTTACACCTTTCCTTCTCATTGCATGCAATTATATTTTCTCTTTATTTATTGTCATCTTATCTACCAAGACTTTCCTAAAGTCTGCCTTTATTTTTAGCTGATTTTATGTTTTTTGCATTTGTATAAAAAACAGGCATTATAGAATTATATGACCCTGGTTTCCTTTTCCCCATTTTTCTCACAATACCCATCACGCAATCAATCCTACAAGCCCCTGTCAGAGACATCATTTCAAAAAGCCCATATTTGATCTCGTGGCTGGCACCAACACGCACACTGGCATGCAGATGCCCTTGACCCTTCTCCTTGCCATTTCCCAATACATCATTGTACATTCCCACTTCTGCTTCTGGTCCTTGCTTCACCTCCCTCCATGCCTTTTCCTCCCTTCTCCCTGGGGGAAAAATATATATATTTATATACCATCAACTTTCAACTTGTATTCTCAGTGAAACCCTCCTTAACTCCCTTTCCCAAAATAATAAAAATTAACACAATGCTTCTTCCAGTGTACACCACTTGCAAATGCTCATTACATTTATTATGCACTGGTTAATTATTCATTTCTTTCCACTGGACTGTAAGACACTTGGGGACACAGCTGTACTTGGTCAACTTTGCATTTCCAATTTCCTCTTGAGGGCTGACACTGAGTAGAAGGCCAGGATTATTTGATGAATGCATTCACATAATGAACACCCATGAGTAGTTCATCTGACCAAAAAGAGGAGCCAGATTTCTCTAATCTCACCCAGGAGACCAGTAAAGATGACTCCTTATTTCTGTCTGGTTTGATATACTATGTACATTTTACTTGTATTTTAATCTTTTGAGGGATATAATATTACCTTTTCTCTCCTCATCAATTTATTTTAGAATTGCAAATTTTCACCTTATCTATGAAGGTGTGAAGACTTGAACGTGGCTTTAGAGTTACAGACTGGACTCCTCTGAAAATGGCACTATTAATCTGAGTGATGATTATTCATTACTATCTATCCATTCACTCACTCAAGTACATTTTATGTCTTCCATATGGAGCCAATCAGTTCTTTATATCCATTAATTTTATATGAGAGATAGAGAACAGAATTATTTAGAGCAAGCTCACATGGAGAGTAAGAAAGGTCTCTGAAAACTCAAAGTCTTGTGAAAATATTGACATCAGCCAAATCTGACTCTCATGAGTTCCACAAGAATCAGCCCCTGCCACATTCACTAAGTAATGCTTCCCTCCAGCAGCCCAAAGCCTGAAGCAGACTAATGGCTTTCAGAAAAGGGTTTCAGAAAATGGGAAAATATGATGATCCACTATTGAAGGCTACCTACCACTGCTGCCACCACGGTCACTTATCCCTTCCCCACACCCATCCTCATGTCCCCTTCTGAGCAAGACTGCTGCCAGAGGCACTGTAGATAGATGTCACTCTCATGGCAGTTTTCCAGCTTTACTGGTATACTACAGACCAGGTTAAACAGGATCAGTCAGGTTCCAAAGATTTACCTTCCAAAACTGTCATCTCCAAGACCTCATGTGGAAAAGATATCAAGTTGAAACTGTGTCAAAGTTCGATGGGAAACCCAGGAGGCTGCAAGTCATCAGACCTGAATTTGCATGCTGCTTCTGCATGGCTATCTTGAGAAAATCTCTTTATAGTTCTAGACCTCAGTTCCCTCAACTACCATAGAACATAATTGCTCAGATAGTGGTGGTGGTGGTGGGGGGGGTTGGCAGGGATGGAGAGGGCTATACTACTCTCTCAAGATATATGGATATGCACTTGGTGCTCCCTAAAGGTGAATTATATACAGGGACTATTGTGCTCAATGATAAGTGATATTAAACATTACTTTTGATAGAAAATAAGTAATGATGTAATCTGGAACTTTTAAAATTTGCAGCATTTTAAAGATAAAATGGTAAACTTCAAAGCCATTATGCACATTCTGGGTGGAACTTTCTCTATGCTCCCAGACATCTGGTGAATAGGCCTTTTTCCTCTGCTATTGGAAGTCCTTCCATCAAAATCATGATAAATGCTCCCCAGAGTCCCTCCTATATCTTTTCATCCTATGATTCTATGTGTTAAATGGCCAACAGCCATTTTTCCAATTTGGTTTAAACCCTAGTTATAGCTCACTATTTTAAAATAATGCACTGCATAGAGAGAAATTAAAATTCCAGATTAAGGTATATCACAATTCAAAGTCAAATGTCAATTTTTAATGGTCGAGGAAGGAAAAACCTAAGTTATAATAGGAGAAGATTCTTGCAAGTGTGCACATCATTCTCCACAAGGGAAGCATGAAGCAAGAGTGAGAAGGAAAAATAATATCTAGATGTAACCTGGAAATGTGGCTGGGACAAATGAAGCAGAGAAGGAGGCACCTGTCTTCCAACAGGAAAGCTCAGAAAACAGAGGACTCTAGAATACAGTCTAGGCAGTTCCACTAGTTTGGTTCTGGAAGTATAGTCTTTAAAGGGTTAAATAAATGCTTCATAAGGAGCTTCTCCAAATTCTACCACTCTGTCCACGTTTCATGTTCACAGATTAATCACCACAAATCTTGATGTAGCCTCCCAATCTTCATTTCATTACTTCATGATGAATATGATGATTTTAGAATACTAGGTCTCATTACAACAATCCAACTGACTCTAAAGTGTCCCTCAAAACCATGGAAGTGAATCCCCACAGACAAATGCAGCATGTTCAGATCCTTCATGATGACATCTCCATTAGCCAAAAAGAATATGTTCCATTGTCATTAGTCAGGATGTTGTGTCTTTTATAAAGTGGGAATTTGTCAGAAGGAATATGTCTAAGTCAAGATCCACCAAAAACATGTACTCTTGGGAAAGACATATCCCTGGAAAATATTTTCTACCACTTTAATTTCTACTGATATTGCAATAATGGAGTTTTGTGTCATAAATACTAAAAAAGGAATCAGTTTAAAGACGATACCTATATGAGGGGACACTACTGTAGGTCAAAACTTTATAGGCAGAAGTGAAGTGAAATTCACCTGAATTATACTTGGCAACATAGTCATTTGTATACATTAATAAAAGTAGGTGAAAAAATGGTACCCTGAACAGATTACCCATGATCTATGAAAAGGAACCATTATTTGTGGCCAAGTTTACAAGCTCAGTATATTCTGTAAGCCTTGTTTCTTCACCTTTTTATTAAAACAAAGATGAGAAAGAGGAAAATGAAAGGTGACAACTTTCTTTGTGGCAGAGGTGAATGTTTTAAAGGGGCTGGTAAAATAATTAGAACAGATAAATTCACAATAAACTACAAACTTCTACTTTGTGTCCATAGTTCTTTGTGCCCATAGTGCACCTGGAGAAGAAAGCATTCCAAAACCTTGACTGTACTGTTTTCTGTGGAGTACAATAAAGTTCTAAAACCTTCACTGGGCTCTCCAAACAATTCAGAACATTGCCTTTGATCTCAAAGCCCCAATAGCATTTGGATTCAGGTTTCCATAGAAACTGCCTTTATGTACCACCATGCCTGTTGTAGCTGGCCAAAGAACACTTGCCAACAGGCCTTAGGTGTGAATACCAAGGCTGTAAGCAGCACATTTTTCCATGGAGAAATTCCATCTTTGGAATTCACTTTTTCAGTTGGTTTCACCAAGTGTAGGCTATTGGCCTTCAGGCTATAGAATAAAGCCCAATTACTTGGTACTTATGGGAATATTTTCTGGGAAAATAAACATCAAGTCACAACCTTATTAAGATGGAATAAGTAGTTTGGCTTAAATTCTCAAAATTCTCGGACTTCCTTCTGAACTGCTCTAAGGATGCCAATGTGTGTTGAAACTGTAATTAAGTCCTCCCACTTCTCCATGAAAATATTCAAGTCTGCCTAAATACAACATAACTTTGCAGATGTTGGGGAGGGTGAAACAATTTGAAATGAGTTAAAAATTAAATAAATAAAGTCTTCCGAACTAGAACATTTATTTGTGTTACACATCTGGAGAGCTCAGGTAGGGCTACAGAAATCCCATTGAATATTCTGGTTTATGAAGATCCTCAAGGAATGATGAATCCCTTTCTCCAACCCATGACTCCAAGCAGAATCTACAATTCTGAGAATGTCCAACCATCTTTAGCAAACATATTTCACCATGACCAAGAAAAATATTTAGAATCTAACTTTCTAGAAGTAAGTTCTGGTGTTCTACTGCACATAGAGTGACTATAGATAATGATAATGAATATAGTTAAGTATTATATATTTAAAAAAAAGCTGGAAGAAAGAATTTTGAATGCTTTCTCCACAAAGAAATGATAAATATTTGAGGGCCTAGATATGCTCACTCTGATTTGAACATTATACAATGTATGTGTGTGTGTATATATATATATGTGTGTGTGTGTGTGTGTGTGTGTGTGTATATATATATATATATATATATATATGTGTGTGTGTGTGTGTGTGTGTATTTCAAACATCTCATCATCTCCCATAAATATGTAGTGTGGGTGTGTCAATTTAAAAACATAAGTATTTTTACATTCTGCTGTCATGTATGACTAAAAATATAAATAAAAATTTTAAAAAATAAATAAAAAATAAAAACATAAGTATTTTTAAAAATCTCTTAACCAAAGTGAAAACCTCATTCTTTCTCAACAATAAGGCTTTAAAAATGTTCTGTGGTTACAACTTTGCACCTACACACATATAAGGAAATACAACCTCTTGGAAAAAAATGCATTTAAAAAAATTCATTTCTCATTGCTCAAACAGAAATATATTTAGATGTTCTTTTAGGCAGCACAATGAAATGATAAAGAGAGCCTGCCAGCTATTCAATTCAGCAAAAATTGGCTAAGAACCAATAAGTACTGGAGGAAAAAAATGAAATATTCATTTTACATTTCTTCAAACAATATTATTTATTCTTACCTCTCTCTGCCTAATTTTCTCTACCACTTCTACCCAAAACCTTCCTCATCTCAGGAAATAGCTCTGACATCCCTCCTGTCTCTTAGATCTAAATCCTAGGAATCATCTGATACCTTTTTAGCCTGCATCCAATCTATCAGTAAATCCTGTCAACTCTACCTCCAAATTGTATTCTCAAACTGATGGTTTCACACCATCTCCACTCTATGACCCTGTCCAAGTGACCATCATCTGTGGTCCAAAGTACTGTACAGCATCCTTCTCAGTCGTCTCCCAGTCTCAAATCTTACTCCTTGATGATCCACTAATCTCCAATCACATTTATTTTTCTTTCAAGCCTAAACCAGATCCCAACATGTCCTACTCAAAACTCTCCATTATCTTTCCTCTACAACCGGAAAAAAAAAATCCAAAACTATGTGTCATGTTTCAGGGCCCTAGGTAATCTGGACCCCCTCTCTACCCTCACACCTCTCAATGCTCTTCCTGTTTCTTGAGAAAAATTGGGCATGGTCATATTCTTTTCCATAAATATACACAAATCTGTCTCAACTCAAATGTCACCTCCAGAGAAGCCTTCCATATTCACCCTTACTAAAATGTAATACCAATCCCAAATTCCTCTCTACCACTTCTTCAGAGCAGAACAAGCAGAAGAAAGAATGAAAAACTCAAAGATAGTCTAATTGAGATTATGCAGACCAAGAAGTAGAGAGAAATACTAATGAAGAAGATGACCAGAACTTCAGACACCTTCAGGAAACCATAAAGCTACCAGCATATACTCAATGACAGTCCCAGAGGAGAGAAGAAAGGGAAGAGAAAATGTGAATAAAAAATGACCAATAAAAATTCAAGTTTGATTTTAAGAAAAAAAATTAATCTACACACTCAAGAAGCTGAAAGCATACCATGTATAATAAACTCAAAGATCAGGCACTCTGTTCACAGCTGCATTTGCAGACTCTGGCCTGGTACATAGGAGCCCCTCAACAACTATTTGTTGAATCAAGAAATAACTGAATATTCATTTCACAACTGAGGAACATGAAGCCCAGAGAATCAAAATAATTTGCCTAAATTCAAAGAACTATTTAGTAATAAAGTCTGTTTTAAAACCAGGAAACTGGCTAGCAGGCAGTGGAACCCTCAATGTTAACCACAAACTAATTCACATCGTGTACCAGCTCTGTGCTGTTAAAGTATCCGGGTTCTACACCTTCTGTGAGAAACCCATGTCCCACAATTAAACCCCTCCTGCTGCTTCCCTCCACTTCCAACTGAAGGACTTGATGTTTCTGAAGCATCCCTCCTCAGATCTTCAAAGACAATGAGCCATAGTGGAAAGAAAATGGGCTTTAATGCAAAGCAGGTATTGGTTTAGATGCCCAGTTGGGCTCTGTGTGAGACCTAAGATCTTGAATGGGAAATCTAATGTGCTTTGCGATTTCCACATCTTGGTAGGTATGAAGAACTGTATTTGTGCAGCACACATGACCAAAGTCGCATTTCGTCAAAGGTGACTAGCCTGGGAATTCAGCTGCCTCATCTGCTTCTAGGGCTGAGATCATATCTGAGCCTTCCCATAAGCCGTGTACATCTACAGCCTTTGGGAAACTCTGCTGTATCCAATCTTCCTACCATTTAAAATAGAGCACCCTTTTATGAAATGGGGCAAATGATGCCTATTTCACAGATCACTGTGAAAGGCTTACGATAGACCCTGTCACAACGTAGGTGCTTAGTTGACAGTAGTCACCATCATGCCTAACAACTAGTGTTGATACCAGTGGCAGCATTTATTTGTTTAGTTTCTCTGGGTTTTCTATGCCTGGGTCAGATTCACCACGTCTGTCCATTTTTTTCTGCTTTTATAACATTGAAGTATTCTTGCAGATTATTTTTGATTTATCACTTTTGACTTTGTATATCAGTGAACTGTGGGAGACTCAAAGATAGAATCATAGACTGTCATAATAGGAGACCACTAGCCTGTTGAATTGCTTCCCTCGATCCCCTCTCTTATATAACATTTACTAAGTATAAACTCAATCAATTTTCAGATACCTTTATTTGATAGGGGGCAGGTTTTACCATTCAAAACAGCCCATTCCAGTTTGAGACAAGATTATTAAAAATTCCTCTATAGAGTCCAAATACAGCTTCCTTTAGCTTCTTCTCACTGTCCTTTTATAATTTGGAGTCATATTAATGAGATCCAATGCACATAAGGAAGATCTACTTGAAATATCACACTCTTAAGACTCAAATCCACCTCAGATTGTCTGGAGAATAGGAGAAATAGGAGAATGGAGCGACTAATCAGGGTGTAGGATGGACTGAGGAGATTCCTGGTAAAGTAGCCGTTTATTCTAAGGAACTAGCTATGTTACAAGTAGAAGACAGGAGACAAAGTCTACCAACAAGCAAACAGCAATCAATCTACAACAAGAAAAGAAGAACAAATGAGTGGATGTCAGTCTCTCAGTCCTACCTCTACGGCCTTAACCTTAAGTCCCAGGGACAGGAAGGATTTTAGGGTGAAAAATAAGAGACAGGTGTTTTTCTGAAATTAGATAATTACTATGTACAAGTCTGGGCTGATAAATTCCAATATCTCAATTAAGTAGAATATTGACAAGGAAAATATGATAAAAACTGATTTGAGAAGAATATTAAGTATGAAAAGATCAATGACCTTGACAGTCATCAACTCATAATCTCTAATAAAAGAGTTTAGGACCAGAAAGTTTTACTGGTCAACAATTCAGTTAATTTTATGAAATTAGCATAAACAAAAAATAGCAAAGGTGACCAAAAAGTCCAAAGTACAAAAACTATAAGAGACATGTATTTCCTCAATTCCTTCACAAATTAACTTTTTAATTTTTATATAGTCTTAATCAAAATACCTGGCTAACATCCAGTGTTTTCCAGTGCCTTCAGAGCTCAGTATCATCTGGCTCCTGATTACATCTCTGACCTCATGGCTTATTTGTTCCTCACTCTCCAAATACACAGAAGTCCTCAATTTGTTCCTCCATGACAGGCAACCTACCACCTCAATGTCTTTGTACCTGTCTTCCCCTTCAGGTTGCTCCTCCTCCCCCCACCTTCATTTAAATGTCATCTACTCAAAGAAACAGTCAAGGGCATAACTAATACCACCCCCATCCTTCTCTGCCTTTACATGATGGTTTTTGTCACTCGCATCACTAACTGGCATTTCCTTGTACATTCCATTCATGGATTTGTCTATATGTCTCTTCCCAAGAGACTGTGGGATTGGCTGTGGTGGTGCACATCTGTAACCATGGCTAGTGTTAACTGCCTGGAACGATGTCTGTAAGTCACCCCATAATAAGGGGAGAAAAAAAAAATCAGGCACAATGGAGCAAGCTGTAATCCCAGCAGCTTGGGAGGCTTGGGAGGATCATAAATTCAAGGCCAGCCAGGGCAACTTAACAAGACCTGTCTCAAAATAAAAAAATAAAAAGATCTAGGAATACAGCTCAATGGTAGAATTCCCTGGGGTTCAATCCCCAATTTTGGAAAAAAATATATATATATAAATGCATATATATTTTTTGAGAAAAAATATGTATATATAGAGAGAATGAATGTGAGTTTAACAAGGGCAATGACTGTCTGGTACATCATTCCATTCCCCATCACCTAGATGGATACCTGACACAGAGAAAGACTCCACAAGTACTAGCTGAGTGGGATAATGAAAAATCCAAAATGGATAAAACTATTCTCAGTTTCACCTCGAATTACAAATAGAAATGATTATACAATGATTTTTAATGTCATAATAAAGGAATCTCATTTTAATAATTATTAAAATTTATTTAAAATCATAGAAATTAAGTAGATTTTGTACTGACAAAGGGATAGGTAGGTTTAAAAAATTACCTGTGTGTGTGTGTATGTGTGTGTGTGTGAGTGTGTAAAGACAATGTTCCAAAACAATGGGGAAAATATATTATTATACAACAGTGTTAGACTGATAAATGTAAATTGATAAACCCATGAAGAAAAAAAAAGGAGGCTATTGTCTATTTGTCTTTAAATGTCTTAAAGCAATCGAATAAAAAAACACAAATATTTTGCTGGTATTTGAATATGAATGATACTTTTTAGGCAATCACAAAGAAAAACATGAAAAGATCTGAACACATAAAATTTTAAACCTGTACATACCAAAAGTACTATAACTAAAATTTAAAAACAATGAAAAGGGGAAAAATTCTGGGCACTATCATAATAAAGGGCCATTATATTGATCATACAAAGGAAATTTATAAATCAATATGAAATGCATTAAAACTAATAGGAATACAAAATCCAACAAGTGTATAAAAATGTCCATTCTCAGTGATAATCAAAAATATATATTAAAACAATGCAGCTATCAAAACACCAACACTGTAAATGGTAACCATTGTTAACAATGATACCATGGGACAGTTTCTCATGCAATGCTGGCAGAAAGGAAGATTGGTGAATAATTTTGGAAAATTTTTTGCTGTCTAATAAAAGCCAGTAATTCTACTTCTAGAAATCTCTCATAAAGAAATAATTAATATGGGCTGAGATTCATATCTGCAATTTCTCATCGTAGCATTTTATATAGCAGCAAAAATGTATAAAGCCAAACTAGCCAATAACATAATGAAATCATTTATAATTTGTTCACATAATGGATAATTATGCTTTCAAGGAATATTTAATAATATCTGCTAATATTTATCATATGTAAAGTTGGGATAGAGAAGGAACAGGAAAAAGAAGAGAAAAAGAACTCCAAGTTACATGCATAGTGATTACATGATATTACAGCTGAAGCAGGGCTCTGGTTTTGTAGGTTAAAGAATTACATCACCTCTCTCAACACAGCAGTGGAATTTAGAACTTAGATCTGTTTGGTGAGTTGAGTAGAGCCATTTGCTTTTAGTAAATGTATATACAGTAAATGGTGCTTCCTGGTAAAAGAAAAAAGGGACCCCAGAGTCATACTCCTGATAATCAAAGATAGAAAAATACATTTGATGAACCAGAGTACGTACGAGAGGATAGCTATATGCAAACTAAAGGAGATGTCAACAAAGGAAGTCATGACCTCCAAAAAATTCCATATAAAGAAAGGTTAGGTCACTAGTGACCAGAAGTGAGGCCCAGGGTCAAGTCATGGAAGGAAATGTGGGTTTGAGGATCCACATGCAGCTAGTACTGGAACCTGATCCAACATAGCAGCTTACCCACAGGCCCTGTGAAGACACCATGAAAGAAATGTCTGTCCAGTTCTTAGCATTGAGCCTGACATGAAGCTAGTACTCAATGAACATTTTTCTTGAATGAGTGAGTCAGTGAATCAATAAATGAATCAAAAATTGTCCACATGGGACAAGGCATTTTTGTTGTGGACACTCCACTTAAGCATGGTGCTGAGAAGTACCTCCTTCAAACCTTCAGTGCAGGTCCAAAGATGTTTGCACCAACAGCAAGGACAAAAGCAAGTTGGGTGTCAAGAATCCCTTGGCATGGTGACTGCACAGTAAGGAAAATGCCTGGTGGTAACTCAGTCCACAGGTAGGACTAACTCTGCTGGGGGTGAGAAGACACTGCCTAGGGCCCTCAGGGACATGGTAAATGTCAGAAGGCAGAAAAACAAGAGAAGTAATTGAAGTAGGAATGCAGGTGACCTTGGGAAGTTTCAGGGTACTTGGAACAAAGAGCCCAGGGACAGACAAGCCTAGACTGTCACTCTGTCAGATTAGTGTCATAGCCATTATTATGTAAATTTTAAGAGAAAGAGAGTTGTAATTTGTGGACAGTCTTTGTCAAAATAAATTTCTTAAATAACACAGTAACAGCCCATTTGGTAAAAGCATAAAGTCTTAAAAATAGACATATAAACATATACAAATACATAAATCCTCGCATCTCAATGGGAATGTAGGATTCCACTTCTATGTTGCAAAATTTATTGTTAAGGATTTGGATTTATTTTTTAAATCAGAAAAAAAATAAAGATAGCTTCTTCTCAGAAAATAAAAAGGTAAATAAAGGGTGCTAAACACTAAAATCCCTATTTCTTTAAGATTCCCAAAGGTATTATACTGCGTGGAGTGATCCTTTAGAACAACACACATGAGGATGAAGTTCTCCCCTTCTGGTCACCTTTGCAGGATGAAAGCCTGAGGAGTGAAGCCCAGGAGGTCACATCTCCAGGGAGGACCTCAGCTCTGATGAACAGCCCTGGTGGTGCTGGCCAAGCTGGTACAAGCCACCTGTACAGCAGGACCCAGATGCCTCAGGCAACTGCAGCAGCAACATCTTGCAAAAGGGAAGAAAGGCACAAATTTCTCCTGACAGCCACCAAGACTTGCTGGCTAGCAAGGGAAGGAAACTCAGAATCATAGAATTGGCTTGAAGGGATCTGGGGAAACTGGTGTTCTCACAAAACGAGTGAGGATAGAGACTGCAAATATGTTTCACCATTGTCCTTGAAAACCCTGTTTCACCCAGACTATTGTGGCCTGGGGAGAAAATTTCCCATCCATTCTCCTCCAGGAACTGTTAGCTGTGGAGGAAATAAAGCAACACTTGATAAGCTGAATTTCATTAGCATTGAGGCTGACATGAAGCTAGTACTCAACCAAATGATGTAAGAGTTTAAAAGAAAGTTATCAGGAAACCAAGAAGCCAGAGAATATCATATTAAATGAAAAGGAATTTAATTTTGGCTGTAAAAGATGGGCTAGAACTGAATATTGGAGGTGGGAGGCAGGGGGCGTTTCTCTGGCATGTGCATCTTAACAGCATCATCTTGGAGAAAAGCTCTAAGAAATCTATCCTAAAAGGCAATGGTCAAGGCAACTAGCAAGTTTGATACTTCATTTGTAGTACGCAGTCCAATCTCATAAAAGGACTATTTATTTTCCATGTTATCGTATTAAAGTGTTGGGAGTCAAGACACATTAAAGAAAAAATATATGCCTAGTGGACCCATTCTAAAGAAGAAAGGAGGGACAGAAGGAAAAAACACAATTACCAGAAAAGTGGCCCCTCTGTAATTTGGCAGGAGGCAGAATGACCATAATCTGACCACGACTGCCCCCTGGTGGTCATTTTTTGTGAAGACTGGTAACTCAGGGATTTCCATCCATTTTCACCAACCACCTGAGAGGAGTTGTCTGTCCTTGCTGTAGTGAACAATGTAAAGTTTTAGATAAAATTAAATTACTAAGCAAAAATTATAAAAAATTAAGCTAAGTTACTAAATTACAGTAGTGCCCTATAGTTTAAACCTTTCTTATCTATACGGTGTTAAAATATCCCCTTTCTTATGAAGTACTGGTGACATGATTGATGATTTGGATTTTCAGGGTGTCTTGGATGTCTTACTCTATAAAACATTACCAACCCTACTCTGACCCTCACACTTTTGTGTAGGAAATGACTAAAAATTCACTGAGACCTGCTGAAAGAGTAGGTAATGGTAGCAGCTGGAGTCTGAAGACCCGTTGACTTCACTTAACAGGTTCCATTCATTACAGACTTTGTGTGCTTTACTTAGTCCCTCCAAAACCAGGATGGAATGACATGCTCAGTGATAGAAAGATTACTGGTCACAGAAACCAAGGGTCTGAAACTCCTGTCCTTGTTGACCTCCTGGCCCTCCCAGCTCTGCCTGCTAGCCCAATACATGCACATGCGTGTTAGTGCACTGTGGCACTAACAGAACCTACCACCACACGTGAGGTCAGTTTGGAAAACTGAATGACCAAATTAGCTTTGACAAAACACTAGAGCATCTTAATACTCCAGAGCCAAAACATGAGGGAGAGGGACCACAGGAACAGGTGAGATAAAAGCATGCAGAGAAAGCTACCAGGATTCTAATAAAATGCCTTGTAAGCATGCTTAATATACAAAATCATATTTGTACCCACATGAAACTTTCATTTCAGCACCCCTAAAAACATATACTTCTAAGTCATGAGTTTCTAAAATTCCAAATTTCTCCCTACCATTTCATCCTCTAATTTGGGTCAACTTTATAAAATCTCTACCCAGGGAGGAGAAAACAAAAGAAACTGAAAGCATGAAAAATGAATAACTGCTAGGCCCCCTGAGCTGACTCTTTGGTCTTTAACTCTGCCTCCCCTAAAGTTTGGGAAATGAAAATGCAAAAACCCAGGGTGTTCTCCACATTGTCCTTACTTGCCTTTTAAGAGTGAAGCTGCTGAGGAGCTGCTGAAGCCATTCGCAGGTCACAGGCACCACCTAGAGGCATTGTCGCAGAAGCTGTCAGTGAACTCTGATATGAGTTAGTTCCAAATTCACTTGTTCTTCCCCTAGTCACAGACTTCACAGTTAATCCAGTAAAGTATTCCCATCTCTAAATGCGCTCAGGGTGCCTCAGTAAGCCCAAATGAAGAGCGGATGTGCAAACACACATGTCCTGTCAACTCCTTATCCTTCTCCCATCTCATTCAGTAACACCTTTACGGTTTCGCTCATGCAGCAAGGAAGATATACAACATAAGGACCACAATGTTTTGGGCTGTCAGTAGAAGATGAAAGGGGAACCACAATTGTTTCAGGCAAGGCTTAACTAAAATAAGACCTAATAATACTGTGTCTGCAGTAAGTTACATCAGATTCTGTTGGTGACTATTGCTATTGGTAGGAGACAGCAGTGCATTTCCAGAAAGTTCTGCCCTTATTTTCCAGTTTTTATCAGCAATACCAAATATCTGGATGATGTTTTAATTAATTACATGCATATCTCATCCATGGAGCACTGACTGAAGTAAATAGAGTACTGAGTTTCAAAGACCTGTCGGTGTATACTCAAGATATTATCAATCATTATAGAAAATTAAGGGAGAGTTGAAAATAAGAAGTTAGGAGCTTCCTCTGCATAATTGAGTCTACAGCTTAGGACTATGCAGGAGAAATACCTTGTTCATTTAGGCTATGAATTACCTAGTTGGAAGGCTACTCAGCTCTGCAGAGATCATGTTGGCTAAAGACACTGGAATCCCAGGTTCTAGCTCCATCTTTATCACAATTCAGGTATGGGATCTAGGGCAACATGTTCAAACTCTCATATTTTTCATCTATAAAATAATGAGGCTGTTGCATAAGAATGATAAATCCCTACAAGCATAAAAATTATAATTTAAAAGTCCAAGGTGTAATAAAAATTATAAGAAATAGCTGTCGAGAGCTGTGGGTGCACATTAGTGGCAGAGCATCTCCCTAGCTTGTGAGAAGCCCTGGGTTTCATCCCCAGCATCAGAAAAAAAAATTAGAGAAGAAAGAGAGAGAGAGAGAGAGAGAGAGAGAGAGAGAGAGAGAGAGAGAAAGAAGCAAATGGTCCTTTATTAACACCAAGACTATGTTTCTACAAACCACTAGTGGGCAGTGTCGGGCTATTTACCTGAGACAATCTGCAGGTGAACAAAGAGATCCCCAAAGCACTAAAGAACAACCATAGCATTATTATAATTTTCTGCCATTCACTTACCATTTTCTAGAATCATTATCTCATGTGTACTATAAGTTACTTCAGCCAAGGATATCTACAAAAGTTTAAAGAATTAGAGACTCAGCATTAGATTTTTGTTTGTTTTCACTATCAATTGTCACTAGGTTCTACTCTCAGTGATCTATTTTAGTTTGAATTTTAATTAATGACTTAAATTATCATGTAAGGGGATGAAGGTGTAGCTCAGTAGTAGAAAGCTGGTCTAGTATACTCAAGGTTCTGGGTTCTATCCCCAGGTCAACCAAAAACAAATAAAAAAAATAAAAATGATTCAAAATTATATATAAATTCTGTTAAAACTATAGTTGTTTAAGAAAAACTTAAGATTTGTGTGTGCGTGTGTGTGTGTGTGTGTGTGTGTGTGTGTTTGGTGTGGAAGATTAAATTCAAGGCCCAGTGCAAGCTAAGCAGGTGTTCAACCACTGAGTTATACCCCTAGCATGAGATTCTTTTTTAATGAAAACAATTACATAGGTATTTGTTTTATCCAAATAGATGTACTTTTCAAAAATGTGTGTAGCAACACTTTTTATAATGACAAAACAATATATTTAGCTAATCTTTTAAATTCAGAAAAATCACAAAAAGACTGTAGAAATCTCCAAAATTTTAACATTTTGAAAATATCACTGGCTTATCCTTTGTGTAGGCATTTAACAGTTGCTTTTGTAGAATCATTGCATGTTTTTTTCGATAATCTGCTTTTCCCCATTGATTGTGTCATGAATATTTCCATGTCATTAATTCTCTTCTCCGTCACGTTCACTAATATCTGCACATTATTATATTATAAGTATAGGGAAGGTCAGGCAGTTGCTGTTTTGAAAGCTTTATGTTGTTTCTAATTTCAAAACAGTGAAACAAATATTTTTTTTTTCCTGGGGGTCAGGGGTTCCAGGGATTGAACTCAGGAGCATTCAACCACTGAGACACATCCCCAGCCCTATTTTGTATTTTATTTAGAGACAGGGTCTCACTGAGTTGCTTAGCACCTCACCATTGCTGAGGCTGGTTTTGAATTCACGATCCTCCTGTCTCAGCCTGAAACAAATATTCTTATTGCTAAGTTTTTGTTCACATCTTTGATGCCCAGGTATAACCCAAGGTTTAAAAATCTGGGCAATAATTTCTATTATAAAATCCAGACTCTTCCCATAATTCTTCTATCTTTTAAATTTGGATTTGTCTGAACCTAATCTCTTCAAGCAGAGGAATCTGAAGTTTAATCTCTATACCTTGCCCTTAGTCTTTCTTGAGTTGTGTGTGTACAATACCCAGGGCCTCACTCATGCTCTACAATAAGCTACATCCCTGGTGTTTCTCTCTCTCTCTCTCTCTCTCTCTCTCTCTCTCTNCTCTCTCTCTCTCTCTCTCTCTCTCCTCTCTCTCCTCTCTCTCCTCTCTCTCCTTCTCTCTCTCTCTCTCTCTCTCTCTCTCTCTCTCTCTTTCTCTCTTTTCAGACGGGATCTCACTAAATTGTTCAAGATGATCTCAAACTTGCAATTCTTCTGCCTCAGCCTTGGAATAGCTGAGTAAAAATATGTGCCACCAAGCCTGGCTGCTCCTAGTCATTTGAAGGAATGTCCTGAAAGAGTCTGTATATTTTAAAGTTCAGATATTTCCCCCAGTATTAATAGCAGAGGCCTTTTTTCCCAGTGTGTGTGTGTGTGGGGGGGGGGGGGCTGGGGAACTGTATGTTGGAACAAATACCCAACTTTCTTTGATGATTTTTCTTACTTCTTTCCAATTATCATCACAACCTTCCACCTCTAAGAGGAGAGTGACCAAGTTATATTTGGGGACTTCCACTTGGGATACAACCAGTGGCATCCAATAACGTCCAGTTGCACCTGAATAAAATAATAACAAAGAACTAAGCTAGGATACATACCACCATGGCAGTCAAACTATTAAGAAAAATGATGCCAAGAAAAGAATCTCTAGGAGAAAGTGGTTTGGGGATTTAAAATATCCAGATAAAGGGAGAAAGAAACAGTATAGGTTATTTTGTGATCTTGTCACAAGAGCCAGTGGAGGTGATACACAAATTGAGAAGACTGAAATTACACCTTCTGCAAACTGAGTAGGTCATTTCCTTTATTGAGCTTTCCTGAAATATATGGATAGGGGCATGTAGATCCACACTATCAGAAAAAGCATTTGTTTGTTTGTTTTTTTAAATCTGATCACATCTATGAAGGGAGGATCCAGTCACAGGTGATATGGCAGAACTTGACCAGAAGCTAGAAACAAGCTATTGTATCAGGCTATTGTATCACTGTGAAACTGCCTGTGACAATTGGGGAAAATGCCCTGTGGCCTAAGCAGGATGAAAGTAGATACAGAAAACAGAAGGTGGATTTCAGGAGTGAAAACCAGTTCACTGGTTAGAGGAGTCTGAACAACAGATTTTGCAAAGTAAGAGTATGGAGCAAGTATAAAATGAATCTGAAACCATAAAACAGAAGAGGGTTCTGGAGAACAGCAGCCTCTGCCTTCAAAGTGAATATGTGGGTTCAATGCCAGCAACACATTTGCCGGTGCACAAAGGACTGATGGCTTTAAAACAAGACTAGAGAATATTGAGAAATTTCAGTCCAAGTGTTGGATCACTCAGCAAGAAAAGCCAAAGAGACTTCTAATTAGTTCATGAGACTATAGAAATATCCTATAAGGTGGTGGCAAAGGGAAGCATGCAAGAAGACACAAGATACCACACATTGCTCACCAAGTGTTGCAAAAGCACAGATCACCCAGGGGACAGCAACCAGCCTTGGGCTCCATAATGCACTGATGCAGAGTGGGTGGGAAAGGAGATAGCAGAGGCACTTTTATTTCTTATTTTTTTTTTTACATTTGTCAAGTTTTAATAAGGGGCACATTAATGTCTTCATCTATAGAACTTCTCTAAAATAAATAATAGCTAAAAAACAAAACTCAGCAATGGTAATTTCACTAAATCTCTTCAATTTTTTTTATTGGTTCTTTTTAGTTATACTTGACAATAGGATTCATTTTGACATAATTATAAAAGCATGGAATATAATTTGGGCTAATTCAATCCCCAGTACTTCCCCTTTCCCTATTCTCCCTCCCCTAGTTCCCTTACCTCTACTATATTGATCTTTCCACTATTTACTGGTAGTTTTTTTAAAATTAGTGTCTTGTGGATGTACATGATGGTGAGATTCGCAGAGATTTACATATGTACATAGGAAAGTTAGGTTAGATCCATTCCACTGTCTTTCCCTATCCCATCCCTCCTCTCTTCCCTTCATTCCCCTTTGTCTTCTCCACTGATCTTTCTTCTTCTATCCTTTTTTCTTTCTTTTTATCACCCACCCCTTATTTTGGATTAGCTTCTACATATCAGGGAAGACACTGTACCTTTGACTTTTGAGGACTGGCTTACTTCACTTAACATGATTGTCTTCTGTTCCATTAATTTACCAGCAAATGCCATGATGTCACTTTTCTTTATGGCTGAGTAATACTCCATTGTGTATATATGCCACATTTTCTTTATCCACTCATCTGTTGAGAGCAACTATGTTGGCTCCATACCTTGGCTATCATGAGTTGTGCTTCAATAAACATTAATGTGGCTGCATCACTGTAATATGCTGAATTAAAATCCTTTGGATATACACTGAGAAGTGGGATAGTTGGGTCAAATGGTGGTTCCATTCCTAATTTTTTGAGGAATCTCCATACTACTTTTCAGAGGGGTTGCACTAACTGGCAGTCTCACTAGCAATGTATGAGGGTACCCTTTGTCCCACACCCTCGCCAACATTTATTATTACTTGTATTCTTGATAAATACCACTCTACCTGGAGTGAGATGAAATCTCAGTGTAGTTTTAATTTGTATTTCTCTAATTGCTAGAGATAGTGAACATTCTTTATATATTTGTTGACCATTCGTATTTCTTATTTTGAAAGTGTCTATTAATTTCTTTGTCCATTTATTGATTATCTGGGGTTTTGGTGTTTTTTGTTTGTTTGCTTGTTTTGATGTTAAGTGATTTGAGTTCTTTGAATATCCTGGATATTAATGCCCTGATGAGTAGGTGGCAAAGATTTTCTCCCATTCTGTAGACTCTCTCTTCATGCTCTTGTTTCCTTTGCTGTGAAGAAGCTTTTTAATGGGAGGGAAAAGGAGCGAGAAGGGGATTAGCAAGGATGGTGGAATGTGATGGCCATCATTATACAAAATACATGTATGAAGATTTGAATTTGGGGCCAATATACCTTATATACAAACAGAGATATGAAAAATTGTGGCATATATGTATATTAAGAATTGTAATGCAAAAAAAAGAGTACATGTATAATGGCATAAGTTGGCGTGAATATACTTTATATACAGAGATACGAAAAATTGTGCTCTATATGTGTAATAAGGATTATAATGCATTCCACTGTTGTCGTGTATTAAATAAATAAATAAATAGAAGCTTTTTAATTTGATGCCATCCCACTTAGTGATTTTTTATTTTACTTATTACATTTTAGGAATCTTGTTTAGGAAGTCAGTTCCTGAGCTGACATGTTGGAGTGTTGGGCCTACATTTTCTTCTAGCCCTTACAGGGTTTCTGGTATAATTACTTTGGTCAACTTGAGTTGATTTTTGTGTAGGGTGGAGAGATACGGGTTAAGTTTCATTCTACTACATATGGATTCCCATTTTCCTAGCACCATTTGTTTAAAAGGGTACCTATTCTTCAACATATGCTTTTGGCACCTTTGTCTAGTATGAGATAACTGTATTTATGTGGGTCTGTCTCTGTGTCTTCTATTCTATTCCATTGGTCTTCATGCCTGTTTTGGTGCTAGTACCATGCTGTTTTTGTTACTATAGCTCTGGAGTATAATTTAAGGTCTGGTATTGTGATGCCTTCTGTTTCACTTTTCTCACAAAGAATTGCTTAGGCTATTCTGGGTCTCTTTTTTTTTCCAAATGAATTTCATAACTGCTTTTTCTAGTTCTGTGAAGAACATCATTTGGGATTTTGATGGCAATTATACTGAATCTGTATAGTGCTTTTGGTGTATGGCCATTTTGCCACTATTAATTCCATCCAAGAACGTGGGACTTCTATCTTCTAAGGCCTTCTTCAATTTCTTTCTTTAGTGTTCTATAGTTTTCATTGTAGTGGTCTTTCACCACTAGATTAATTCCCAAGTGGTTTTGTTTGTTTGTTGTTTGTTTTTGAGGCTACTGTGAATGGGACAGTTTTCCTAATTTTTTCTTCAGCAGATTCATCATTAGAGTATAGGAACACTCATATGACTGTTGAACTTGTATCCTGCTACTTTGCTGAATTGATTTATGAGCTCTAGAAGTCTTTTGGTAGAGATTTTTGGGTCTTTTAAATACAATGAAGTTCTTTTTAAATTATCAGCATCAAGAAAAAAGCAGACAAGACTATATCCCCAACTTCAACTTAAGCCATGATGTCTGAAACACAACTAATTACCTTGAGAGAGGCTGCAGTTTTTGCAGCTGCACCAATGTCACCCTTTCAGGGCCAGAGGCTCCTAGAGGAGTTCAGGGCTATTTTCTTCAAGATGCCACATTTTTCTGCATAGGCCTGCGATGGCAAACTCTTGGGGAATTCTTTCTGAATGTTGGAAAATATTCAAGAAGGCTGAAACTGATGGGGATATGGTTCAGAATTATACCTCAGATCCCTATCACCCTCAAGGGACAGTGTTGCTTGCTGATATAGCCTGGCTGACCCAGATTCCTTTCCCTGCACTGGGAGATAGAAGGCAAGTAAAAATCAAAGAAGCTTGCTAGGTAAAGTTGGAAGTGTCTGTTGTTCCCCTGTCACTATATAAGAAGTGTAACACACTGTCACCTATAGTACCTTACATGCATGTCCTAAAGAGCTGTTTCTGCCTATGAAAGATAGCAGGACACCACTCCCAAAATATGGCACTTTAGTAGGAGGACCAATTTGAGTTAAAGGCATTTGAAAAACAACAGGTGCAGGAAGGAGCACTCTGAGCTCCCCTTTTCTTCCTAAAAGCAGGAGATAAGCTCTCATGGCAAGAGGACCTCCCTCTATCAAGAGGAAAGAGGTGCTCCTGTCTCCACACACAGGGAGTCAAGGCCAAGAGAGCTCTGTACAAAAAGACTTTGTTAAAAATGACTCATATTTTCCTTTTGTCTCTCTATGTTTTCATTATTTTTCCACAATTACCTTTCTTTGTTCAACCTAGGATATAAGCACTTAGGTTTTGTAACTTCTTTGGACCTTCAATTTCCTGTGGGGGTTCCTATTTTACATGTAAAAACCTATATGCTTTTCTCCTGTTGACCTGATTCATTTCAATTCAATTCCCTTCCTAAGAGAGTAAAGTTTTGCCTCCCCCACACTAATAATGATAATATTGGCTCCCTTCTGGAAAACCACCCACTGCTAGGGAACCAGCCTGGCAATGAGGGGTGGACTGACTGCAGAACATTCGCAATCCCTTGTTCCTGATGAAGAGGACCACAGGGAGGAGGTAGTAGAGAATGGGAAGATGTGCAGTGCAACAAGGCCTGTTGCTGAAGGGACAAATTTGGGACTCGCAGACATACATCAGCAAGTCCCTGGTGTTGCTTGCCATGCCACAGAATTGTGAGAAAATGAGTATAGGAGAAGACTAGTAAGGTTTCAAAGTAAATGCATTGCCAGAGAAGCCCTCAGCCTGACTTAAAAAGGCCCATGACTGCTTAACTCCTGAGGTACCTGCCAGGAGAGAGAACAGGTGCCAAATAATACCTGTTGGGGTAGCTACAGAAGGGAAACCCTGGCCCAGTACCTACTCATGCCCATCATCCCAACAAACTGAAAACTCATTTAAAGCTGGGTAAGAGCACCCCAGGATGTGTGTGCTAACGACCTGCAACCACAGTATGCTCTCTTCTTTTTCCTGGTCCTGAGTGATGGGAACCTTTATTGTAATTTTTCCCTCCTACTATTTATTATTAGATTCTTATATAGATTTCTTGCCAAAGATTAATTTCATCATACTGACTCAGGAATATGGATCAAAAACCCTGAATTTATTCAATTTTACCACAATAAAACTGGGGGTGGGGACAAAAGAGAGTGTTTTTTAAAGTTTTTGATAATAATTTATTGAACAAATATTATTATAACAATATTAATAAAAATCAAACACATTTCAAAATAATCAAATTACCTAAGAAAACCTCTCCCCAGAATTCACTCTACAAACCAATCTGTACATTTCAATTTTTCCTTAAGTTTTTGTATATACACAACTGAGCATTCTATGATGGTGTGTGTATATGTGCATATATAAAACAGGAGGTATGGGAGTAGGAAGGATAGTAGAATGAATCAAACATTATTACCCTATGTACCTATATAACTATATGACCAGTTGTATTCTACATCATGTATAACCAGAAGAATGGGAAATTATACTCCATTATATATGATGCATCAAAGTTCATTCTACTGTCATGTATAAGTAATTAAAACAAATTTAACTAGAACCGCCCTGCCAACCAGCAGACCCACGCCAGAGCCAAGGCCTAGGCCCAGGACTGCCCCTGTCAATGCATGCAGGAGCCTAGGCCTAGGTTAGGCCCAGGACCACCCCACCTAGTGTCAGACCCACAGCAGAGCCCAGGCCTAGCTCGCTTCCATCTTGGGACACTGCAGCCATCATCATAGCCCTCCCCACGCAACAGCAGCCTCCACTTTGGGACAATAGCACAGCCTGGAGGCAGTTGCATCTCTCCAAAAGGCAGCCATTGTAAAGCATGTCCTTTCAGCCCCATCTATGAAAGTGGTTGCATCCATCTTGGGACATCCCCACTCCTATCTTGAGTTAACTCTACTATTGCCACCACCACCTTTACTTGCAGTAGCATCCATCATGGGACACTGGCAGGGACTAGAAGCCCAACACCAATGTGAGGTACAGGTAATCTGCAGGAACACTACAAGATTATAGGGTAGAAACTATAATACCTCAGAGCTGCACTGCAAGAAAGGAAGACAAATAAACAACATGAAAAAACAAGGGAAGAAAGTGCCCCAAACAAACCAAGATATACAATAATAGAATCTATGGACAGCACAGTTGATGAAATGTCAGAGAAGGAGTTCGAGTGTACATAATTAAAATGATCTGTGAATTAAAGAATGACATGAGAGCAAATACAGGCAAAAATTGCTCACTCCAACAAAGAGATAAGAGAGCAAATACAGGCAACTACTGATCACACTAACAAAGAGATAAGGGAGCAAAAAAAAAATCAGAAATTCTTGAAATGAAGGAAACAATAAATCAAATTAAAAAACTCAATAGAAAGCATCACCAACAAAGTAGATCACTTGGAAGATGGAACGTCAGAAAATGAAGACGAAATATACAATCTTGAAAATAAAGTTGACCACACAGTGAAGAATCATGGACAGAACATCCAAGAATTATGGGATAGCATAAAAAAACAAATCTAAGATTTATTGAAGCACAGAGTTTCAAACCAAAGGAATGCACAATCTCTTCAATGAAATAATATCAGAAAAATTCCCAAACATAAAGAATGAATTGGAAAATCAAATATAAGAAGCTTACAGGACACTAAATGTACAAAATTACAACAGATATATAACAAGGCACATTATAATGAAAATACCTACAACAGAATACGGAGAGAATCTTAAAGGCTGCCAGAGAGAGGAATCAGATCACATATAGGGGGGAGACCAATTCAGATCTCAGCAGAGTTTTCAACCCAGACCTCAAAGCCAGGAGATCCTGGAACAATATATACTAAGCTCTGGAAGAAAATGAATGCCAACCAAGAATCTTATATCCAGCAAAATTAAGCTTCAGATTTGATGATGAAATAAAAATAAACAAAAATTTAAAAAATTTACAAGAAATCCTGCACTACAGAACATTCTCAGCAAAATATTCCAGGAGGAATAAATGAAAAACAACAATGAAAATCAGCAAAGGGAGTAACTATACTAAAGTAAAGGCAAATAAAAGGAGAAACCAAGTCAAGTTAAAAACCAACAATAAACCAAAAAGTCTGGGAATACAAATCATGTTTCAATAATAACCCTGAATATGAATTACCTAAATTCATCAATTAAAAGACATAGATTGACAGATTGAATTAAAAAAAAAAAGACCCAACAATATGCTGCCTTTAAGAGACTCATCTCACAGGAAAAGACATCCACAGACTGAAGGCAAAAGGGTCTGGGAAAACAAACCCCTCACATGGATCACATAAACAAGCAGGGGTTTCCATCCTCATATCAGATAAAGTGGACTTCAAACTAAAACTACTGAAAGGGATAAAGAAGAACATTTCATACTGCTTAAGGGATTCATGCACAACAAGACATAACCATCATAAATATCTATGCCCCAAACAATGGGGTATCTATGTATATCAAACAAACCCTTCTCAACTACAAGAACCAAATAGACCACAACACAATAATACTGGGTGACTTTAATACACCTGTCTCACCACTGGATAGATCTTCCAAACAAAAACTAAACAAAGAAAGTATAGAACTCAATAATACAATCAATAATTTAAACTTAACAGACATATATAGAATATTCCAACCATCAACAAGCAAATACACTTTCTTCTCAGTAGCACATGGATACTTCTCCAAAACAGACCATATGTTATGACACAAAGAAAGTCTTAACAAATACAAAAATAGAGACACTACTCTGCATTTTATCTGACCATAATGGAATGAAATTAGAAATCAATGATAAAATAAAAAATAGAAGCTACTCCAATACCTAGAGACTAAACAATACACTATTGAATGATACTATGGATAACAGAAGGCATCAGGGAGGAGATAAAAAAATTCTTAGAGATAAATGAGAACTCCAATACAACTTATCAAAATCTATGGGACACTATGAAAGCAATGCCAAGAGGAAAGTTCATGACATTAAGCTCATTCATTAAAAGAAGAAAATGTCAAAAAATAAATGATCTACATTATGTCTCAATGACTTAGAAAAAGAAGAAACACTAAAAGTAGTAGAATACAGGAAATAATTAAAATCAGGGCAGAAATCAATAAAATTGAAACAAATAAAACAATTTTAAAAATTGACAAAACAAAAAACTTGTTCTTTAAAAAAATAAATAAAATTGACAAACTCTTAGCCATGCTAATGAAAAGAAGAGAGAAAACTCAAATTACTAAAATTCGTGATGAGAAAAGAAGTATCATGACAGACACTATTGAAATACAGAAGACAATTATAATCTATTTTGAAAATTTATACTCCAGTAAAATAGAAAACCATGAAGACACTGACAAATTTCTAGAGGCATATGATCAAACCAAACGAACATACACAATTTAAACAGATCCATTTCAAGCAAGGAAATGGAAAACACCATCAAAAGCCTACCAACCAAGAAAAGCTCCGGACCAGATGAATTCACAGATGAGTTTTACAAGACCTACAAAGAAGAATTAATACCAATACTCTTCAAATTATTCCATGAAATAGAAAAGGGGAGAACTCTCCCAAACTCATTCTATGAAGAGAGTATCATCCTGATATCAAAACCATGCAGAGAAACATAAAGAAAATTTTAGACCAATATCCCTGATGAACATTGATGCAAAAATTGTCAATAAAATTCTGGCATACAATTGCATACAAATACATATTTAAAAAATAGTGCACCATGATCTAATGGGGTTTATTCAAAGGATGCAAGGTTTGTTCAACATATGGAAATTAATAAATATAATTCATGACATCAATACACTTAAATATAAGAATTATATGATTATATCAGTTGATGTAGATAAAGCTTTTGACAAAATACAGCACCCTTTCATGTTCAAAACACTAGAAAAACTAGGAAGAGTAGGAACATACCTCAACATTGAAAAAGCTATCTGTGCTAACCCAAGGCCAACATCATTCTAAATGGAGAAAAATTGGAAGCATTCCCTCTAAAAACTGGAACAATACAGGGATGCCATTTTTCACCACTTCTATTCAACACAGTCCTTAAAACTCTAGCCAGAACAATTAGATGAAAGAAATTAAAGGGATATGAATAGGAAAAGAAGAACTCAAACTACCATTATTTGCTGACCACATGATTCTATACTTAGAGGATCCAAAAGACCCCACCAGAAAACTTCCAGAATTAATAAATGAATTCAGCAAAATAGTAGGATATAAAATCAATACCCATAAAGCAAATGCATTGCTCTATGTCAGTGATGAATCCTCTGAAAGAGAAATTAGGAAAACTACCTCATTCACAATAGCCTCAAAAATAAAATAAAATACTTGGGAATCAACAAAAGAGGTAAAAGATCTCTACAATGAAAACTACGGAGCACTAAAGAAAGAAACTGAACAAGACCTTAAAAGATGAAGATCTCCCATACTCTTGGATAGTCAAAATTAATATTGTCAAAATGGCCATACTACTCAAAGCGCTGTAAGATTCAATGTAATTCCAATTAAAATCCCAATGTCATTCCTTATAGAAATAAAGCAATCATGAAATTCATTTGGAAAAATAAGAGACCCAGAATAGCCAAAGCAATCCTTAGCAAGAAGAGTAGAGCAGGAGGCATCACAACAGCAGACATTAAACTACATTATAAAGCTATAGTAACAAAAATGGCATGGTATTAGCACCAAAATAGACATGTAGACCAATGGTACAGAATAAAAGACAGAGAGGGACAAACCCCCATAAACACAATTATCTCGTACTAGACAAAGGCACCAAAACATACATTGGAGAAAAGATAGATAACTTCTTCAACAAATGGTGCTGGGAGAACTGGAAATCCATATTCAGCAAAATGAAACTAAACCTCTATCTCTCACCATGCACAAAACTAACTCAAAGAAGATCAAAGACCTAGAAATTAGACCAGAGACTCTGTGCCTAATGGAGGAAAAAGTAGGCCCAAATCTTCATCATGTCAGATTAGGCCTCTACTTCCTTAACAAGACTCCTAAAGAGCAAGAAATGAAATCAAGAGTTAATAAATGGAATGAATTCAAACTAAAAAGCTTCTTCTCAGCAAAAGAAACAATCAATGAGGTGAAGAGAGAGCCTGCTTTTGGGGAGCAAATTTTTGCCACACGAATGTCAGATAGAGTATTAATTTCCAGGATATATAAATAAATCCAAAAACTTAACACCAAAAACAAACAAACAATCCAATCAATAAATGGGCTAAGGAGTTGAATAGACACTTCTCAGAAGAAGATATACAATTGATCAACAAATATATATAAAAAAATGTTCAATATCTCTAGTAATTAGAGAAATGCAAATCAAAACTACTCTAAGATTTCATCTCACACCAGTCAGAATGGCAGTTATCAAGAATACAAACAATTAGTGTTGGCAAGAATATGGGGGAAATATGACTGCACATATGGTGCAACACTACATACATCTTATACAACCAGGGAAATGAACTAGGCACACTCATACACTGCTGGTGGGACTGCAAATTGGTGCAACCAATCTGGAAAGCAGTTCAGATATTCCTTAGAAAACTTGGAATGGAATCACCATTTGACCCACCTATCCCACTCCTTGGTCTGTATCCAAAGGACTTAAAATCAGCATACTATAGTAATGCAGCCATATCAATGTTCATAGCAGCTCAATTCACATAGCTAAACTGTGGAACCAACCTAGATGCCCTTCAGCAGATAAATGGGTAAAGAAACTGTGGTATATATACACAATGGACTATTACTCAGCATTAAAAGAAAATAAAATTATGAAATTTGCAGGTAAATGGATGGAGTTGGAGAACATCAAGTTAAGCGAAGTAAATCTATTCCAAAACACCAAAAGCCGAATGGTCTCTCTGATAAGTGGATGCTAAACCATAATGGAGGGGGGCATGGAAAAAATGGAGGAACTTAGATTGGGCAAAAGGGTGGGAGTATGGGGGTAGGAAAGATGGTGGTGCCGCAGTCTGGCTGGGCACAAAATCACGAGCCACTCAAGCAGGAACAAACTTTATTTTTGAAACTCCCCGCCAATGCCCCGTACGCTCATGACACCAAGCCAACTGACGGCTCCTTATATTATGTTTTAAATTTCAAACGTATGTGTGTACATACGTGTGCTCGCACACATCCACACACACACACACAGGGTGTGGGGGCGTGTTATTGGGCAGCTAAGTGAGCCTTGTGTGGTGGTACATGTCTATAATCCCAGCAATTTAGGATGCTAAGGCAGGAAGATTTAAAGTCTGAGGACAGCCTGAAAAATTTAGCAAGACCCTGTCTTAAAACAGAAAGTACAAAGGCCTAGGGATGTAGCTTAGTGGTAAAGTGCTCCTGGGTTCAATTCCCAATATCACCAAAAATAGAAAAAAGAAAAGAGTACAATGGAGAAGTCATGCATCCTTTGAACATTTCTTCCCAACACTCCATTCATGTAGTTTAGATTGGAATTACCCTAGCCCAGTCCTGAGAGTGGCACACATAACCCATATCTGGAAGTATACTGCTCCCCCCACCTCTCACCAAGGTTAGAACAGTTGGTTTAGGGATGGGCAATCATCACTGGCTGTATTAATTTCCCTTTACTGATGTAACAAATACAAAATTGGTGATTTAAAACCAATTTATCACTTCATAGTTTTAAAAGAGTCAGAAACGGCTTCTCAGGGTTGTGTTCCTCCTGGATACTCTAGGACAGAATGTGTCTCCTGGCCTCGTCCGGCTTCTAGAGTCATGGTCCCCTTCTTCTACCCTCAAGATTACAGCACTGTGTCCTCCCTTTTCTCTGATCTCCTGCCTCTTTTTTGTGATTCTTTTGGGCTCACCTGGATAATCCAGTCAAATCCCCGTATCTCAAGGTCCTCATCTTAATCATATCTTCAAAGTTCCTTTTGCCATGTAAGGGGACACACTCACAGGTTCTGGGGTCTGAGACATAGACACCTTTGGTGTGTGTGTATCCCTCAGAAGTGACATAACAGATCCTTGGCAGTTTGTTGAAGAACAAGGTAGTATTTACAATGTACTAACAATCGATTTCATGAGAAGGAAGAACTGTTACGTGGAAATATCAGAGAAGCCCCTTCTTCTTCTCTGCCATGTTGTGATGCAGCCAGGGAGAATCTTTCCAGACAACAGTGCCAGGCTGTCTGAACATACGGAGAGTCATGAGCTAAACACACCTCTTTTCTATCTACCAGCCTCAGATATTTTGTTACAACAGCACAAATCAGAGGAACACACCAATGAATAGCAATTTGGGGGCAGGGGATAACCAGGGTCAGGGCTCCCATAACAACAGGGCTAGTCTTCCAGGAAAATTCTTATGTTTGAAAAGTCACCACCACCAGCCACCACCAATGCCAGTTCTACCATCCTCACAGTCACCACCACATGTATCACAGGTGTGGTTCAGCAGTTGAAGCACTTTGCATTCTCAATGTGTAACACTGATCTATTTGAGATCACTTCCCCAATGCCATATTTTAAATATAACTTAACTTTGCTGGACTCTAAAATCCAAATATTACAACATTAATCATTAGTATGATCTAATTAAGTCAGTAATTTTTCTCTAAGAAAACAGTTTTTCAAGAATGCTTCTTTAAAATGCTGAGCCTTTGGGGCTGGGGCTGTAGCTCAGTGGCATGTTTCTACATGATTTCAACCAATCCCAGAGCCTTCATACAACTAACTTGACTGACGAGAACCTATTTCAAATATCAATTGTGCTGAATTAAAAGCCATTCATTCTATTATTTAAAATTCATCCTATGAAGAGATTATCATTTTAAGTAATCTAATTTTTCTGACTATAGCTTTCCTGTGAGTTGGGAATATTGTGATATCTGATAATGTCATCATATATTATCTTCTTTTAGCCAAGCAATTATAATGAACAAAATGTTTTGCCATTGGATTCAGTAACAAAGTAATCCTCACTCAACTCTACCTTAAAAGCACATTTAATTCCACTTTTCTTGTTTTGATTGGATATAAACTGAATAAAGGCAAATGTCACAGTAGGGCAGTACACATAGCAATCAAATTGTGATTATTACTGCATCTGTGCAATCTGCAGTGTGCTGAGCAGAATGTTAAGTGCTCTGATATTAGGAATTTGGCACAAACACTCATTTCTGGCAGCACAGAGAACCTCCAATTTACAACAGTTTGACCAAAGATAAAAGGGATTACAATACACACACACACACACACACACACACACACACACACAGTGTCTTTAAACAGAAACACATAGAGAACAAGATTCTATATTGACTCATTAACATGGAACTTGTGTCCAATAGCACTATAACCTCATACCTAAGCAGTTAATCTAACATAGGTAATTTACCTTTTCTTTTGGCACTGGAGATTGAACTCAGGGGTGCTATACCACTGAGCCATATCCCCAGAATTTTGTATTTCTTATTTTGAGACAGGCACTTGCTAAGTTGCTGAGGCTGGTTTCCAACTTGCCATTCTACTGCCTTAGCCTCCAGCATTGCTGGGATTACAGGGCCGTGCCACTGCATCTGGCACATCACTGTGTTCCTTGTGCTTAAGGTCACTAGACAGCATTTCAGCACTATGCTTAGGGGTCATTTTAGATAGCAACATCATCAACAAAAAGTTCACAAAGAGAAAAACATTTTCCTACATTGACCAGAAGGATGTTTGTTTACCACATGAGAGCTGAAAAAAGAAAGTTACAGCAAAGCATCAACCTGTTTGACTTCAGCACAGGGTGATCTTAAGTTTTTGTTGTCTGGGCATGGGCTTATCTGCTCATGATAACAAAACTGATACTAATATTGATTTGGGGGGGGGTCACAAATAAGTTTTGGTGAGTAGGTGAATTTGCAACTATGGAATTTGTGAATGACAATAAGCTGTATTTTAAGTGAAATAACACATTATCACATAGACATACAAGAATAAACCATAATAATTCATCTAAAAAGTTTAGTTCACTGGAGGAGGAGTGGTGAGAAACATGAGGCAGAAGATATTTCATTTTGAAATCACATTTGCTTATGAGTATAATTTTAAATGGGAATACTATTTTTTATTTGGAATCCAAAATGGGACGTGTATATTTGAAAATTAATATTTGTAGGCTAAACTAGAGCTTCTATAAAGCTTAACAAAAATTTCTCGCCTGTATCAACCCACGAAATAAATTTCAAACAGCGTGGAATAAGAAGCTGAAATCTGATAGAACAGGTAATTTCAGGCTGCCATTTGCCTGCGGCTCGCAGACAAATTACTCAGGCTCAGTGCTAAATAACCCGCGGAAACTGCTTCTTGGAGCCTGCTCCTATCAGAACATACACCGAGCACGGAGCGGCTGAATTCCAGCTCCCGGAACTGCTCTGGCCCAGGGCTAAAGAATCTGCGGAAACTGCTTCTCGGTCCGGGTCCTGCTGAATACTGTGGAGGTAAATACCAACCGAGCCTTCATAGGCAGTGGCAACAGGACTGAGACGGGGCTTGTGAGGGCCGGTCGGGACTCACCCGTTGCTTTGGTCACCCGGCAAAGGGAACGAAATGCTGCTATTCGCATGGGATACCAACATGGCAGAGATCTGATGTCATCAGAAAGCGGCG
>NW_026000140.1:2843136-2945642 GCF_001458135.2 Marmota marmota marmota
AAGTACATGAAAAAATGCTCACCATCTCTAGCAGTCAGAGAAATGCAAATCAAAACCACCCTAAGATACCATCTCACTCCAGTAAGATTGGCAGCCATTATGAAGTCAAACAACAACAAGTGCTGGCGAGGATGTGGGGAAAAGGGTACACTTGTACATTGCTGGTGGGACTGCAAATTGGTGCAGCCAATTTGGAAAGCAGTATGGAGATTTCTTGGAAAGCTGGGAATGGAACCACCATTTGACCCAGCTATTGCCCTTCTCGGTCTATTCCCTAAAGACCTAAAAAGAGCATGCTACAGGGACACTGCTACATCCATGTTCATAGCAGCACAATTCACAATAGCAAGTCTGTGGAACCAACCTAGATGCCCTTCAATAGACGAATGGATAAAAAAAATGTGGCATTTATACACAATGGAGTATTACTCTGCATTAAAAAATGACAAAATCATAGAATTTGCAGGGAAATGGATGGCATTAGAGCAGATTATGCTAAGTGAAGCTAGCCAATCCCTAAAAAACAAATGCCAAATGTCTTCTTTGATATAAGGAGAGTAACTAAGAACAGAGTAGGGACGAAGAGCATGAGAAGATTAACATTAAACAGGGATGAGAGGTGGGAGGGAAAGGGAGAGAGAAGGGAAATTGCATGGAAATGGAAGGAGACCCTCAGGGTTATACAAAATTACATACAAGAGGAAGTGAGGGGAAAGGGAAAAATAATACAAGGGGGAGAAATGAATTACAGTAGATGGGGTAGAGAGAGAAGATGGGAGGGGAGGGGATGGGGGATAGTAGAGGATAGGAAAGGCAGCAGAATACAACAGACACTAGTATGGCAACATGTAAATCAATGGATGTGTAACTGCTGTGATTCTGCAATCTGTATACGGGGTAAAAATGGGAGTTCATAACCCACTTGAATCAAAGTGTGAAATATGATATATCAAGAACTATGTAATGTTTTGAACAACCAACAATAAAAAATTTTAAAAAAAGAAGCTGAAATCTCACAATACAGATTTTATATTTTTAATTCTCCCAGCCTCAGAAGCATTCATCATTCACAAACATTCCAGAAGCTTGAGGTTATAATTAGAATAAATTTCTCAAATTATTAATTGTATGCAAGTTGGAACACACACAAATGCAGCTGGAGACAAATGAACATAGGTATATTTCACATTCCATTTTCAAGTTGTCTTGCAGAGCTATGATTTTCCCATAGTAAAGTGATAAAAATTAAAGCTAAATCAAATACAGTACCATCTTTCCAATTCTCAAATATGGCAAAATAAATGTAATTGCCTTGTTAGGAATATAAAGGGAAAGAAGCACGCCTGTGAAATTTCAAAATATTTAAAAAACACAAATTGGGCATTTCCATAGCAACTTGTAACAGAGTTCTTGGACCTCTGAAGTCTAGCGAAGATCTTCAAGGATACGTCTTTTTTTTGTTGTTGCCTCATGTAGAATAATTCAATAAGAGTGACTGCTCTGTCGGAGCATTTATTTTTATTTCCAGGTCTTTCCATCAAAAATTTTAACTAAAATACCCAGAACCCACCCCCCCCCCAAAAAAAATCAGCAGTATAAGACAGGCAATAAAAGGCAAAGATATCTTGTCAAACTTACCTAAGAAGGCAGTCAGTGGTACAACCTGAGGAAACAAGATTCTCTTTAGGACTTACTCTTTCAGTATAACTACATTAATAAGTCTTCTTGTTCAAGTTATAGCAAAGCAAAAGTTAAGTGTTCTGAGAACTAGGCAAGGTCTGTGGAGGAAAGCATTCTTTAATTTAAATTTCATTGATAACACTTGGGCATTTTGCAAACATTCCTTTTGTTTTTATTTTTTATATCAGTCAGGCCTTGTGGTTCCTATGGATATCAATCAATCACTATCAAAATACTTTCATAAATCCTTCTTAATTGGGATTGTGGAAAGACAGGTAAAACAGACATGAAAGTCAGGCATTCTGAGCATGGGGGATGAAGGATCCTCTTTTGTGGAAGTAATCCTTTTTTTCCAGGGATGATCCATATGACCAGATTGTAAGCAACTTTGGGTTGACCCTACAAATTCTACAATCATAAAGTGTATTTTGAAAACATGAATCTTATAATATTCCCAATAAATATATTCAATAATATCTTCTTGGTGGTATGAGCAGCATAATAGAATTTGTCTTGGTAGCACAAATACACCTAATGAATACAACTATTTTTCATCTGACAACAAAAATGTTCAAAACATAACAATGCAATATCAACGAGAGAATTTTAATTATTGCATGAAGTTCACAATTTCCTAGTAATTCCTTTTGCTTTTAGACTGTATCACACTAAGGCTTTGCAATCATAATTTGTTCCAGTCACCCAATGACATTGTCTCTGTGGCTGTTAGTCCTCAGCTGACATCAATTTGGTTCAGTTGTTTTCATTTTGCTTTGTTTGCTGGCGTTCTAGCCTCTAACAGTTCTAAGCTCTTAGAATGTTATGGCTTTCAGCTGCTCATGGAGACAAGGATCTACTTGGTGATGATGGAAAACACTCAAATAGCTCAGTCTCTGAACTGCACAACTTCACTTGCAATTATGTGACCTTTAATCCCAGTGGATCGGGAAGCTGACACAGGAGGATGGCGAGTTCAAAGCCAGCCTCAGCAATGGTGAGGCGCTAAGCACTCATTAAGACCCTGTCTCTAAATAAAATATGGGGATATGGCTCATTAGTCAAGTGCCCATGAGTTCAATCCCCAGTACTCCCCCCTACCAAAGAAAAAGATGGTATGACAAGGTTTCTTAGAATCAGGTCCATATTTTATCTCAAGGAAAATTTATAATCTTCTCCAATTTATCTGCCAAACTTATTCCTAAATATTCAACCATAATTAATTTTATCATGGTTCCAAATTAAGCAAAAAACTGGAGTCATAACTTCTGCTGTCAAGTTTTCCTATGTTAAGTCTTTTTCGCAAGCCCACTAGAATACTTTATCCTCCCAAATAAATGTTTAAAATCACCTTCATAATATGTAACAGCCCTTCTAGTTTTCTATCTTTGGCTAAATAAACTTAATGCCTAAAAATTTCTACTTTAGGCTCTAGCAGTAAATAGTGTCATATTCTGTATTCCAGAGTTCTTAAATAGAAAATGGAATGTACAGGTGTTTTTTTTTTTCCCCCCTTTGGTGGTACATGGGATTAAACCCAGGCAGAGCCTAGCACATACAAGACAAGCAAAGTGCTCTACCACTTCCAGTTCATTCGTTCGTTCATTTGTTCATTCATTCATTCATTCATTTATTTATTTATTATTCTTAATTTTGAGACAGGATCTTGCTAAGTTGCCCAGGCTGGCTGCAAACTTTTGATTGTCCTGCCTCATCCTCCTGAGTAACTGCAATTACAGGTATGTGATACTGTACCCAGTAGAATGTATACTTACTTAAGTCTGTAATTCTGCCCTTATGCAAAATACTAAGAATCATCTCACTATATCCTTTTATTTTACAAAACTTTAATGTGTGGGACTTTTTTGTACAATTTGACATCATTTGTTATCGGATCCCATTCTTTAAACGCCTCTAACAAGTTGTAATTTTATGAACTGGGACAGATACTTAAGTTTAATTCTCATACTCTTTCACAATTAAGCATACTACATTTCTAGTACTTCAAAGATTTTAATTATTGTCAAATATATCTGGATTATAGCTTAACCCATACATTTTCAGAGAGTTCATGATTTTTATATAAAGGCAAATTAAATAATACCTAAACATCTAAACTTAATACATTAAAGTCATAACGATACAATCATTTCAAAATTATTGGAAAATATGTCATTTTCTTGAAATGAACTTGGCATAGAAGGCAGTAAAGAGGTCTTTATAAGGAGTATCTGAATTGGACTTGGTCAACGGTATTCGGCAAAATTGGCGAAATCTAGGAGAACGCAGCAGCAAGTTCTGTGAAAGGCCCATGAAGCTGGAGCACAGCCAGTAGAGAACAACTGACTAAAAAGAGAGAACATGGATATTAGTGCCTGTCCATTCTTGAAGGATACAAAGTCCAGAGACAAAAAAGCAATAAAAAAGAAAATAAAAATCTCTAAATGAAAGTACACTGGGACCAAGCTAGCATGTGCAGTTATTATATATTGTGAGGGATCTAATAAGAAAGTAAGTTGAAAGGAAAACCAAAGGCAAAAAGAAGTATTTTTGGTATCAAGTGGATGGCGGAAAGCAGTTGTCAGGTGAGGCCCAGGAGTGATCTCACCCCCACTTTGGCAATTAAGGATATTTTTCTCCACCAAAGGTTCTGACAAACTGATTATATAGTGAGGGTAGAATACAAAAAATGGGGCTGTGGCCATTTGTGATAGCAATATTAAGACTCCCTAGACCTTATTTTCCCCCATGTACTCATTTATCTTCCCCAAATATTCCCCATAACCAGTGTTTCAGAGGAGTCAGGAATGCATTATCTCTGCCTTCTTGAGAGAGCTTCAGCATTAGCTGCATCTTTCTTTTTTGTTATCATCCAGACTGTTTATTTAGGTCAATGACCAAGTTCTACAGCCTCTGTATATGTTGTCTATGTATAGACAACACATCTGTTCCAAACTTTTGTCATTGGGTCAGGCCCCACAAGCAAAACCATGTGGTTGTTCAATCCTGGTTGTAGAGACAAATGCCTTAGTTTGATCCTATTTGCTATTTATCTGACTTTTCATAAGTTATTTTCCTTTGTTTCAGTTGCTTCACCTAAAATAGGCCAGAAACTAATGCACCTCAAAAGACTGCTTTGAGGAATAAATGAGATATTTCATATAGTGTGATAATAATAATAAGCACAGTACGTGGCCTATGTTAAGCACTTGCATCTGTTCCAAAATAAGTCTTTCAGGGCAGAATACAAAATGTCACCAAAGGTAGATTAGCACAACAGTTAGAAGCAACAGCCAAACAGCCTGGATGTGTGGTAAGACTCAGCATAAGTAGGTAAGTGAACTTGGGAGTTATTTAACCTACTTGTGCCTCAGTTTCCTCATCACCAAAGTAGAGATTAAAAGAGTACCTACCTCATTGCACTTTTGGGAGAATTAAATGAGGTAATGTACCTAAACCATTTTACAGTGCCTGGCACAAAAGTCAACACTGAATAAACATTAGCTATCATCATCTGACTTATCCATCAACCAGAAAACCACCTAAGCCTAACCTCATTGACTATAATTTATCATGTAAATATCAATCCCTCTCCTTCCTGAGCAACAAAATCCAGATTTTTCAGTTGGGTACGCTGCCATCTGGAGGGGGAGAGGGTCTATACATACTTCCCAAGTCTCTTCAGCAGTCAAGTGTGGCCACACAATTAAGATATAAACACAATAGTTTGGTGGGACAGCTGGCAATGCTTATTAAAAGGAGTTGATTGTATTTAAAGCAGCAAGATAGCAAGCTCTAGAAGTCATCATGATCATCCTATAGCCTTAGGGAGAGAAATAACAGACTATGGATGTTGGAGCAGAGATAGGCAGGCACATTTGTAATCCCAGTGACTTGAGAAGCTGAGTCAGAAGGATAGCAATTTCAAGACCAGTCTCAGCAACTTAGAAGAGTCTGTCTCAAAAAATTTTACAAAAAGGATTTAAGATTGGATGCAGTGGTAAAGCACCCCTAAGTTTAAGCTCCAGTACCACAAAAGAAAAAAAAAAAAAAAGAAAGAGAAGCAGGTGGGTCTCCACTGTCTTCAGAAGTTGGCATATCACCCCTAAACTACCTAACTCTTGGTTTCCTATGTTTGACAGAATAAGCTTTGGTATTGAAGACACTATTTTTTAGATGTGTTACTCTGAATCTGATCCTTCACTGAAACTTCATTGCTCCTATTTTATTTCATTAGGGGGAGTTTCTCTGATTGAACTGGTATTGTTTATTCCCAGAAATGCAATGAAATTTATACTATTCTACTTTTATGGGATATTTTACAATACTCCCATTATATAGAAAGTACTACAATAGGTACTTGATGCTTTTTCAGTAATTCTCATAGACATTATGATGTGTATCTCAGAGATGAGGAACCTTACTTATTTTGCACAGGATTAAAGACAGAATTATATTCAAGTGATAGCTTAAAAAACACATTTTGATGTAAAAAACATATTACTCCTTAACTACTCTGAATTACTTAAACATTTGCTGATATAACCCTAACTACTAGCAACAAGTAAATTCTACTTAATGGTCTGTGTTGGCTTTGAGTAAAAATGGAGCTACCTACCACAGCTTTAAAGTATCTGTGGGAAATACACAAAGGACTGAAATAACTTAAAACAAATTCTATTTTTTATCAAAAGTTTAATGAGGTATAAATAAGGACAAACGTACTTTTCTCATAATGTTGTTAAAAGGGTAAGTAATATAACTAATTTCTTTAGTCTGTCTATACAGAAAGAAAAAGTTCAATATATCAACTAATAGGGCAAATACTATATTTGGTATGATGCAAAATACTTTGCAAGATTAAAAAAACAGAGGCAGGAAAAAGGAGTTTGATTTAGTAGAAGAGTTAAGACATATTTACATAAAAGAAGATTAACCAATCCCAAGAAATGTCCAAATTTCTTAGTGATAGAAACAGAGTAGCTTAGTTATCATACACATTACCATATCAGGAAGAGATCAAGTGGTCAGAGGAAACTCAATAAATTAAGAGGCAAGATCCCAGTCAGTTTAAGCTCAGGAGAAGATTTAGTACATGACACACCCAATGCTGGTGCTTACTCACAGAAGGTACTGTTGCAGCAACTGGAATCATCAATACTGATACAGCACGGACAAAGTATGTAATATACGTCTGAAAATGAGACATTCCAATTTTCTGTAGAGCAAAAATCTGAAGGGAGAGAATATATGTATACATACAATGATTAGTACAATGCATATTATATCAGACAAGCTTTAAAATAACTTAAGCTTTAAGATAACTTTATGTGATTGATCATCTTTCTTAAAAAATATCTTAATAATTATGCAGAATTCTTCCTCTACTCTAAGTTGTTCTTTTTTTTTCTTTTTTTGGTGGTGATGCTGGGGATTGAACCCAGAGCCTTCTGCATCTGAGGCAAGCACTCTACCCAACTGAGCTACACCCCCAGCCCCAATTATGCAGAATTCTTAAATGGAGCTTAAAGAATCCCTGAAAGACATGAACTGTGTAGAAATCATTGCCTTTATTTGTTGCCACCTAAATATAGTGACTGGTATAGAAAAGACATTGAATAGATACCTCATAGATTTGTGACCTGATTACATGGAGTAAAGGGGAGAACCAAGGCTAGAAAAAGTAGTTACGATGTGTGAATTATTTAAGAGGAAGCACAGTGTAATTATCATGACTGCAGAACCAAACTACCTAGGGTCAGACAGTGGCCCTGCAGTTTTAGTGGCTGAATAACATTGCAACACTTTAAATCTTTCTGTGCCTTTTTCCCCCTGCTCCTTAAAATGGGGTCATTATAGTCAGGGTTAACAATTAAATGAGTTAATTCATGTACATTGTGTACAAAAATGTCTAGCACATATTGTATATTAAATAAAAACAAGCTTTTATTAGTCATTAGAGGGTATGGAGGAAAAGACTAGAGCACTGATATTAATTAATTTTAACCTTTGTTTACCACTACATTTTTTATACCAAATATTCACTATCAACCAATTCAGGGGGCTATGCTAGGTGCTCTTAGGAAATATATTTAGACTACAAATGAAGTTTTTCCTCAAGAAATTTTTACCCAAGACCTTAGGCTTTATCATCTTCATTTTCCTCATTTGAAAAAATAAACAAACAGTATACAAGAAATATTTTTAAAAAGATGTTTAGATTTCCCAAGGATCAGTGGACCTGAGGTCTGTGAGATTCCAACTGTGGGAGGCCAACCTTACGGATGACTGAATTACACTCCCCAGCTGGGTGCTGAGGCACTCAGTCACAGAAATGGGTGTGTCTTGCTAGAGCCCCATGGGTGAAGCTATGCTCACCTGTTCCTTTGTAATATAACCCCTTACCCTGTTTAGGATAGAATCTTCCATGGAAGTGCCTTGTGTGTGTCCCCTCCTCTTACTGTGCTCTTGGGTATGGCCTACCCAGGTGTCAGTCAACCTGCTGACAGTGGACATCATGAAGATAGACTCAGTCCCCTGAAACCTGACCCCTTGCCTCATTTGAATAGCTTCTCCTCAATAAAAGGGGTCAGCGCATGCTCTCTCTCTTTCTGCAGACCCTTAAGGTCAGAGGAGCCATCACAGCAACCCCAAAGAAAAAGGTATTTGTGTCTCTTGTGTGGTTATTTCGTGCAGCCCAGTTAGCCCAGTTTAACTAGAGTGACCACTGAGCCTTTTAGTCTCGAGAACAGAAACCCGGCATCCAACCACGGTAAAAAATTTCTAGCCAGTAATGGTGGTACATGTCTCTAATTCCAGCAACTAGGGACCTGACGCAGGAGAACTGCAAGCTCAAGGCCAGCCTCAGTGACTTTACAAAATTAATAAAAACAGCTGCAGATATAGCTCAGTGGAAGAGTGCCCCTTGGTTCACTCCCCAGTACCAAAAAGAAAATTTAAGGTTTCTTCCAGTTCTATGTAAGGGCTATTCAGAGTATGAGTCCGAGACTTTTTGTATGTCCATGTGTGTATGTCTAGATTTCTGTGGACAGAACCTAGGGGATTTTAACCACCGAGCTATATCCCCAGCCTTTTAAAAAATAAATTTTTTTAAAATATTAAGACAGGGCCTTGCTAATTTTCTTAGGCTGGCCTCGAACTTGCAATCCTTCTGCCTCAGCCTCTTGAGTTGCTGGGATTACAGCAATGTGCCACCACACTCAATTGAGAAGAGTTCTTTATGAAATTATAAGCATGCCTTCAAACTGTTGATAAGGCAGCACACGATAATGGCTTAGAGAAGACCAAGAGGACATACCTTATATTTATGTATTTTCTCAATTCATCTTGTAAAAGAAATTCCATGACTTTTCTAAGATCATTTAGCAAGAAAATGGCAGTCAGGTACTGACCGTGTTCCTGACCTACAAATTTTCATTTTATGCATACACACAAAATACTACTTATTGTGGGAATAAAATCAGATTGATCAAGAATCTTAATTAATATATGTACCAAAAATAAATTATAAAACTGAATGTATTAAAATCAGGCATTTTGAGAGCTGAAAGAGACTTTGGAAGTGTTCTAACTCAGTGATCTTATTTTAATTATGAGAATTTTATGATGCAGAAAGGTTAAGGGACTGGCCTCAGTTAATGTCTCAATTGCAGCTCAGAAGTACCTCCACCAACTCAAACATGTATATTTGATGTCAGAAGAGGAGCAACAAAATTTCTGATGACTTAAATGTCAAACAAATATCACTTAAAATCACTGACCTCCACTATTAATAAATTGGTGACACCAAGGGAGACAGGAAGAATCCAAGTAGAATCCAGCACAGTGAGATCAGGAAACCAGAGGATCCCACCAGTAGCTAATTGTTCCTGAACAGAAAAACCTGCTGAAACAGTTTTATAAATCAAATAATAGAATTCTTAAAAATAGCAGAGGAAAGTATACAAAACCTAAGTAGCTTGACAATTCTAATAAAGTACCCCTAACACTAGAGACTTTAAAGGTTTTAAAAGGTTATTTTTATTCACAATATGTTTTCTTTTTTTTTGTTATTTTTTACTCAATACAAAATATTTTTCTTAACAGAGCTAGCCTATTTACACTTCAGATTTTAAATTCTATATCTTCTAAGAAGAGAGTAAATGGTAATTATAAAAACTATGATTTTTTTTCCTTTCTTTAAGTACAAAAAAAAAAAAAAAAAAACCAATGTTAAAGAACTTATTTGGGGAAGCAGAACTTCTATAACAATTACCTTCTGAATGTGCTCCCCCTGTGCTAAAATTCCGAAGGGCAACAGATATGAAGGTCCACATTGGAAGCTGAATCCAGACCAACACAGTGGCTTTGAAAGGGTGGCAGTTGTCCCGAACATACAGCTCTGAAACAAGCCTCCTCATATTCTTTAGATAAGTGAGCCTAGTTTGAGGGAAGAGGGAAAGATAATATCATTTGACTGCTGGTAGTTCTTCATCCCCAAAGCACAAACACACCCATGCTATGATTACAGTTAAAGGGGTCTTAATTATGATATTGTGCAGGCAAATTAAACCTTTACTAAAACTTCTATAGCAATGTACAAAACTGCATAACAATGTGATAAATCTGACACTTTCAGACTACAGGCTTTGTCTCTGATGGTCTTTAGCCAATTCAGTATTTTTTTTTTCCTTTTGTTGTTATTGTTGTTGTTGCTGTACTGGAGATTAAACCTAGGGGTGCTTTACCACAGAGTTATGTCCCCAGCCCATTTTATCTTTTATTAAAACAGGGTCTTGCTAAGCTGTTTGGGGCCTCATTGAATTGCTGAGGCTGGCATCACACTTGGGATCCTACTGCCTTAGCCTCTAGATTTGCTAGGATTACAGGCCTGCACCACTGTGCCTAGAAGTCAATTAGATTTTAACAGAAAATTTCACTCCTGACATGGTCTAATTACAATTAATATCAGAAATATTAAAGCTGGAAGTCCATTTTACTCAAATCTGTGCATGGTTAAACCTTATTACTTGATCTCTGTACCTTTTGTAGCTATGTGATTTTGGACTGTATATTCTCTTGGACTATAAAATTGATCTCCATGTTTCAGTGAACTCTCTTGCGAAGATTCTCTCAATCTGTTTTCTGTTTACCACATTAATTACTTTGTTCATAAGTCTAGTTTCCTTGAGGGGCAAGTGTTCGGTTTTATTCATCTTTAAATCTCTTACATTATATACGCATGGCATTAGGGATTAAATCCAGGGGAGCACTATCACTGAGCTACATCCCTAGTCCTTTTTGTATTCTGACAAAGGGTCTCACTAAGTTGCTGATGCTGGTCTCCAACCTGTGATCCTCTTGCCTCAGCCTCCTGAGTCAAAGGGATTATATGTATGCACTACTGCACCCAGCTTCCTATATCATACATTTTGTATAAGGCAGGCATTCAATAGTTTTGTTCAATTTAATCAAATTATAGTATTGAATTAAGATAATACATTCAGGCCTTTCTCTTTTTCTAACTTTACCTCTAGTTACTTCTCTAATGACACCTGCACATTTTGGTTCCTGAATGACTTTCAGTTATCCAACAAATCAGACTTCCACATAAGCATGGCTTTGGAAGTATTATATAACCTAACAGACTCCCAACACAACACTGCTAAAAATACAGGAAGCCCTCATCAGATAAGTCTTCCTACAAAGTCAACAGTTTGTATAAGGATGGATCAAGCCAACCATCCTGCCAGTGCTACAAAAGCAAGGTGCCACAATCTAGGCTGTGTTCATAACCCAGGTGAATAGCCATTAATCTGTTCTTTTTGCTTTTGGCAAAAATAATCAAGTTTGTCTGAAAGATAAAATTTCAAAACTATAGGCTTGCCTACTTTTATCAAATAGACATTGAGCTATCACAATAATTTTTTAAAATGTCAGGTCTTTTTTGCACTAAATATAGACACGAGCTCATATTAAAGATAGCAAATATACATCTATATAAAATATATGAATAACAAGATATTCAACACTTATTTATACTAAAAACCCTTATTTTTCTCATTGCTGTGAACTGGTGACTACTTTGTTACAGTCTAATAAAGACTGGAAATCAACTAGCGAGTAGCTTAGGTTGACTGAAGCAGAATGATTTATTAGTTCCCAGTAGATGACTATAGACATCCTTGGGCACAGTAAAGCACCTTTGGACAAGGGCTTTCCAAGTTTGGGCAGCACCATGGCTACGTAAATGCTTCTACTATGGCATTAACATTTTCTATGTCCCCTTTCATATGGTCTATTATCTGTATCTTTTCAAAAAGGTCAAATTTGCAAATTTCTGGACTAATATTCCAACAGAATGGCAAAGTATCTTCAAGTCATAACCTTCATCAATGCCCTAGCTCTTTGCACATACTCTTTATACACTCCTTAATTCATTGTCATTATTATTTATGATAGGCCTTTTTCAATGGGCTCGAGTCCCTCAAGAATAGGAATAAAGCTGAATAAGGTAGTCCTAGAACTTGGGAGTCTGAGGTGAAAGGATCAAAAGAACTCAGGATTTGGAGAACTGGGCAAGTTGCTATCTCAGAAATAAAAACCATGAGTAGGCTCTTATCTTTGCTGTTCTATCTCTGCTTTTTATTCAATATATAAAAGTATCATGCCACATACTGATTTATTAGAATATGAAATAGGAACTACTTTCCTGACAAATTTACCCAAACCAACAATTAACATCACTTACACATTTCTCTCTTTCTCTCTCTCTCTCTCTCTCACACACACACAGATAATTTGTGGTCTTATATGCATAAAATTACTTACCTGGTAACTCTCTTGGACCATCCCAACTGATTTGCATAAACTGCAACTTCATGATTAAGATGCTTGGCAATGTTTTTTATTTCTGGTTGCAAATTTTCCACCTAGCTAAAGGAAAAGTAGAACTTGTAATGAGCACATAAAGGATCTTATTCATAACCTTTCATAATTTTATTCTTCCTTCATTTTAAAATTGTGGTTTATGTCAAGAAACTTTAAGTCTAAGCATAAAATGTCAATTTGCTTGGGATGTCCTTAGTCACAAATTCAAATTCCAGCTTGTATACCTAGTTGTCTAATCCTAGGTAAGGGATTTAACCCCTAAAATCCTACTCCCTCACTTTTAAAAGGTATAATAACACAGAATTGTAAGTATTAAATGAAATCTGCATCGAGGGTTTTACTGTTTCACCCCTAGATTTTCCAGTAATGTAAACAGAGAAAACAGCACACTGCTAATATGCTTTTAGTATGCTCTGATAGCCACAAAACCAAAACTAAAAACTGCATTTATTCTTGCCCTGTGTTCTTTCTGTAAAGAAGCTCACTGCCTTCATGCTGCTCCCGCTACCTTTCTTGTTTTGCTTTCCAGTAACTTTTTCCTAACTATAATAATATGAAAACCATATTTATGAAATCTCACAATAATAATCCCTTTTTGTTTTCAAAGCATTTCAACTCATGTTATATGATTTCATATCATGAAATTGTGATGTAAAGGAATGTATTTTTATACTGACACCACAGAAAGGAGAAGGATGTCTTAAAAAGTCAAGTGACAGTTACAGGTGGTAAGTGCCAAGATAAGACATTGTTTGCAAACTGATACCTTAGTAGTTTCTTTCTTATAAGAAATATAAGCTGGAATACTTTGGTCAAAGATGCCGCTGACATACTGCCTGATAAAACTTTTTAAGATGTTAATGTTACATAGTTTTTTCCATGCAATTTCTTCTTTTTTTTTTTAAGTGTAATGTTTGATGACTTTAGTTTTTGCTTGTAGTGTGAAAAAATTATCGGTGCATAATTATACATAGTAGTAGAATTCGTTCTTAAATATTTGTACATGCAAACAATATTCTCATTTCTTTACTGGTCTCATCATGAACAAGTTGAGTAACCACTTGTGCTCTGAGCACAAACCCAGGAGGACAAACGAAAATTTCAGGTACACGTGTGACAGAATATTTACACATCCAATGCTACTTAAAATTTTTAGTAATAAAGTGGCCTTGATGACTAACAATAACACTATGGTACCATAGCGGGATCTGAGACCCAGGAAGACGTCTAACCTCCACTGCTAGGGCGACATCAAGTATGCGCGCGGCTCGGCGCTCCTCACCTTGGCCAGGATGTAGTGCTGGTAAGCGGCCAGGGGCAGCGTGACCGCGCCGCGCAGGGCCACAGTGGTGAGCAAGATTCTGCCCCACCAGGGAAGGCCTGTGGCGGCGTGCGCGCAGAGCAGCACTTCCTCAGCGGCCCGCACCGGCGCGGACGCGGCTAGGGCCTCGTACCAGCCGCCCGCACCGTCAGGGGAAACTGCAGAAACTGACGCCACCGCCCACATTGGGAGAGCTGGGGGTTTGGCGCCGTTCCGGAGGGATGGCAGAAGAGGCAGGCCCCTAGTCCGCAGCTGTAGGGTAGGTAGCACCCGCTGCCACCGACAACCCATCCCACACATCATGCCTACGTTGGAGCGGAGCGATTCGCACCGCTCAACCCAGAGCCCGCGCAAGCGCCAACTGTACTAGGCGTAGCCGTGCGGACCGTTCCGCAGCCTTCCGATTGACCTTCCTATTCAAGTCGGTGACGTCTTGCGTCGCACTGGAGATGATGTAAGAGTTAAGGAAGTCCCACCTTTCCCACGCGGCACTAGGCAGTTCTAGAACTCACTGGAGGAGCTCCAGCGGCTGGGGTCCCGACCGGAACTGTGGACAGGGGCGGGGTGTTCTCTAGGGAGAGCTTACTTTATAATCTAGTCTTCTGCGTTTGCCTTTCTCTTTGTTTTCACCAAGCCTAATCGTGTTATTGGTAGTGAACTCTGCTTGCTATGTGGTTTTGTGTCCAGAAGTTGTTCCTCACTATTTTTCGTGCATCCAACTGCTTCCGCTAGACATTATTTACGATAATAATGCCCAAGAGTCAATGCTTTGCTGAAATGCCGGCTTTCCCGAAAGTGTTGTTAATCAGCATTCGTTAAACATTAGGCATAATTTAGTCTTTGGTATAATATTTCATTGGTCCATCTTTTCCGGCTAGCGTTTTAAACCCCAGCTGCAAATTTGAGTTTCCTTCGATATATTATATATAGTAGCCAAAATCTTACGTATTATTTTCTGATTTAAAGAGTAAGGATCACGGGCAGCATGAAGTGTATCATCATAATTCAAGTAAAAATACATCAAAAGAATGGATTATTTAACCTCTACAGTGATTAAAAAATGGATTTTTTTCCTTCGATGTAATCATCTTGAAATAGTATTCTAAAGTTTCTATTCAAAAGAAAGTTGTTTTTTTAAAATTTTCTTAAAAAGTTATAGAAGGACATAGTATCTTTATTTATTTTTATGTGGTGCTGAGGATCGAACCCAGTGCCTCACATGTGCAAGGTGAGCGCTTTGCCACAACCCCAGCCCCTCAAAAGGAAGTTTTAAAAATATAGTTCAAACGTACTGTGATGCCAGATTTAAATAGGAATGAGTTTTTTGTTGTTGTTGCCAGATTATGGGACAGCATTTTTTTTGAGCGGGAGAGGGCAGTGCTGCTGGGGTCAAACCCAAAGCCTTATGCATGTTAGGCAAGCACTCTACCACTGTCCTTAATTTTAGGGTTATGTCACAGTTAATGGTTTCCTCAGCTTTGAGTTCCTTACAGAGTAACTAAATGTATAAAGCCCTGCATGGTTCCACTTAGGATTTTCCTATTTTGTGATAGTGTGAAAGCTATATGCATTCAGTGGAAACTGTACTCCGAATTTTAAATTTTTTCTTAGGCTAATAATTTATATTCTTGCTGCAGCTCCCAGCTAGTCTGTCATCATAAAGATAACCTACACTAGCTGGGGGTGGGTGTGATTCAGTGGTAGAGTGCCTGTGTAAAGAAGGTCCTGGGTTCAAACTCCAGCACAACACAACTCACCCTCCAAAAGGCTACTCATACAGCATTACTGTGTTCTTATTGTTTGACAAATTAAATACATTTTTATTTACAATTTTTCAATTTACAGTTTATAAAAATCTAAGAGTGATGTTATCTGGGTGTGGGTCCATGGGAAGTAATTAAGTTATAAGAATTGTCCCTCATAAGTTGAATTAGTGTCCTTATAAGAGAAAAAAAGATAACTACCCCATGTGAAGAAACAAGAAGTTTCTCGCCAGGAACGGAATAGGCCAACAGGTTTATATTGGATATCTTAGCTTTCAGAACTATGAGAAATAAAATTTATTAATGCCATCCAGTCAATAGATTGGTAATAACTGGCCAAAGTTTTCGAAATGTGAATAGATTATCATGTCATTTAGATTTTTCATTTTCATATATATTTATATATATTTCATCTGAAATGTTTCAAAAGTACCATTTTTTTCATGAGCAAGTTACTCCTTGGAATCAGATTTAGAGTTTTTACTACTTCTTCAAGGTATTACTTTTCAAAACTGAAACTACCTAATGCAATTAGTTTTCCCTCTCTGCACTGAGAAATATCCTGTCATTTTTATTTTTATTTTTTGGTTTTCAAGGACTGAACTTGGGAAGTTGGCTTTCACTTTATAACAATGTGAATCCATTTAAACATAGAATTCTAACATGAAATCTCTTACAACAGAACTGTTAGTCCTTTACTGTGTCTCACATTATAAAGGAATTCTGTCCAAGTTTCAGTTTTCTCTGTTCACCTATTCAAAATTAAAATGATAGTATTTTTTGCAATCAAGATGTCCAATATAAAGCATTAATGTTCTCATCTTAAATGCCAGTTACCTGAGTTGATCAAACGCTATGCCTTATTCAAGCAAACATTTATTCAGTGAGATGTGTATTTCCAAAGAGATCTGGGAGCATCCCAAATTTACAAAGTATAACCTATATATATACGAAACATAATTCATATATCTAAAGTAAAAACAGATAAATGGAATACTGAATCTCTAGTGCTTAAAAAGTAAATTGGGGAGCTGGAGTTGTAGTTCAGTGGAAGAGCACTTGCCTGGCATGTGTGAGGCACTGAGTTTGATTGTCAGCACCACATATAAATAAAGGTCCAATAACAACTAAAAATATTTTTTAAAAATTGGTTTTCTTCTGATGTTTTAATTTTCCCTTGATATTTTACAATAATCCTGACATGAAAATTTCTTATTTATAAAATGTTTTGGTACACTTTAATGTCAGATCTGTGGGAGTGAAAAATGTTTTGGTGATTGATTGAACCCAGGGCCTTGTAAATGCTAGGCAAGCACTATACCAGTAATCTATAAGCCTAGCTTATGAGAGTGTTTTTGAAAAATATCAAAGTGAAAATAGACTGAATCAGAGGATTTGAAGAGGCTTTACGATCCTGAGTTTCCCAATTTATAACACCTTGTACTATTTTAAAGATAAAGTGAATAATATAGAGTGCAATATTATTTTAATGAAATGTGTATTTAGGTAATTTGAGTCGAAAGACAGATGGAATACTTTTTGAAGAACAAGCAGGAATACTTAATACACTATTTACCTATTTTGTTTCCCCAGAGAACAAAAATGACTATTCATGATTTATAAAAAAAATATTCTACTAGTAAAATAAAAATGATTTTACTTTATAATAATAGGAAACAGAATTTTCTTTCATATAAACACTAAAATCAGTTTTGCTGGTTATGTTTATATGTTGAAAAGATACGAAAGAGGGATTTTGTTGGAAATACTAAGCAGTCATTTTTAAAATGGAATAGTTGGTATAAATAGCTTACAGAGTAATTGAGATACTACTTGGGAAATTAAGGTGTGAAATAACCCATGGATTATTTCCAAGAATTAAATCACTTCTTAAAAAGAGTAAGAGGAAATAAACACAATGTGTTCTACATGTATATATCTTGCATACTTTGGAAGAAGAAAAGACCTTCAGGGTCTCAAAAAATTGGTTTTTATTGTTCAAATAAATATGCACTGTTATTACATCTGAAATATAAAAAATGTATTTGAAAAATGTTCCTAGTACAGACTTCTAAAATCATGTACTTCACAAGCCTGATCTCAAAATATAAATATGGAGCATTCCAATCTATATTCACCTGCTCCAGTTTTTAAAGTCAAGAAAATAAAGGGATTTTCCCCCTGCATTTTGAATGTCACCCATATTAAGAAATTCTGTTTAGTGAAGAAACAACCAAATTCATGTGTTGTAATAAATACTGAGTAGTATCTGCTCTCCAGGAAGATTAAGTTGAAAATAACCCTAGTTAACACAGAAAAGAAATAGGCAAAAAAATATAGAACACTGGCAAAAGTCATATATCTTTGTTAAATAACATTACACCCCCTTTTTAGTAAAGTGCTGTAGTTTATTTCATTACTATTTATTTGTAGATCTTCTATCTTTTCCTTTAAATTTGGGCATAGTCAAGTGAAAAAACAAATTTACATATTTTAACAAAATTATATATTTTAAGATCATATGCTAAATTAAAACATGAGGGTGTTGTTTATAGACTTCTAGATGTGTTTGAAAAATCAACTTTCTATTCTTTAGTCAGATTATCAGAGGCAAGAAATATTCATTTTCTTGAACAGCCAAGGAATCATACTGTCAACTCTGGGTAATTTATCTGAATTCTAGTTTGTTTTACCAGTGTAGAATTTGTGTCTAACTTAAAAAAAAAAAAAAAAAAAAAAAAAAATTACAAATTGATATATATACATTACTTCACTTTTATGCTTTCTTTTACATTTCAACCATATAATTTATTTTTCCATAGGAGACAGGGCAGGACACGTATTCTTCTCGGATACATTGCTGTTTATTGTTTCAAGTGGATGGAATATATAAATCCCACTGAATAGTTTAGTGTGGTCCTGTATCTTACATAAACAGGATAAATGGAGACTTTATGTTGTAATCTTTGTATTCATGTATCTACCATAAACTGTCTTAATGACAAACGCAAACTTTCTTTTATTACTTGAACCCAAGTTAGCTGTTGATCCTTTTCATTGATAATATACAAGTGTAGAGAGCAAGAAGCCTTTCAAACTAAAAAAGAAATACTTCTCACTAAATTAATGAAAATTGAAAATTTTTATGTCTTGAGAAATGGAAAGCCAATGTTAAGAATCAATATTATCCAATATAAAATAGTACACTGAATTGTTTAATAATAAACAGTATATTAAGAACTTGTATATGCTGACTGTAACAGTGGTGGCTTTTTAAATTCTCAAAAAAGTCTAAACATTTTGTGGTTAGAAGAAACCATTGGCAATGATGAAGATGCTCCATCTCTGTAGCAATCATTATAGTGAAAATCTTTACAGAATTTTTACACTATTAGCAGGAGAATTTTACTGGTATTAGTGATAACAGGCAAAAAGAGAAGAAAGTGAAGAGAATATGTATTAATTCTAGGAGTGTGGAAAAGTAATAACAAGACAAGGGAAAGTTAGAAATTTCTTCTGTATGTGCCTTGCTACAAACCCAAAAGAGAGGGGTGAGTGTTTTAAAAGCCAATGTAGGGAAACATCCACTGATAATGCCCATTATTTTACTTTATACTTAAATTACACAAGTAGAAAAGTTATGCTTATTAATAGTTTAATGTATGAAGGAAACATCCAGATTTCTGAATATGAAGGTACATATCTCACATTAATTTAAGTCTACATAAAGTAGAGCCTCTATACTGACATATTGAAATTTACTTTCTGCTTAGCCTTTTTCTGTTATGTAAACAATTGTACATTTATTTGCCATTCTAAAACTTCAGGATCAAGTTTACATAATTTTGCTAAATTTCCGTGTTTGCTCAGAAGCAGTTTACAGTACTAAAACCAACCAGCCAATGAACAGCTTCAACAGAAAGTTATGTCCAAAGGGGAAGAGGAAAGAAAAAAAGAAAAATGATAAGAAAAATGCTAACTAAGGTAAAACAGATGATGATGGGGAATGGGCAGTCACAAATGTTCACAGAAAATAGGTCAGTTAGTAAGTTCTTCTGCAAAAAGCCTACACACTTCAGTCAAGCACATCAGTAGAATGATTTGGGAGCGTATTTTTTTTTTTTTTTCCAGCCACTGGTGATTTCCTCTGAATGAAAAGGAATTTGCAGGCTAACAAGCTGATCCTCATCAGCCAAGCTGGTTCATATGCACACTGTTCATGTGAGGTGTCCAGGGCCCAGTCCATACCTATGAATAGAAAATACATATTTTATCAAATATATATTTAACACATATACTTCATTAAAAACTAATGAAATACTCTTAGTACCTATGTACTAAACACCTAAGTTATATCCAATTTGCAATGTACTAGAAAAAAATGGAGAAAAACACTGTTAAGATCTACTTCTTATTTTTCTGTAGTGCTAGAGATCAAACCCAGGGCTATGTGCATATTAAAAAAGTGCTGTCACTAAGCTACAACTCCAGTCCCCAAACCACTTTTATCTTTTATTTTTTCTACCTCTCTCATTCCTCAAACAGGATATTATTTATCAACATTTTTTCTTCAAAATCATCACTTAAGTAGATACAGATTAATGGTTGTTGAAGACGATGAATCATTAAACATACCAAATATGATAAATTTACAAATATATAATCATTTCTGTAAATTTTTAGAGTCAATGATAGTTTTGATATGTATATATATTTTTTTTAGTTATTGACAGACCTTTATTTTATTTGTTTATTTATATGTAGTGCTGTGAATCAAACCCAGTGCCTCATACATGCTAGGCAAGGACTCTACCACTGAGCTACAACCCCAGCCCCAACATGTATATACTTTTAACAAATAATCTCTAGATGGCCCCCTTCACATCACCACTAAATTTTTATGTCAACCTAAAATTATTTTACAAGACAATCAACTTGTAACTTAAAATCTTTTATCTATTATTTGCTACCCAATGGTATATATGATGGTGTTCCATAATCTTACCCCAAACAACTCCCTTTTATAGCATTTCCCACCCTTCTGCTATATTTCATCTAAATTAAATCTGTTTCCTCAACTGATCCTATAATTACATTCTTTTGTTACCATAATGTACTTGAATCCTATTTGTCCTTGCATTTCATAAACATTAAATAAATGTTTGCTTGCTGAATAATCAATCTTACCGTTTGAGGACCATTATTTTCTGTAGAGCTTGAAACCATTTTTATCAGTGAGTTCCAAGAGGGATCTGCAGCATGAGGGCCATTAAATATGGGTCCTCCAGTACCATCAGGGATAGGAGCTACTGGAGGAATCATTGCATTCCCATACACAGAAAAAGGCATACCCTTATAAAAAGGAAAAAAAAAAAAAAAAACCCAAAATTAACATTCAATACACTATTTACTTTTTGCCAACAGAGTCAGCAGCTTTAAAACTGATATTTAAAACTTTATCTCATTTTGAGAATGTGTGTGTGTGTTATATAAGGAATTTAAAAATTATTTTAGTTTTTTTTTTAACATTAGGTTATAAATACATCTACTATATCCAAAATATTTTGGCAAAAAACACTCCTCTAAGATAAAAATCAAGACTTAAAGAAGTTATATTCTAGCCAGAATTTGACTAGTATTTGCAGCCCAAGCGCCAGCTTCATTTTACAAATAAATGTTAATATACTTGCAAGTAAAAGAAGGTTCATGATGAGAAATATTTTGAAATAATGAAAATGCCAGTTTAAATCACCATTACCCCAACTTTAGGAAAGTCCATGTATCCTGCAGGAACATGCTGATGGAATGTACCAGAAGGAGTTACAATTCCTGTACTATCTCGCTCCATTGCTTGATGCTGTGAAAACACTCCTGGATCAGACATTGGCCTGTGAATCATGGGATTTCCCATCCCAGGGTTACACCAGTCTACTTTGTCTGAGGGAAAAGAAACAAAAATTGGTAACATTTAAAATTGAAGAACAGCTAAACGAAGCAATTTATATTTTTCTAAGTGTTGTCACATTGGGCTGTGGATTCTTTCAGACTAGGATATACAAACCCACATACATACACACAGAAATACACGCACATAAACACACATATATATATTTTTATAGCACTTCCATGTTTGTGGGAAGTGATATAAAAACACTTTGTGTTACAAAACATAACAAAAATAAGATAAAACCTAATGACCTCAAAAGAAATGGTAACATCTTAATATGATGAAATGAAAAGCATTAACATGCTTTAATTAGCCTAATTTTCAGTAAGCATTGATAAATTAAAGCAATGAAGAGATCGTATGGGAACTGAACAAAAAGTGATTCACAAGTCAAAACAAAGATAGTAATAAAGATCTTTTAAAATTAAGATTATGAAAGTTAGATACTGTTTAAGTAGTATAGTTAAATGCATAAATTTAATATCTAGTGAGTAGGATAGCATATCATACCTTGACTGCCACCAATCCCTTCAAAGGACCAGATGCCACTATGCCCTACTGATGTGGACAAATTACTTCCAATAACAGATGGAGCTGAAGTTCCAGTTTGCCTGATACGTGCAGAGCGTTCAGTCCCAATAGGAACTGGAACTTTCCTGTCCTGAGAGACATTGTTGGGCTTTTCTGACCCTAAAGGTACTGATGATGGGGCAGGAGATGGTGCACGAACTCCAGAGGATACTGACTGTGCAGGAGAATCTGGAGAAGAGACATTTTGAAATAGAATACAGGTCACCTACAGAATATATAATTTTGTAAAACCAAATCTTAAAAACTCTGAAGATATTTCAAATATGTATTCACTGGGGAAAAATTAAATATAAGAATAACGTTCAAATAATAAGTTAATGCATATTAAAATCTGGTTAAAGTTCTATGACTTTGTGGTAGAATGTAAAAATGTCAATGCCACAAGGTAGTTAACTACTTATATAATAAACAATTTAGACTAATTAATATTCAAATAAAGTAATCTTTGACACTAACTAAAATATAACACCAGAGCAATGAGAACACATTGTTAAATAAAACAAAAACAAAAAACAAAACACTGCCTGTACTGGCAATTCCCAAACAGTACTTTTTGGGGAACACTTACTTTTTGTTTTGTTATGATGAAAAAACAAAAGAGATTCAACTATCTACAAAATTGGGAATACCTAGTTTAAGGGGAAAAAATGACATATGCTCATAAAATACTAATAGGAAACTGTTTCATTATCCTAGTTTATTTTATTTTCCCACGGGTAGTCTTATAGACTTATTAACTTATTAACTATTATAAACTTATAAACGGGTAGTCTTATAGACTTATTAACTTATTAACTCTTATAAACTTATTACCAAGTTACTCTTAGTAATAACAACCTAAAAACTTTACTTATCAAAATAAGGTATAGAGGGCTGGGGTCGTGGCTCAGTGGTAGAACACACTTGCCTGGCTTATGTGAGGCACAGGGTTCAATTCTTGGCACCACATATAAATAAATAAAGATTAGTTGACAACTAAAAAAATATTTAAAAAAAATAAAAATAAGGTATGGATTTTAATAAAGCCAGTTTGAGAATACTTATTAGGGATTCCAACTCTATATATTATTGAGACAAAAAAAACACAAAATAACCAAATTTATTGCATGTGGAAAGCTAAAATATTAAAATACATTTAAACTTTAAAAAAGTAGAGAAGTTTGAAGTTAATTTTCTTGCATTAATGGAGAATGAACCCAAGGAAACGCTACCACTGAGCCACAACCCCCCAGGTCTTCTTACTTTGGAGACAAGGTCCTCGATAAGTTATCCAGACTGACCTCAAATTTCTGATCCCACGCCTCAGTTTTCCTGAGTAGCTGTATTACAGATGTGACCTACCCGACTAGTATAGTTTAAAAATCAAAACTGTTAACATGCAGATCTACCATCTATTCATAACTACCTTACAGTACTGCCCAGAGACAGTATTTTTCCATTTAATTATTTATACATATAAGTTTGCTATATGTGAATGTGGTAGATGATGGATAGATATGGGATATGGATAGATGATAGATGTAAATTATGAAGTCATCTATCTACACATATACACCTCTAACATGACACAGTGCTACTATTCGCCAAGGCACTTTTGAGGGAATTGGGAAGTCAAAGAAAAATTCAGTCACTATTAAGTTTTTGTTTTGTACTGTGGTGATGATAGGAATCAAAACTAGACCTTCATGCATGTGAAAGCACATGCTCTACTACTAAACTACACATCCCCCAGTCCTTTAAGATTTTATATTGAGACAGGGTCTTGCTAAATTACTGAGGCTAACCTTTAACTTGTCATCCTTCTGCCTCAACCTTTCTAGTTGCTGGGATTATGGGCATATGCCACCCATAATACTATGGTATTATGTGATACTATGCTTTTAAAAAGACTTAGAAAAAAGAGTTAGTAAGTGCTGTAGTGATCAATTCCATCTCACTAGTGCTCACTGGGATCTATTTCAGTTAAACTTACTGCACCTCTCAATGAGTTCTTGTGATTTTTTTTTTTTTTTTTTGAATCCAGTAGTGGGGATTAAATCCAGGACCATGTACAATGTAGGCAAGTGGTCTATCACTGAGTAACATCCCCAGTCCTACTTATTTTTTATATTGAGACAGGGTCTGCTAAGTTGCCCAGGCTGGCTTTAAACTTGGGATCCTCCTGCCTCAGCCTCCCTATTAGCTAGGATAATAGGCAGGCACCAATGAAATTATTACTTTTTTGTAAAATTAATTTATTTTTATTTTTTTAACTCAATGTAAACTTTTTAGTTTATGTTATTTTTCCCTCCTTCATTTCTGCTTTTTAAAAAATTTATTTATTTATCTGAGCTGCTTTTATTTGTTGTTGTCCATGTTGTTTGCTTTCCTCTATGTGGTACTAAAGCCTGAAGACCTGCTTCCTGGACATTCACTCCCATAATAACAGCAAAGAGAAAAAACACAAAAGACTGTAGACACCTCCCCTACGAAGGGCCTCAACATAGGTTGTTTCCATAATGTATCAGACAGACATATCATTCCTGAAAGACTGGAGGAGTAACCACAGAGAGTGTATAGCACACATACCATATATTCTGTTGTCTACATCACACCCGCTTAACCTACCAGAGTGATCCCATGCACATGAGACCTACAGAGAAAGCAGGTCCCTCAGGCTCCAACACACCACACATTATGTTAAAACCCACGAATCACAGTAGAAGTAGTGATGGAAACCATGCTATGTTGTCGAAGTAGAATTATGCAGACATTACAAAATAAACCAATGTCCCAGGGCACACTGTTAAGAGCAGGTTACTAAGAAGATCTTCACTAAAGTAAAAGGGATATCCATTCCAATAGATGTACAAACTCAACATAGAAATGCAAGAAATATGAAAATACAGGTGAATATGACACATCCTAAAGGTTGTAACTCATTAGTAACTGATTCCAAAGATTTCAAAGTAGATAAATAGCTGAGAAAAGAATTAAAAAGAATGATTTTTTTTAAAAGATTAATGAATTCCAAGAGGATATAAGTAAACAACTAAATGTATTAAGGAAGACAATGCAGGGTATGAAAGAAAATTCAATAAAAAAATTCTGAAAACCAAACATCTTGGAAATGAAAAGTTCAATAGGTCAGATAAAATGCAGTTGAAAGCCTTACAATAGACTAGATCAAGTGGAAGAAAGCATATTAGAGTTTGAAGACACGGTTGATAAATTCTTACATTCTGACAATAATAAAGAAAAAAGAAACAATGAATAGAACATACAAGATCTCTGAGACACCATTAAAAGACCGTAACTTATAGGAACAGATGAGGGAGAAGAGCTATAGAATAAAGGCACAGAAAACCTATTTAGTGAAATTAACAGAAACCTTTTCTTTGGGAAAAACATGCACATCCAGGTACGGGAGGCATCTAGAACCCGAAATAGACATGACTAGAAAAGAAGCTCTCCAGAAACTTCCCAAAGAACAAAGAAAAAAAAAAAGTTAAAAATTGTGAGAGAGAAGCTCCAAATCACATTTAAAGATAAGCCCATCAGAACAACAGCAGATTTCTCAGCATGAACTCTAAAGGATCTCAATAATTTGAAGCCCTAAAGAAAATAACTCAACCTGGGTTATATATAATTATATCCAATAAAAATTTCCTTCAGATATGAAGATGAAATAAAGAATTTCCAGGCTAAGCATAAGAATCTCATAATTATTAAGCCATCATTACAGAAGATACTTAAAGGAATCAATCCTACACAGAAGTAGAATAAAGATAAATATAATCAAGACACTGGAAAGAATACATCTCATTAGAAAAGTAAATAACCAAGAAAGAATTAGGAACTAATCAAACATAATTAATACAGTAAACAACTATATCTCTAAAATGAGTAAATGATGAAGAAATGAACGTACAGAGTATTCAAAACTATAATAATCCTCAATGTATATGGCCTTAATTCTCAAAAAGACAAAACTGGCTTAATAAATTGAATAACAAGACTCAGGCTGGGCATGGTGATGCATACCTGTAATCAGAAGGATCACAAGTTCAAAGCCAGGCTCAGTACCTTAGTGAGACCCCGTCTCAAAATAAAAATTTAAAAAAGACCGGGAATACAGTTCGGTGGTAAAGCACCCCGGGATCCAGTATTCCCCCCCCCCACCTGCCACCACCACCACACACAAAAAAAGACAAACAAATGAACGAAAAACCCCCGATGATATACTGCCTACAAGAAACTCACCTCAATGCCAAGACATACACAGACTGCAAGCAAAAGGGTTAATATTTCAAATAGAATTCGAAAGCAAGTAGGAGTAGCCGCTATATTCACATCTAACAGAGTTCAAGCCAAAATCAGTAAAAAACCAAACCAAAAGACTCACAGGAAAAGACAATGGTAGATGGAGAGGGAGGGGATATGAACATAGCTACTTTTAAGTCCTGGATGGTTCTAAAAATGATCCCATATAGCCTTATAACATCATTTTCCTTGGGATTCTTTAGATGGACCTATATTCTTTGCTGTGAAAAGGGGCTAACTAAAATAGTTTTCTCGTCTCTCATAATTTCTTTAATATAAAAAAAGAAAAATGTAATTCTGAGTCATATTATTATAAAATAAACAAACTGATATAGTAGATAAAAAATAGGTTTTAGAGATTAGGGCAGATCTAGGTTTTTGTGGGGCCTTAAGCTTATACAGTTTTGGGAAACATTTTTAGGAGAAGAATGTAAATTAAAAAAAATCATGCTCTGAATCTTGGATCTGGGACCATTTGAACATGGACCGTGTATCAAGATTAGTAGTGAATTAGTATTATATAATTGCATCTGAATGTTAATCTATTAATCTATTTGGTATTTGGCAATAATATTGTAGTTGTTTAAGAAAAGGTCCTAATTCTTAAGTAATGCACTGTTTTTAGGTATGAAGTATATCTACATCTTAATTGTGTTTTCAAATTTAAAAAAACAGCAACAAAAAAGCAAACAGGGAAAATAAATGTAATGAAATCTTTAGTTCAAGTAAAGGAAATATGAGTTTCTTGAACTATTCTTTCAATTTTTCTAGAGCTTTTAATTTTTTTGTACTAAAAAGTTCTTGGAATGTTGCAATGAAGCAATTTTAATAGCATCAAAGACAATGTATCAACAATATAGTTATATAAGGAGGCCCTGGGTTCAATCACAGCACCAAGATGAAAGAAAAAAATCTGGCATGGTGGCACATGCCTGTAATGCATGTAACTGGGGAGGCTGAGGCAGGAGGATCTCAAGTTCAAGGCCAGTCTCAGCAGCTTAGGGAGACCTGTCTCAAAATAAAAAAATAAAAAGGGCTGGAGATGTGGCTCAGTGGTTATATACCCTGGGTTCAATCCCCTGTATCTCCTACCACCACCATCAAAAAAAAAAAAAAAAAGGAACACATACAATTCTTCTTTTGGAATTATACCTATTAGTACTCACCATTTGATGCTGATGAACATGGAGTTAACAAACTAAGTGGGGAAAAATGTTGTCTGTTAAAGTTAGCAGCTGCAGGTGCTCCTCCAAGGGGTGCTCCAGGTCCATACATCTGACCTCCCGAAAGGTTTGAGGCAAAATTTCCCAAATGTGTAGAAGAAGGTGTTACAGAACCATATGGCGAGTCCATATTGACAATACCTATAAAAGAGAAGACCATCATAATTTATAACAGTTATTACCATTAGGAGAGAATTAGACAAAGTCAAAATTTTAAGAGGCTACAGATATATCTGAAACTATTTAATTATTAAAAAAATTTCTCCTTGGTTACTTCTTTCAGACCACTGTTACTTCTTCATTTTATAAAGATAACTATAAAAAGAAAAAATCATTAAGGGGATGATTTCACATTTAATTTTAATATTTCATTTATTATTTGCTATTATGAAGTACTGATAATATCAACTGGTAATTTAAACATGCTTAAAAGTTAAGGAATTAAATTTCTACCTTTAAAAATCTATAGGAAAGGGTCTGGCGGTGTGTCGCGACCCCTCGCCGGCAAGGGAAAACACGACACAGGATTCTTCTTTCAGCAGTTTATTCAGGCCTTGAGTCATGTATCATCTTCTAGCGCCCGCCCCCGACACACCCAAGCACAGCTTAATAAAGCCCCCCGCATCCCAATCCCAAGCCGCCACGTGGATCTCTCTCATAGGGTGATAAGGGATTGCGCGCCAACTCTCGATAAAAGGAGTTGTTTATCACAGGCTACAGTGGAAGCCAGCGCCATCTTCTAATGGCGGCCACATAAGAATGGCTTACCACAGTGATGTACTGGGAGAGCACCTATGTAGTAGTGCCTTAATTTAAGTTTTATTCTCCAGCTACTCCCCCCATCCCTCAACCACAGAGTCAAAGGTATGCTTCTACAATAAAGAAATCTGGTGTTGGCAGCTTAACCAAGTGGCTTGGGTTTCCACAGTCAGTAACACAACAATCTACCATTTAGTACTTCTAATATAATACGGAGTGAGGTTTGAAACATATCACCTATGTGATACTCCTCTTGGAAATGACTGGTCTAAATCTAATAATAAAAAAAAGATAAATTTGAAAACATTTGTGGAAAAATTGGACTCCTCAAAGGATTCAATATCACGAACTGCATGACAGCAGGATGTGGTGGTTCACACCTGTAATCTTCATAAAGAATATATTTGGGATAATGGTATTATGAGTTAGGTACTATGATTGATTCCAATTTTCTTGAAGGTAGTAATAGTGGCATAACTGGGAAGGCATAAATGCATGTTTTGGGAATATGGAATGGAAGCCAACCCACTATGGAGTGAAGTATCATAATGTTGGGAACCTACCGTCTCATGATTTGACAAAGGTAGAAAGTGAAAGAAAACAGAGACAGGGATAAAAAGAGGGGAAAGAAGAAGGAAAGAAGAACACGGAAGGGCCTAAGAGGCAAAGCAAGAGAGGACAGAAAGGAAAGAGACAAAAGAGGGTTTGAAAAGACATTGATAAGTAGATAATAAAAGTGAGGGAATATACAGGTACTCATTTCTGTGTATTTTTTTCCCTTAAAATGTATAACCCCATCACCCCCCACCCCCCCACACAATTTTAAAAGTTTCTCAGCCAGGTGCGGTGGTGCACGCCTGTCATTCCAGCAGCTGAGAAGGCTGGGGCTAGAGGATAGTGAGTTCAAAGCCAGCCTCAACAAAAGTGAGGAACTAACCAACTTAGTGAGGCCCTGTCTCTAAATAAAATACAAAATAGGGCTGAGGATATGGCTCAGTGGTCCAATGCCTCCGAGTTCAGTCCCCAATACCATTCCCCCCAAAAAAGTTTTTCAAAATAAAAATAGATTTCAAATAGTTGAATAAAAAAAAAAAAAACAGTTAAGCAAAGAAAGCATAAAAGAATGGAATGCAAAATGAATTAGGAAAAAGAAGGAAAAAAATTAGTATCTGGAAGATGTTAAAAAAAAAACTTAAGAGGCATTTCCTGTGCAATAAAGAATAAAATTTTTAACTAATGACCTTCTTCTAGCAATGTTCTCCTTTGAGAAATTCTTAAATTTCAACGCTAATTTTAACTCTAATCAACTTCTGCTCTTATAAAGCTGTTCCCCACTCCCACCCCATGCCTTTTTCTTTCTTTTTTTTTTTTGGTATCAGGGATTGAACCCAGGGGTGCTTAGCCACTCAGCCACATCCCCAGCCCTTTTTATCTATTTATTTTGAGACAGGTCTTACCAAATTGCTTAGGGTCTTGCTAAGTTGCTTCAGCCTCCCCAGTCACTAGGATTACAAATTGCATGCCACCACACCCAGCTTTTGCATAGCTTTTTACAAAATAAAAACTGATTTCTTTGTTCTCTGAATCTTAATTCTAGCCTTTTGAAATATACCGCCTAGATTATCACAATTTTTGGAATGACAAAGTATTTTTGACAAAGAATAAATTCTGTCATAAAAATGAAATTTAAAAGCGTTCCATGCACTGGCATATCATATCCCTTTAAAATTCAATTAAAACAAGGACACTGTTTAAGTAAACAAGAAAAATTGTTTTTTTTTAAAGTATATACAGAATCAACCCCCAGCCAAAAAAAAAAAAAATTACTGATCATGTTGTTTACAATTACATGTTGCAGAAATAGGTAAAAATAACAGAGTTCCTACTAAATCTGAAAATTTTTGTCCTAGAATGTTGTATCTCTAAAAATAAAGATGGAACATGGAAGCTTTTCTGTAAAAGACATGCCTGTAAAAGGGCTGGGGATATAGCTCAGTGGTGGAGTGTGCTGGCCTAGCGTGTGTGGGGCCCTGCATTGAATACCCAGTGCTGAAAAAACAAAATAAAACAAATAAACAAAAAGTCCAAACAAATAAACAAAAAAACCTCACCAATTACCAAATATTTTAGGCTTGGAAGGCCACATGGCTTCTTTTCCAACTATTCAATCTTGTCATAGTGTGAAATCAATCATATAATATGCAAACAAATGGGGCATGGCTGTGTTTCAATAAAATTTTATCTATAAACACTGAAATTTGAATCACATATTATTCTTTCTAAAAACAATTTTTAGCAAGGTATGTTGTGCACCTGTAGTGCTTTTCAGAAAATGTCTCTCTGAAACTGCACACTCAATGGAAGAGGACAACCTTCCCCAATAGAGGAGGACTGTTCCTCAGTTGAGGGTATATGGAGTAGCTGTGCTTCCCTGGTAGAATCTCCACAAAAGCTCTCAGGGAAAGATGAGGTAGAAGGACCACTTTAGCCCAGGATGGACAACAAAGCATGATTCCATTTAAATAAATATAGGGATAGTAAGTAAATAAATAAATTTTAAAAATGTGAAAACAGGCAATAGGCCAAATTTGGCCCACAGGCCATTGTGTGTCAATCTCTCACATGAATTTTCTTTCATTACTTGAAATGCACATAATAAAAACACAATAACTCTAAATCCAACTGGGTATCCTAGATTAGATTCTACAAAAGAAAAAAAGATATTAATGGAAAAACTGGTGAAATCTGTAGTCTAGTTAGTAGTACTGTACGGATATTCTGGGAAAGGTACCATGTTTATATAAGGTGTTTACATGCCAGGAGCAATGGAGCACACCTGTAATCCCAATGACTCAGGAGGCTAAGGCAGGATGATCACAAGTTTCAGTGTAGCCTCAGCAACTTAAGTTAAGACCCTCAAAATAAAATAAAAAGGACTGGGGGTGTGGCTCAGTGGTAGAGTCTCTGCATTCAATTCTCAGTAAACAAGCATACACAAATGGACACACACACACACACAGAGTCTTAGATGTTTATTTACGTACAGGAAGCTAGAGGAATTATATAAAAATTCTATTATAAACCCAAAAAAATTTGAAGTAAAAACTTTTTTTAAAAAATAGCTTAAAATCACAGGATTTTAGATCCTCCATAAATTATAAATATCAGTGTTGTCTGATAGAACTTTCTGTGACAATGGAAATGCTCTACATCTCTGCAGCAGTCCAATGTGGGAGGACTGGCCACAAGTACTTATTAGGCCTTTGAAATATTACTAGCTTGACTAAGAGGATGAATTTTTAAATTTATTTAATTTTCATTAATTTAAATAGCACATATGGCTATTATTAGGCTATTTATTAGGCTATTATTAGACTGTTTAGCCCTACATTTTCCCATTATTTTAGAAACAAAACTGAAAGGAAAAATGAAACCAAATTTTAAAAATTTCTTGTTAGCTATTTGGTTTTTGAAATAAAAGTTTTGGCAGCATTACCTTATTAATTCGAACACAAGAGACTTTTTTTTTTTTTTGAGAGAGAGAAAAATTGACCTGATAAACTTATATATGGGAAATTCAAGATAAAATCTACTGTAGTTTTCAAAGGCTTAAAAAAAAAAAAAAAAAAAAAAACAGTATGCTAGATGCACACAACACAACAGCATTTGATTTAATTGAATAAAACAATCTTGTTTGATTGCAGCTCAGCGATAGAGTACTTGAGATATTGGGTTAAATCACCAGCATCCAGAAAGAAAACAAACATTAACTATAACCTCTATCCACATAGCCTAGCCATAGAATTAAAATATTATAAAATGATCAAGAGTTTTCCTATCACCTCGGTGAGTAGCTGCAGAATGTCAGAAAATAGAAACTCACCTGAGGGACTTGGAGCAGGTCTCTGTAATGGTGGTCTAAAACCTGGAGCTTTGGAAGTATCAGACTGATGTAAAGGATCTGAATTTGGCAAATATGAAGACTTTCCTGATAGCATAGATTCTGGTGTTGACTGAGATGAAACAACAGATCCTCCCCAGAAGGCATGAGCAGAAGTAGGGTTGTTTTCAAACAATGTGCTAAAGGGCCCAAATGGTAAGGGGGCACTGAAATTGGGAGCAATAGGCTTATTTGCTGGATGTACTGAATTCTGACAAGCACTTTGTGTACTTAAGGTTGAAGGTAGCTGGACAGAGGAGGGAACACTGTGAGGTCTTTTGATATGATTGACACTGAGAACTGCAACAGATGAATTCTGCACTGGAGCTGGATTCTTGTGAGGAGCACTTGTGCCATGAGAGGGTGGTCTAATAGCAGGGGTTTCCATTTTAGGAGGTTGGGAGCATCCCATTTGTGTCTGAGGCATAGGGTAAGTCACTGGGGCAGTAGAAGGCACCGCCACTGGAGCAGAACTTGTTGTTGCTAAAGGAGGAACAGTCATTCTAACTTCCGGGGGAGGAACCTGAGACTGCTGAAGAGGTGGTCTTGGCTCCTGGGAAACAGATCCCGGAGGCTGTTGCTGAGTAGAATGAACTGATGAACTCCCAGAAGAACTGCTGCTGTTTGGAGGTCTATTGTTTGCTGTTTCTACTACTGGTGGACTACCTGCTTCCTGTTCGGAGGAAGATGCCCCTTTATTTGGAGATGCTGATCCACAATCCAAAGGGCTGTTTCTAGAAACCCCTCCTGGCTGGGCTGGTGGTGATGGGGAAGATGGGGATGATACTGGATAGTGTTCTTTGGCAGTAGGCATAGGATATGTGGCATTTGTGGGTGCAGTGCTGTTGTTGCTTGCTGTGGTTGTGACTGTTGTGGTGGTGGCATTGGATGTCTTCACAACTGTGACAAAAAGCTGCCTTCTGACAGAAGGTGAACTTGGACTACCATTTGTAGATGTACCAGGCACCGTTGAAGCTGATGAACTGGTTGTAGTTGTTGGACTTGAAGTTAAAGAACCTGCTGAATTCACCTGAGAACCACTGCTATTCTGATTGCTATGGCGAGGCACCATGTGAGGCTTAGGCGAGTTAGTAGCTCTGGCAGGGCTCAAAGGCCTGACAGGAAAAGGACCCCAAGTGGATTGAGCTGGTGGAAAAGTACCTCCAAAGTGGGTCATGGGCAACCGTGGTGGACGGATCTGCTGGAAAGTCTGAGCAGCAAGCAAAGCATGTGCAAACTGTGGAGGAGGATATGCTAATGGAAGAGAAACTGGAAAACCAGGCCTCACATTATTCACTGGGTTTTTAATGGTTTTGTGAGTAGATGCAGAAGAAATTGCAGGCACAGTGAGTGCTGTGGCAGTTTGAGATGTTGATGACAGAGCTACAGTCGTCATTTTAATTCCCATTAAGGAACTGTTAGCAGCAGTGGTGGTAGGTGCTGATGACCCTATTTTGGAATTTGCTGAGGAGCTTTTCAAACGATTCTTTGGAATAAGTTCATCAATTTCTTTGTCGGGATCCTTGATGAGAGCATTGATCAACTGAGTTGCCTGTCTTGTTGATTCAGTGCCACCCCTGTATGTTGACCAAAACAAAATTATTAGGTCTAATTTTTTCTATTTACTAATAATATTAAAGTCTACATGCAATTAATATACATATATACAGAGAACAGATAAAAGTTAAAAAGCAATCTTCTGACCAAAGTATTTTCCAAATAAAGCAATAAACTGTCCTGAATTAATATTATATGTGTCAGAGGAATGAGTGATTTATTTATTTTTATTATTATTTTTTTAAGTTTTAAGTGGACACAATGCCTTTATTTTTATTTATTTATTTTTATTTGGTGCTAAGGATCGAACCCAGTGCCTCACCCATGCTAGGTGAGCACTCTACCACTGAGTCACAATGCCGGCCATGATTGAATTATTTCTAAAACTTAATTTTAATATTGTTTCCTTAGAATAAGAAATCATTTTCCCACTGTAAAATACATTATGGTTCGGAAAACTCGTGCATATAAAAGTCTATGTAAGCTGTATGATCAGTACTATAAATAATACAAGAGGGACAAGGGCTGTAGATCAGGAGCAGAGTCTGCTCAGCATATGAAAAGTCCTGGGTTTGATCCCTAACACTGCAAAAATAAATAACTAAAAGTAATACATGGAAAACAATCCAACTAAGAAAATATGTGTTGGGGATGTACCTCAGCAGTAGAGCACTTGCTTAGCACATTTTAGGCCCTGAGTTCAATTTTCAGGAATGCCCCCCCCCCCCAAAGTCTTTCTTTTAAATCCTGGTATCTAAGATGACTAAGATGACCTCATTTACTATACATTCACTAGTAGTTTCTCTGTTAGTAGGATAATTATTATAATCCCTCTGGGAAAGGATCTCAAAAATGAGTGAGGACTATAGAAATCAGTATGGAGATTACTAAAAGAATAGGAATGGAACCACCATATGTCCCAGTTATGCCATTCCTTGGTATTTATAGAAAAGAAATAAAGTCAGCATACTCTAGTGATATAGCATATCCATATTTACAGCAGTGCAATTCACAATGCTCAAGTTAGGAACTAGCCATTACAACAATGGATTAATTTAAAAAGGCAAATTAAAAATAGATAGATATACACAATGGAGTTTTTTTCAGCTATAAATAAAAACAAAATTATGTTACTTGCAGGAAAATGGATGGTACTTGAAAGTATTATATTAAGCTAAATATGTCAGATTCAGCAAGTCAAGGGCCATGTTTTCTCTTCTATGTGGAAACTAAAGAAAACGGGGAAAAATATGGGGGGAATGGAGAATGAGGGAGAAGAGTGGAAGGGGGATATTTAGGGAATGAAACTGAACCAAATTATATTATGTACAAATGACGACTATAATAACATCAAGCCCTAATGTTGTATGTTAAGGGAAACATTTGATTGTAATAAAAGTCTTACAGAAACCTAAGGAAGAAGCTATCCAGAAAGAGTATCTGCTTCCCTCTTTAGTCAGGGCAAAGTTATGGCTACCCAACTATTCCAGCAGAGGGAAAACAAGAAGAAAGAAGGATGAGTAAAAAACAGAGATGGTTAACTACCTCCTTATTTTATAAGTACATTACAACTATTGGCCCTATGATACACTGCAAAAGTACATCTGCCTCCCACAAGCAAATTTGTAACAGCCATCATAAAACATGAAACTCTTTCAAAGGAACTTGGATTTACTTTAAAGTAATCTAATATAGCTTAATACATCCTATTGTTTCGTAGAATATTGTTTTTTTATTTTAAAGCTATTCAGACACAAACATAGTCTGTTATTTAAGATAAGTGTACTATTAAACACAAAGTTCCAATAAAAACTTAAATGGTTATATTTCATTAGGCTACAGTATGATGAAACAGAAAGAAAGAAAGAAAACATAAGAGATAAATTTTGCCTTATAGTTATTATTCGATCTCCTGTCTTGTCTTTCTGTTTATCAATATCTATATGTGCACCAGTGAACTCCCGAATAGCGTTGATATTACAGCCTCCTCTTCCAATCACTCTGGATATTACAGTTGATGGAACAGATACTTTCTTTGACCTGTTTACAAATTGCAAAAGCAAATAAATTAAGATAAATCATTAATATCAGTGTCTGTAATTAAAATAAAGGGAAAGAGTATTAATAAAATGTTTTTCTGCAGAAAATAGATTACCCTTAAATAAGTCTTTTATATCTACTCTTACTCCAGATGAATATATTAAAAGGCAACTAGCAATGACAGACAGCTTTACCTAAGCTTCCCATCTTGTTATCAAAGACTTTTGGCTTTCTTGACTCTCACATAACTATGTAGACATGCATTGTGCTAACGCAAACACCAATAATGAATATGACAGGCTAGGATTCCTGTCCACATATACTGACTGCACAGACCTCAAATAAGAAAAACCCAATACCACATCATGAGTGTCCTTATAAGGCATCATAGAGACTTATGAGTCTGGGCATCTAATCTCAAGAGTCAAGAAAGGCCTCTTGTGGGTTCCTTTTAGTCTTTTACTCATTCTTTCTTTCACACTTTTATGACTAAAAGGAATGACATTACTTCTGTGTGTCTCTGTATTCTCCTAGATGCATTAAAACAATATCCATAAGCACAGAAACTGGAAAAGAATCTTCAGTAATGTTAGGAAAAAGAAATCTATTTTTTTTTTAAGAAAAGCAATATCCATTTAATACTTGCTGACTTTACATTTTAATTTTAAATAGGTTCTATAAAGGTGGATATAAATTCCTGACAAATCAATTAAAAAGTGCTTCCAAGAGAAACAGTATAATTCTCAACCAAGGGAAATAGTCAATTATGTTTCAATGAACAAATAAATTATTTATAGCCTATTAAGTTGTCATATTTTTAAAAAGATATAATCTGCTATACATACATTTGACTAAGTTTCTTGATAATTCTTTTTATTTCCCTAAAGAGCATGAAATCAGCCAGTGATCATTATTTCCTAAGCAGTTAAATATTTCTTAGTATACACAGGTATATACATAGAAACACTGAACTAAAAGTCTTCCTTTTGTATAGAGAACACTGATACTGACACTTCAGTTACTTCAGAATAGAGGGTATAATCCCAAGTCCTGGGATTATATACATGTGCCATCACACCTGGCCTTCCTCAATTTTTTAAGTATTAAAGTGCAAAAAAGGCCAAAAAAAAAAAAAAAACCACCTTTTTAAGTTTTTAAATTTTAATCTGAAAGATGGCAAGGTTGTCTTCTTGCACCATGAGTGTGTTTGCAACTTTGGGAATAGTAGGAAGAATTTAACTATAAATAACACTTCGTTGTAATTCACAGCAAATTAAACGAATGAGAAAAAAAAGAATAACTCACCTTCTTACAACTTCTTTCCATCCTTCTTCTCTCTTTTGCCCACGTTTAGGACTTGCTACTGTTAACTTCCCATTTGGAGAGGAAAGAGGAGATGGACCAGATTTTGTGCAAGTAGACAGAGAATTACTGGTCCCTTCATTAATAGTCTCTGACAATCTTTAACAGAAGGAGGGAAAGTATTTTAAATACAGATATAGAATTTTTAAATGATAAAGGTAGTAGTCTACTACATAATTTTATTATTTATTTTTAGATTAAATAAGGTAAACAAACAGAACCCTTTTTCACTGCTTTTTAATGTTTTAACATACAATATGTAGAGCCAATTTTAAGAAGATATATAGGGGACAAATTTACCAGAACTGAGTTACAATAATCCCTGTAAAAACACAATTAATACATGGGCTAAGTTTAACAACAAAAAAAGATATTTCATAGTAAAAATGATCTGATCCTATTATTACAAAGTCTAAAAACCAGCTTTGTTTTCAATTGAAAATGTGCACAAGGAAAAATTCTTAGTTAACAAGTTGTGAATTCACTTTTTCTACCAACACATTCAGCAGTAAAGTGTTATAAAAAATAAAAATTAAAAATGGAACTAACTTTATTGAAGTCTTGCCAGAAACAGATTTTCTTTCTTCCTTTGGAAACGTAACAAGTACAGATGGCTGCTTCTTGCTGGACACAGTGGTGGTGACCACAGCTGGTGAATGATTGTCACTCTTCCGGCTACTGTTGCTATTACTACTTTCATCACTGCAGCTAGAAATTCTCATGTTATCACTGTCTCCACTCTCACTCGTACTGCTGCTCTTGGACTCTCCATTCACCTTTTCTGGTTGACTGTATGAAATTGGTAGTGGATCATCAAATATAATTTGAACATTTTCTGGAGTAATTTTATTTTTCCTGTTTTTTCTCTTTGAACTGGTTGTAGTTATGGTATTATTTCTTTTACCATGGGAACCTGCTAAAGTTGTCCAGGTTGCAGATATACCTATGGTTGTAGTGGTTGTGGCACTTGGAGGCTCGGTCAAGACTTCAGGCTCTTCTGTGAAAGCAGCAATAGTGAATTAGCAAGTTCTATTTAGCCTTAAGCACTTTAAAAACAAAGAGTAAAAAGCCAGGAGTTATTTCATTACTATTGGACATTATTCAAGAATGTGCTGGTAATGAGGTAGATATGATTGATCTATGCCCCTAATAACTACACAAAGCATAAAAGGTAGTGACAGATGTGGTGGAGCACATGCCTATAATGCCAGCAGCTCAAGAGTCTGAGGCAGACAGATCACCAAATTCAAGGCCATCCTGGACACTTTAGTATAATTCTGTCCCCCCAGAAAACAAAAACAAAAAGTTGGGCATAGTTGTACAACTTTTTGGTTCAGCAACTTAGGAGGCTAAGGGAGAAGGATGACAAGTTTGAGGACAGCTTCAGTAACTTAATGAGATATTGTCTCAAAATACATAAATTAAAAAAAGGATTGAGATGTAGTTCAATGGTAGACAGCATCCCTGGGTTCAATCCTCCATATAGAGGAGGAAAAACTGTTAACAGGTAGTTATGAGGGTTACTTTTGCTTTGGGGATTATTTGGGAAACATGAATGTGTACCATGTGTACATATCACATACCTATTAAACTTCTTAGGTATAATAATGTTATTATGGCTATAAATGTTCTTTCTATGGGAAATACTCAAGTATTTAAGGATGATTTCATATAATATGTACAGCTGACATGCATACTGCTCAAAAAGAAAAAAAAGATAAAACATGTGCCAAAATGTTTTAAGAATTCGGGTAAAATACAGGTGTGTTGATCATACTAATACTTTTTTCCCCCTTTCTTTCCTTTTTTGGTATTGGGAATTGAATCCAAGGGCACTTTACCACTAAGCTACATCCCCAGTCCTTATTTTTTTTTTTTTTTTTTTTTTTTTTANCAACTAGTTCAATTCATTGTTTGATGTAAGTAATATTCAAACTACTCTAGAGACCATATTTTTAAAATGGTAAGATCAAATCAAGAATGAGACACAATCTCACCTTTATTTTTTGTTTCTGGTACTTTGGATTGAACTCAGGGCACTTTATCCATGAGCTAAATCCCCACAAGGCTGGCCTTGAAACTACAAGATTCTCTTTGCCTAAGCCTCCTGAGTTATCAGGATTGTAGGTGTGTGCTGCTGCATCCAAGCAGATTTTTTAATAAAGTCTTGCCTTGTTGTCCAGGCTGATCTCAAATTTATGGGCTCAGGGCTTCTCCTGCCTTAACAACACCCCAGGATATAGAGAAGAGTTTAAATGAGAAAATAGGATTCGATCTAAAATCAACTGGTCCAGATGTAGGTGAAAGTGGTAGGCTCTGAGTAAGTCACAATATGAATTTGTGGCTGGATCTTAGGTATACAAGTACCTTAGGGATTAAACAGTTCAGTCTGAGGGGGCTGGTCCTCTGGTCACAATAACTCCAGCCTAGATTATTGTATTTTAGAGTTTTATCATATTTTAAAAGTTTGAGGTATTTACTCTTCGATTTCTAATTTTTTTTAATGTTAAGGCTCATGTTCTGATAATCTGGTATATCTTACCCTTTGTGCTCACCAATGAGTGGGACAAAAATTCAGAGGTCTAAGGAAGACTATCTTGGAGAAGATCCCAAGCTATGATTACAAAGGAACCCAGAACTTCCTTAAACCAAGCAGAAATAGAGAAGTGTGGATTGAAAGATGCAGATTTAAGAGGCATTATGTATGCAGGTGGTAGGTGAAACTAATAAATTAAATGAGATCACTAGAGAGAAAAAATTACAACTTTATATATGTGTATTTATGTACCGATAGAGAATGAGTGTGTTGAGGGAGCGAGTATCCAGTATTTAAGAGAGCAAATGAGATTTATAGAAGGCATAATCAGGTGAGAGAAGGAAGGTGTGGTTAACACGGGCAAACACCGCAAAGAGGTCAGTGTGAATACAAAGTGAAAAGAAGTAATACAATTTGGCAGTTAAGATGTGACTACTGAAAGAATACAGGTAAGAGACTATATATTAATGATTTGGACTAGGGGAAGAAGTGGTAAAAACTGGTTAAAGAGTTTTGTATACAGTTTTAGGCACAAGCCACAAGATTTTCAATCAAAACAGAGGAGGCAGAGGAATCAAAGATGACGCAAAGATTTTTGGTCTGTGCAATTAGAAGATAGTTATAGGTTTCTGGTAGACAAAGATCTGGAGTTCATATTTGGACATATAAATTTCAGATGTTAAATTAAGTACCAAAATGGACATAATAAGTAGCTAGCTAGATATGACATTGGAGTTTAAAGAAGAGGTCTGGGCTGAAGATAAAAATATGAAATCAGCTATTACATATTTAAAGTTAGGAAGTAGAAAAAGACAAGGAATGAATAAAGATGATAAGGACATAATGAACTAAGAATCTTTTCAATTAAAAGGTAGGTGACAAGAGGAATCAGTAGAAGACATACAGAAAGAATATCCATACAGGTAGGTGAAAAGCCAAGAGCAAGAAATGGCACAGAAGCCCAGAGAAGAGAGTATATCAAATTTTATTAGCATCAGTAAGATAAGGATGGAGAAGTAACTATTGAATTTTGCAACATGCAATCCAATGGAAACCATTAACACAATTTTTGTGGAGTTGTAGGAGTGAGAACCTGGCAGAACTAGATTCAAGAGAAAGAAATAATTGGAGATAGCCAAAATAGGTGACTCTTTAGGAGAATGTACGTACAAGGGGAGACAGAGAAATAGGTCTGTAGCTTAAAGGTGAGGCAAAATATGAGAGTCAAAAGAAGGATTTTTTAAGACTTGAGAAATAAGCTGGGTGTGATGTTTCATGCCTGTAACTGGGAGATTGAAAAGGGAGGATTTTAAGTTCAAGACTGGTGAGTGCAACTTGGTAAGACCCTGTCTTAAAATAGAAATAAAATAGGGTGGAGATGTAGCTCTGTAGTAGACAGCTTGTCTAGTACGCATGAGACCCTAGGTTCAATCCCAGTACTTCAAAGAAAAAAAAGGAGAAATAAGCTTGTATGCTGATGGGTATGATCCAGGAAAGGGAGAAAATAATACAGAAGAAAGAAAAGAGAACTGCTACAACAATGTTGTTGAGTAGGAGAAACCAGATTGAATCTAGTAAACAAATAGAGGGGCTGGTTATCAAGTTTATCAAATCACTGGTAGGAAGTATATATAGTAGAAAGCATAAATATTAATGGGTGGATAGAAAGAGGAAAGTCTTCTGAAGTTTTCTTCTGATGCTTTGATTTTTTGACTAATGTATGATACAAAGTCATTTATTAAAGGCAAAGGAGGTGATGAAGTCTGAGGATAAAGGAGAAAAATTTACCCAGGTAAGCAGAGACTAAATTAAATCAAGGGGATATAGAATTCTAATTACTTGGTTAACACTGAATGGCTAGGAAAATATAGCAGTCATCCCCTGTTTTATGTGTGGGACTGGTTCTTGCAGTTTCTCAACCCTCCAGATACCAAAATCTTAGATGTTCAAGTTCTTTCTATAAAATGACAAAATATTTGTATCTAACATAATACAATGTAAATCAATTTGAACAGGTGTTTTACTGTATTTTTATTTATTTTATTCTTTTTTGCCCCCTTTTTCTTTTCGCTATATTTTTAGAGGAAATAATAAGAAAAATGTATGCACAATACAACCCAGAAGCAATTTCCAGGTATTTCTCACCACAATTGGTTGAATCCTCAGATCACCAGAACCCACAAATACAGGGGGCCAACCATATGACTACTGATCATCAGGAAAAGGTTCACTGCTACACATGCAGAGTAAAAGCTGTCAAGGCTGAGTGTTTTTTCCAGATACATTTAGTTACTGGGTAGAAGTGAAACACAAGGAAAAAGGGGTAAAGGACAGTATAAGGATAATAAAGTACAAATGAATTCTACCATTTACTGGTAGGCAGAGTGTTGGAGGCAGAATTCTAGAGAGTAAAGCTGAAAAGATAGGAGGTGATGATAAGAATGGAATGTGTAAAACTGAGATTGTGGGATGGGTTCATTTAATATATATGTTAGGTATGTAACTCCTTAAAAGTTTATGAAAATTTACAAAATAAAAAATGGAAAGGGGAAAAAAGTAAGTAATGAATTAGAAGGAGTAAGAGCAATATTAAAATGCAAATTAAAAATATCTGCTAGGGATTCTAACAGCCAAGAACATAACTTAGATGTTAATGTACTAAGAAAGCAAGCAATTAATTTTAAGAGGACTTGGAATCTGAAACAGATGGAAGTACTTCAGAGAAGGAAATCTTCCACATACCAAATGTTCAATAAATAAATATTTATTGAGTAAGTATAAGGGAATCTATTAAGTATACTTAAGCAGTGTTCTCAGCAACAGTTTTAAAAACCAAAAATTTCAAATTACAAATACTGATCAAATAAACTGTTTTCTTTTTTTTTTTTTTTTTGGGGGGGGGGGGGATTATTGAGCATTAAAATTATGGGTGCTTTATATCACTAAGCTATCACTAAGACCTAATCATTGAGTCCGCAAATACATCCATCTCCAATCCTTTTTATTTTTTATTTTGGGGCAGGGTCTCACAAAGTTGCTGAGGTTGGCCTCAAACTTGCAATTCTCCTGCCTTAGTCTCCAAGTCTCTGGAATTACAGGTGTATATCACTGTGCCTAGCTAAAGAAACATTTTTATGCATTAAGTAAATTATCCATGAGTAAACTCAACTCAGACCAGTCAAGACCAACTCCAATGTTTCTAAATCATAAATTAGCAGAACCAAAAAGGCAAAAAAGCATTTTCACAGACATATATCATCATTTATAAAATAGTGAGCATAATCCTAAGGTCCCAGGGACTAAGAATATTTCACATAGAAATACGGGCTGCAGTTCAGAAAAGAAGAGGCTTCACATTAAGGTAGGAATATCTCACCATCACCTATCAAAACTGACAAGTATATAGAGTGTATGGGGAAGAACTGCTTTATATCTAATTAATTTATGATTAAGAATTTTTTAATCCTCTCAGAGTGTTAACATTAGAGAAGAATATACAGTGACATTTGAAAGAAGCATTTCGATTTTCCTTAAATCAAGAACTCCTAAAATCATAAATATCAAGACTGAGAAATAATGACAACAATGCAAAAATCACATTCATGTATTGCTGACGGCTGTAGGAAAATATTCTGGTACTGACCCATATTAAGAAATTTAGTACCCCCCTCCCAAAAAATGATGGTCACTATGTGGTCAGTATGGATGCAGTTAAGTAATCAAGAAGAGGAGCAATAAAAAGAAATAAGGGCAAAGAGGAGTAAGAAATAGTGTGGGTGAGAAAATCATTTAGGGTCTTAAAAAGGCCCTATATTAGGTAAGTATAGTGGTGCATACTTAGTTACCATAAGAGATCTTCAACTTTAGATAGATTACAATGATGTCATGTATTTATCTTTGTATATTACACAATTTAAACTGAGCATGCTACTATAATAAAGGTGAAAAATGTTTAATTACAGTGGCTGAAAACAGACATCTTTAATATGATATTTCCTATGCTGCTTCCTGACTTGGTAATCCAAAGCTATGAAAATAAATGTATAAACATTAAATGTATAAAAATAAAATGTATAAACATCAAAGGCATGAAAATAAAATATATAAATATCAAAGGCATGAAAACAATGAAAGATTGCATTCAATATCAGATAATCTATGTCTCAGCTACAAAAAGGATACTTTCTGGATAGAACTATTATTCACAGATTCAGACATTTTCAAATAGAAGAATAATGGGGGAAAAGAATATTAAAATAATTTTGGAAGAAAAATCTAAGAGGTAGATTACATTCAATTAAGGGAGTGCAGAGAATCAGAAAATTTACATTTTAAAAATTCGGTTAAAATCCTAGTGTACTTTAGGCACATTGCTTAACTACCTCTAACTGACTAAATTTCTCCATCTGTACTAAGAGAGTAATGTTTTTACTGAGAAGAATAAAGTAATAAATAGACTGGTTCCTAACTTGGCTTGATAAAAGTGAATATGAAAATAGCTTACTGGGGATGTAGCTCAGTGGTACAGGGCTTGCCTAACATGAGCATGGTCTTGGGTTTGATGCCCAACAAGGAAGGAAGGAAGGAAGGAAGGAAGGAAGGAAGGAAGGAAGGGAGGGAGGGAGGGAGGGAGGGAGGGAGGGAGGGAAGGGGAGAGAGAAAGGAAGGAAAGGAAAGGAAGGAAAGACGGAAAAGAGAAGGAGGGAGGAAGGGAGGGAAAACAAAGAAAGGAAGGAAAGAGGAGAAAGAAGGGAGGAAGGGGAGAAGGGGGAAAGGGAGGAAAGAAGGAAGGGAAGAAGAAAGGAAATAGGTCAAGTAACAGTTATGATGTTCATTACAACATCTTTCAATGCACTCACTCTTTTAAAGTAGCTCAAAAAGTAAATATACTTTGATCAGAATCTAAACCAGTTGAGTGTGTGTGTGTATGTATGTGTGTGTATGTATCTGTGTGTGTTTTTTACTAGAGAATGAAATCAGGAGTGCTTTATCACCTACCATCAAGCTACATCCTTAGTGGTTTTTATTTTGAGACAGGGTCTCACAAGTTACTGAGACTGGCCTCAAACTTGCATTCCTTCTGCTTCACCCTCCTGAGTAGCTGGCATTATATAGGTTTATGCCACTGGGTCCAGCTAAACAACAAAGTTTTAAAAATGAAGACCCTCCAATGTAATTTTTTTTCCACAAGAATATATTTTCTTATTTGAATGAAATATTTAGAATAATACATATTTTATTTCTGTAGGATAAAATAGCTCAATAAAATTAGCAAATATAGTAAAAGAATGGATTTTACTCAAAAGGGCATATGTATAATATTTACCACATATCCTTTTTTTTTTTTTATGGATAGTATCAGATCACATTTTTATTTATTTATTTATTTATTTTTTAAGAGAGAGAATTTCAATATTTATTTTTTACTTCTTGGCGGACACAACATCTTTGTTTGTATGTGGTGCTGAGGATCGAACCCAGGCCGCACGCATACCAGGTGAGCGCGCTACCGCTTGAGCCACATCCCCGGCCCCACCACATATCCTTTATAAATTTAAAAACTTGTTAAACTTTATAGTATTTTTTATCTTACCATTAAAAAACAAGATACAGCAGATTTTGTATTCCTTAATATTAAATGTCAAACTAATTCTTCTCCGGCTAATGATTACTATTTCAATAAGTTTTGGATCACAGAGTTAGTGGGGGAAAGTTGGCAGAGAAGGGAATGAAGAAAAAGGAGTTATAAGGTTGTACAAACTATATGCTGTTTTGGAGAATTTTATTCTTTATAGGAACAGATGCTCTAGTCTGCCTGAAAAAGTACAAAAGAAGTTACTCATTAAAAAAAAACATATTCACTAAATATAACAAATGGTTGTATTCCACTAAGTGATTACACCTTTATATTTTATGTGGTACTTTTGATAAATAAAAAATAAAATAAGGTCAAGGATCAAAGAACTATAGATATGATTGGGAATCAAGAGATCATTAGTTCAGATAAAATTAAAACCCAGAATTAGAAGCTAAGTTTCCTGACTTCCAGATCACTTTGATTCTTGCAATCAAGTTTTTAAAAAATTTGAATGAAAATGCTTTTAATGATAATGATAACTGTTTTCTCTATTTGAGATAAACTTAGGGAGAAAACCATGTACACAATTACAGCATAAAACAAAATCACAAAAGAATAAATTACAAATTAAGGGAAGAAAAACCAGAAAAAAAAAAGTGAGTAGTTTTCATATTTAAAGATTGTCATTACCTTTTCCAAGTCTAACTCCTCTAACAAAATGCTGGCATTTTTGTTTGCTTCAGCAGCCTGTCTATCTTTGGCTTGTACTATTGACTCCATACAAAGATGACACTTCTTCAACATCTCCTGTAATGAAAAATTGAATATATTTGCAGTCTCAAAAAAAAAAAAAAAAATTGAGCTAATTAGATTCCTAAAAACAAAGATTTTTGAAGTACGTAAACATAAGCAATAAAGACCAGTGGCAGGAAAAAAAAAGGGAGTACAAATAAAACACAATTTAAATGACATATTTTAAAATATATACAAAGAGTTCCTGTTTTTCATTATAAGAGCAATTTGACTGATATTTAGAAAATTAAAATTATTTACACATATAATTTGAATATAAAAAACCATACAGCAAACATTACAATAATTTATGACAGCTGGTTAATGAATGGGCTGAATGAAAATGGGCAATGTCAACAAAGAAAACGAATTTACAAATTTCTCAAGTACTTATTTGGCAAGAACTGTCCTCATATATTTAAGCATTTTTGCTACAATTTTATAGGCAAGAATTATTCACAAAAGGAATCACAGAAACACGTACCCTAACACACTTTTCTGTTTTCATTCTCAAAAGACAAAGGGATATTTCCTTATTTTTTAATATTAAAAATATTCCCATAATAGTAATTATTTTAAAAATATTTCTTATCTTAATCTCCTCTTTCTCCCCATATACCAAATCATGTGGAATCCAGGACTGCTAATTGTCATACAAAAATCTGGAGTCAGAGAATCACCTAGTTTATTTTAAATTAAACATAAGGGGGGAAAACTGCCCACTATCATATAATGTATAAACCACAAAACAAAATGGAATAGAAACTTATTTTGCCAGGAACAGTGGCACATGCCTATAATCCCAACAACTCAGGAGGCTAACTAAGGCAGACAGGAGGATCTCAAGTTTGGGGCTAACCTCAGCAACTTAGCAAGACTCTGTGTAGAAATAAAAAATAAAAAGGGCTGAGGATGTAGCTCAGTGATTGAACGCCCCTCATGGGTTCAATACCTACTACCATACCCCTAACCTTAAAAAAAAAAAAAAAAGAAAGCAAGAAAGAAAAAGAATAAAGATTTTATTTATGTTCCCCACATTTCCTCCATAATTCTAGCCAATACGCTTTGGTTTTGTTTGTTTGTTTGATTTTTGTTTTGTCATTTGAGATGAAGTCTAACTATGTATGACTTGTAATGATTGTCCCTTAAACTTCTGAGCTCAAGTGATCCTCCCACCTGTGCATCCAGAGTAGCTGGGACTACCAGCATGTGCTACCATGCCCAGCTTCCAACTCATTAATAAACTGATAGTTAAACCCTAAATTTTATATCACATAACATGGCTTTAAGGTTTTCTGCCTATGACTAAACATACTATTTTTTGCTGGTAATAAAAAAACAGCAAATTCCTCTTTCAGAATATATTATCAATCTAGATATATATGTATATATCTACATAGATACGATAATACTAATGAATAATAATTTTGCTTTGAAGTGTTTAGTGTTACAGTAAGAATCAGCTTAAAACTAGTTAAAAAGCAAAGTAATTCTATCACAGAGAATGTTTCATTAATCCATTAATCTGTTACAGTTCATTTATCTTCACAGAGATAAATGAAATTTTATATATTTATTGTTCAAACCAAGATTTTTCTTAGCATAGGAGCTATACCAATTAAATGGAACCTCCGACTCATATAGTGGGATGAATATGAACAACATATTACCTTATCAGTGATGGTTGCTATGTATCTCATACATTCAGAATCTGATGGAAACTGATTGACTTCTTTGACTAAGTAGCGTACCACCTTCACATGACCCTAAAAGAGATGTCAATGTCAGATCGAACACAGACTCTAACAGGATTCAATAAATCTACACAGTGTGAATTTTGACATTAATTAACATTAGAGCCAAAAAGTAAACTTAATTGCATGTTTGCACTAAAAATGAAAAAAGAAAAAGGTAGGCTGTGGTTCTGAGGAGTTAAATCTACATTGCTCATTCTTTTGGGAGTGGGCGGGGAACCAGGCATTGAACTCAGGAGCACTCGATCACTGAGCCACATTCCCAGCTCTATTTAGTATTTTATTTAGAGACAGGGTCTCACTGAGTTTCTTAGCACCTCGCCTTTGCTGAGGCTGGCTTTGAACTCTTGATCCTCCTGCCTCAGCCTCCCCAAGCTGCTGGGATTACAGGAATGTGCAACAACAGCACCAAATAATGCAAAACCACTCTGAGGAGAAACAATTCAGTATCTAAGTAATGTTTAAAATCTTTTTTTTGGTACCAGGGATTGAACCCAGGGGTGCTTAATCACTGAGCCACATCCCAGCCCCTTTTTATATTTTATTTTAGAGATGGGGTCTCATTGAGTACATCACTAAGTTGCTGAGGCTGGCTTTGAACTCTTGATCCTCCTGCTTCAGCCTCCTGAGCCGCTAGGATTACAGACACGTGCCACTGTGCCCGGCTCAAAATCTTATTTAACATTCAACAGTTGCTTCACTTTCCCCAAAATGCACCACTGCTCTCTACACAATACCTATAATTCAGCCAGTCTGGATAGACAGCTGATAGTATTTAAGCTGTTAGTCTTTAAGATATGTCCTCTATTTGGTCCTTTTTTTTTTTTTTTTTGCAGCTTTTATAAGGTATCCTTTAACTGCTCAAATGCCACTACCCTCATTTCCTAATGATCTCCCTAAAATTTTTAGTCTTTAGCTTTAACTATTTACAATGGGAAAACTGACACTTATCTGACTTGGGCATGGGATCTCACCTCCCTGATTAGGTTCCATTTTTTTTTAAAAAAAAAAGAAAGAAAGAAAGAAAAGAAAAGCCTAGCTGTTGCATCCTATCTAGCATAATATTACAGTCATTACAATTTCATATAACAGATACTCAATAAATAGTAGAACGAATACAAAAGATAAGCACTGTTCATAGGAAGTTAAAATGCCCTATTACAAAGATATATATGCATGCCAGACATTAAGAGTAACAATAATAGAGAAATTACTAATATTTAAGGGTAATGACATATAAATATATATGTCAAACCAAATGATAAAGACAATAAAGGACTATAGAACTTCTATAACCTCTAGGAGATCAGAGATCTCAGTGTGAGTGCAAATGGAATGGAAACAGTTTATACAGGAGGAGAAATTTAAAGTACCCAAAGAATGAGGAACTTTGGAGAAAAAAAAAAAAAGAAGGACTTGGCATTCTTGATGAGAACAAAGGTTATATGAGATAAAGAAGAAAAAGATCAAGCAAGGAGAGAATTCATAAAGGGAGATGATACCTAAAGCACTATACTGGAGTGGCTTTGAATACCAAACTGTTGGAATTTCAAAGACTTCAGAGACTGTAGAGTTCTTAAAAGAGAGTAGTAATGTAGTGGAGTAGTTAGGAAGATTAACTTGATAATAATATGTTTTAGCTTGTTTAGATTAGAGGTAAGTAGCCATTGAGAAAGAGTAAGTTTGACTGTTGAAGAAAAACACAAGACGATTGGATTTAGGTAGTCCAGAACATCTAAGGAAACAACAGAATAAAAAGAAAGGTCTGGCAATGTACTTCAGTACTATGTAGAGTGCCCTAGTTCAATATCCAGTATCACCACACACACACCCACACATCAGAGAGAATAACAGAAGAAATTACTTCTTGCAATTTATATATTAGAACTGATCAACATTTTGGAATCTACAGAGAATTTCACCAAATGACAAAATTCAAAAAGCACAGAATCCCTGAAATAGTGATCTGGTTTTCCCAATAACAAACGAAAATTACATTAGGAAATCAATGAGATTATTAACCCAATCATTTTACTTATACCAGCTTTTACTATAGAAAATAACAGTTTCTTTAACTTTCATCAAATTCATATTTCTACTTCTAAAGGTAGTATATTTGAATTTTTACAGTTTAAAGTATCAATATCTAGATTTTCATTTCTTTTTTTCCCTAAAAATGATTATGCCTGCTGTGGTGGCACACACCTATAATCCCAATGATTAGGCAGGCTGATTGCAGGAAGATTGCAAATTTGAGGCCAGCCTTGGCAACTGTCTCAAAATTTAAAAAAAAATTTAAAAGAGGTGGGGATGTGGCTTCATTGATAGAATACCTTTGGGTTCAATCCCCAACACTGCAAAAATAAATGCATATGTACACACACACATAAAGTAAATTTTTCTCTACAGCAACAATACACAAAAACATCTACATACAAGTAGTTCAAATTGGTTACTCTTAATTGGATTTACAGCGAAAGATTAATACCACAACTAAATTTTGAAAATACTACTTACAATAGCTTTCTAAAAGTTTACTTAGCTTTGATGTCCAATGTGGATAATATTTCTAGCTTTTCCATAATACCTGTATTTGTCCATCTTTCATTGTTGCTAACAGAGTAATTATTTGCATATTTTATCACTTGCTTTCACCAAAGGTTCTAAATTACAAATTGAGAGTCTTCAGTAATCACTGGACCATATATACGTTCTAGCAGAAAGGGAAAATATCCAAGTAAAAGGGAATGAAAAGACTTCTACCTTTCTAAATGCTGCCATAAGAGGAGTTATTTTGCGGTTATCTGCTGCATCTACATCTGCACCTGCTTGCACCAGTAACTGAACCACATCGAGGTGTCCACCATTTGCTGCTAGCCACAACGGAGTGTTCCCCTTCTTGTTACGTACATCAATATGAGCTCCCCTAAAAATGAATGACACAGAGAGCACTATCTTAAATGAAATGGAAATGTAATAAAAATCAATTATACCTATGTGAAAATTTCTGAACAGATGAAAATTGTTCTTAATATTCGAGGACCAAAATAGTTCTCTCAGAATTACATGACAATTTCCAGCCATCAAATCAAATAAATTTCATATATCCAATAACTGACTGTATTTTTAAAATAATGACTACATAATACTGAGTTTTAAAACCTAAGAATGTGAAAATTTGTTTAGTGAAAAATAGAAGTATATCCTGATAACAGCATAATCGATATACTAACACAGTATCCTAGAGATAAAAACCAGTATCCTCTGAGGCAATCATACCTGTTTCAGATTATTTTTATCCATTTACTTGGACTGTGTATGTCAGAAAATAATGAAGTCAAAGAATAAATGTAGATTTAGCACTCAGTAGTTATCAAAGTAGGTAAGAAGATACATGGCAGTAAAAGTAGTTAATAATCATAGTTAATAGTAGTCAGTACCAAATACTACTGTTTAGGGTACCATGCGAAGGTCTTTAAAGTAGAAAATCCAGGTAAGGAGGACAAATGTATTTAGGAAACTGGCAGCCAACTTAAAGTGAAAGTAAAAACTATCCTGGATCCTCTCTGATACCTTGAACAGTTCTACAACTGACACCTAAATTCTTAACTACTGTAAACAATAAGAAAATCAACAAGGAAGTCTTAGATCACTGCCAGAGTTTTAAGACTTGAGAGTAATACTCTGCAAAACTCAAATTGTATGGATGACAGCAACTGGATGCTTAAAGAGCTTATTATAACACTTTAAAAGTATATGCATACAAGAAAGGAAGAAAAATTATTTTAGGTTGCATTGAAATACAGACAATGTACCATAGCCCTGGATGAATAAAAAATAACAGGTTTGAAAAAAACACTTATAGTTCATAGAAAAAGTAATCACACTTGATTTTTTAATAGTGCAACTGCCGAGAGAGAATAATAATCACTGGTAATACTTATGCTCATAATATGAAGGATAGGAAAGATATAGTAAGTAATATCATACCTGCCAATGAGAAGCTCACAAAATTTATAATGCCCTTTATCTGCTGCTATGGTTAAAGCTGTATCTCTTGAGGAGGGCACTGGAGGGGCATTAACATCAGCACCTTTATCCAGAAGTACTCGGCCCACCTCTGCATATCCACCAGAGGCAGCTTCCATTAGTGGTGTGAGACCAGTCTAGGTTTAGTGAAAAATAAAAAAACATGGAACAGACTAGAAACAGCCAACATGGAACAAAATAACAATATGATGAAGCAATATGGAATAGCTTTTATAAAGATTCACAACTAAATTTCACCATCAACACTTATTAGTCTGAATTATAGTCTGATCTACTAAAAGAAGATAATTACACCTAAAATCAATGATATTGTTGTAATGAGAATATGAATGAGATCCAACTATGTGACCTCTATCTGGCACTAAATAAATTTTCCTCTCTGTTCTCTTTCAAAATAGCACATCTTTTTCAGCTGATAATCCTAATAACAATAATACCTACAAAAAATGTGTTGCTGAGTTATTTTCAGAGTTAATGCTTAAGTTAAACAAATGATTTCTATTATTATCATTATTTTATTACTATTATATTTTTGGTACTAAGGATTGAACCCAGGGGCACTTTATCACTGAGCAACATCCTCAATCCTTTTCATTTTTTATTTAGAAAGGATCTTAATAAATTGCTGATTATCTCACTAAATCATGGAAAATGGCCTCAAATATGCAATCCTCCTGCCTCAGCCCCCTGGGATAACAAGCATGTGCCACTGCTTGAACTTTGATTCAATATATATGTAGGAGATAAATGTTAATAGAAAGTACTAAAAATTAGGGCTAGAATTGTGGATCAGCAGTAGAGTGCTTGCCTAGCATTGGAAGACACTGGGTTCAAAATTCTCAGCACCACATAAAAATAAATAAATAAAATAAAGGTATTGTGTCCAACTACAACTTAAAAAAAAATTTAAAAAAAGAAAGTACTAAAAGTATAATTATCATATTGCTACCAATACACCTTAAATATGAAAGCAGCAAATTTCATGGGTAAATCTCAGACTTTTTCTTACCTTAGCTCTGTGTTCAACATTTGCTTTTCTATCAAGCAGAAGACTAACCACTTCAGTTCTTCCTTGGAAGCAGGCTAATGTAAGGGCAGTGTTCCGATTGGTTTCTATTTGAGCATTTATATCAGAGCCCATGTCCAACAGGAGCTTAACAGCAGCGGTATGCCCATTCATAGCTGCTAACATCAGTGGAGAAATGCCCAATTTGCTACCAGTTCTGGGGGTGAGCATTATGGTAAGAACAGAAGGAAAAAAATATATTTTACACTAAAGAACTGGATGATGATAAAGAATTTCAATAAGATTATTTATTTTGCAGGATTATTTAAAAATTTAACCATTTTTCTCAGTCTTAGTAAATCTTTCAATTTATTACCAAGTCTCCTTTAAAAATCTTTTTATTAGATATTTTGTCTTTATCTCATTCAAACATAATAACCTGGGCTAGAAAGTTATTAAGTTACTCATAAGATAATAAACTTTTTTCTTTTAATTGTTGAGGCTACCTTCGAACTTGTGATCTTCCTGCCTCAGCCTCCTAAGTCACCAGAATTATAGGCATGTGCTACCACATGCAGCTGAACTTTTTATCTCTTGGCACATATTTGCTTAACAAAAATTAAGCAAATTGTGTCTAAGTTTAGTGCCACTGTATGAAATATAGTATATTTTCCAACTTATATGTTAAGTTTTAATTACTTAAATAAAATAAATCTTAAAAATCTCTTCACAATTTATATTTTAAAGGCCTAAAAGTGGTATTAAGAATAGGTGTTCTACAATTACCTGAAACATAACATTGTATCTAAATAAATGGCTTACAGTGAAAGAATAAAACTTGCCTAGAATTAATCTCAGCTCCTGCATTTAGTAATATTTTGATGATGTTCACATAGCCACCAGAAGCAGCCAGGCTTAGAGGTGTGTAATCAGAAACATTCCTGTGCTCTTTATTTGCCCCTCGAGCTAACAACAGCTCCACCACCTGGAAAGAAAAAAAGAAAGCAATGTGTTTTCTTATGGTGGGTAAGTCATTTTCAAGGTGTATATTTCTAATTCCCCCCCCTACTCACTTTTTTTGTGGTTTATCGTATAACCCAAAGAGAACTTTCCTTCATTTATCCTCTGCCCCAAACCAGCCTCAAATAATAGCAAGAGGTCTTAGCAGCAAACAAAGAGAGAGTTTGTCAAGTAAAAGCCATTTAGAAATCTACTGAAAAGATATAGTATTGTCCATGGAGGACCTAGACCTCAAAATTGTTGAGAGATGCTATTCTGGAAATCAGTGTTTCTGGGTTATTCCACAACATAGTACTAAAGTAGAAGTAATATGGGACAGAATTTTTTTTCTGCATTTGTATATATGAATGTATTTCAAATAATTTTAAACCTTTCAATTGGTAACTAGATTTTTTAAAACTAGAATAAAAGGTAATAAACTATCTTTTAAAATTTTATGAAAATTTACAAATATACAAGAGTTGAGAAAACTTTATATACATTAACTATCTAGAGTTTACCATTAATATTTTATTAGGCTAAGTCCTATTTAGCTATAGGATTTCTGGATGTACAGTTTTACAAGAAACTGAAAGAACTTTCCCAAAAGTGGTTGTTCTATTTATACTCCTATAAACAATGCATGAGTTTTGGTTGTTCTATATCCTCAGCAACATTTTTTATTACCAGTCTAACTTTATATCCATTATAGAGGATGTGTGGCAGTATCCCATTGGGTCTCAACTGCCTTTTCCTGATAACTAAAAATGTTTAGGATTTATGTAAGTGCTTATTGGCCATTCATCCATCATTTGCCCCATGCCATTTAAAGTACAAAACAATCCTTTGAAACAGGTATTATTATTTTCATCTTCATTTTACACAGGAAAGTTAAGATCGACTCCAAACCATAGCTGGCTCCTAATTTTGCTCCTACTAATAACTACATTTATTATTTCCCAGTTCATGTTTTTGCTAATATTATTATATTATCATAATAATAATTATTATTTACTATACTATATTATACCCAATCAGAACTTTTTTGGGGGGAGGGTGGTTTTACTGGGGATTGGGGTATTGAATTCAAAGAACTTGACCACTGAGCCACATCCCCAGCCATACTTTGTATTTTATTTACAGATGGGGTCTTACTGAGTTGCTTTGTGCCTCAATTTTGCTGAGACTGGCTTTGAACTCATGATCCTCCTGCTTTAGCCTCCCAAACTGCTGGGATTACAGGCATGTGCCAACATGCTCGAGCCCCAATTAGTACTTTCACTAAGGTAAAAACTGGAAAATAATAAACGTTATATTAGTGAAAATACTAACTGGGATATAATAAATGCTTATAAATAGTGCTTTCTTTTGCTTATCAGCTAAAATTTTATTTATTCGAATAAAGCTATACCAAATTTAAATATGACTTTCACATTTTGCTTTCAGAGCCAGTAAGATCAGGCAGCTTGACAAGGTATAAAAACAAAACAAAAAAATGATATTAGGCTATTTTATTTTACAGAGTTTTTTAAAGTCAATATAGTATAAAACTCTAAATTTCAAATTTGTGAAGTTCTCTTGAGTTCCATTATCTAAAAATTTGTTATTTTTATAGTAAAGCTGGCTAAGTTTAACTAATTATTTCAAAACACTTAATTCTAAAGACAACAAATTAAAGCAATGAGATGTTTATAAGCTAATTATCATCTGAAAGACTTTCATAATAAACCTCATCTGTAGCATTTTAATAAGAATATGTAACTCAGAACCACAGTATTATATTGGCTTTATTATTATCTTCAAAAGAATATCTTGGATTCAACACTGAAAATTTTGTTAATATATGCAGCAAGTATGATTTCAACCTGCATAACAGAAAATTTCAGTTAAGAAAAAATTCACTTTTATTACATTTAAAAAGAGAATTAATTATTATGAGCTTTACAGTTCAATGGTATTTAACTGAAAAATTTATGCCCTCATATTTGAATGTAGGATTGACAGGAATCTCTATTTTTTTCCTATGTAGTAGAAATAAAATTTATCAAATTGTTTACTTCCAACTGTCTTACCTAATATTTGGTAAAAAAAGCTTTCACCACACCCACCACCTCCACTGAGGATTATGGAAGAATGAAATAACATGATCAGAAGAAACAACACACAATAGAAACAAGTCTTTGCTTTCTCTTGACAGATCATCTCTAGTAGCAAGTGAATCTAACTATTCACCCATATTATATCTACTCCAAATCCAACAGGAAAAAATTGCAAAAACAGTCAACCAAAGCAAAAACTGTCTATTAAAAAACTGTATGTATGTATGTATGTGTGCCTGTATTATTGTTAGTCTAATTCTTTTTAATCTATAAGATAATGGATAACCATCCCCTATCTTCCTATACTTGCTCCATTTTACTAGCTTTCCCATTCTTTTGTGTAGAAATTGCTTCCCAAATATTTTTTTTTGTTAGTTTATTTTAAAAACTTAGTGAGTTTAACAATGAGTTCAATATAACCTTTGCTATGACTGGTAAAGAAGGAAGGGCTAGTTTAAAATGCTCAAATAGGAGATAATAATTGGCTGTTCAGAGCACTTTTTTGATATAACATTTCAGAAATGATACTGACATAAACGGTGGAGAAACTAAGACAGTGAACAATAAGGAAAAGGTATTCTCTGGCTAACAACTGAACAGGACCTGTTACCCACAGAATGTAGGCAACATTGATGAACAAAGACTCAAACATCTGAACATAGAAGAGGGTATAAACTTTTGTTCATTTGTTCAAAGAACAGAATTAAGAACGGTGGGGAAACTTGGCAACTTGATGGGAAAGGAGAGGAGTGGAAGGGAAGGGAAAGAAGATGACTTTTCAGTAGGAAACTAATCTGGATGACATAGGATGCTTCCTATACCTAATATTCATCTTTTCCCTGATGGAAAAGTTGTGAATCTACAGAGACTGTTTTTTAAACCTTAGATCCCAATTACATAAGAATGGATCTGGAGAATAAAAGTTAAAGTTATCCAGCTAATTTGCCCCCACCCCCACCGCCGCCCCCACCCCCACCCCCACCCCCAGTACTGGGGATGGAACCCAGGGCCTTGATCAAGCTAGGCAAGTGCTCTACCACTGCATTCACCCACAGTCCTTCTTATTTATTTTGGACACAGGTCTCACTAAGTTTTCCAGGTTGACCTCAAACTTGTGATCTGTCTGCCTCAGCCTCCCAAGTAGCTGGTGTTGCAGGCATGCATCACCACACCTGGCTATTCAGCTAATTATTAAACGCTAGAAGACACACAAGTGTGTGTAAACCTATAATTTCTTAGACCTACTTGATTAACACCAGTTATTCTAAGACAGAAAAAGAGAAGTGAAAATAAGCCCTGTTCATCAGGTGCTTTCCAATCTGATTTAGAATGTCTTAAGGCTTTCTTTTCTTTTGGTACTGGAGATTGAATCCAGGGGCACTTTACCACTGGGATCTATCTAGTTCTTTTTATTTTGAGATGGGGGNGTCCACCTCTCAACTTTTGACAGCAAAATGACAGAATTTCAAGTCCCCACTGCAGGATAATTCAAAGTCACCTTGGCCCTTGCTGACTGGTTCTAATTTGTACTGGTTTTTTTTTTGGGGGGGGGGGGGGGGGGGCAGTGTCTCACTAAGTCATTGAGGCTGGTCTTGGACTTTCAATCCTCTTGCCTTGTCCTCCTGAGTTCCTGGGATTACAGGCTGTGTGTCATTGAAGTTGGCTTTAGTCTTTCTCTTAATCTAAGTGCAATATACAGGAATTCCTAAGACAGGTACTACTTTTAGATTTTTTTTTAGGATTCCAAAAAATATGACTTCTCTGGGAGGTAGCTTATATTAACACTATATTTACTAATAGATAATATTTGAATTACTGTGATAAATGTAAACATCAAATCCTTGTTCCTATAGACACAAAGATCACATAAGCATTTTTTAAACAAGAAAGGAAAAAATTTACATTAAGGGGAAATTTTACCTCCTGTCTGCCGCCAGAGCAAGCCAAGGATAGTGGTGTGTCCTTAGTTCTTTCTGATTGGGCTTCAATGTCTGCACCATTGTCCAGCAATATTTCCACAACTCCAACATGACCAGCCGTAGCAGCCAAGATGAGTGGAGTAAAACCTGGAGAAAAATAATGATCTCACTATGTGCTAAGCCAAAGAACAATACTATTTTCCAATATACCTAAGCATCAAAAAGGGGCTCAAGAAGTAATATTTCTAAATACGTAAAATTTCTTTCACAAATATTACAGAAAATAAAATTAATAAAAGTGAGGCCTACCTTTTTTGTCTCGGTGCTCAATACTAGCTCCTCGCTCTAGCAGTGTTTGTACCAGTTCCTCATGGCCACCAGCACAGGCAAGCGTTAGTGCCGTGTCATGATTACTCTCAGTCTGTAAAAAATTAATTTCTTATTAGCTTATTAATTTTAAAATGTTAACAGTAAATACACAGAGATACATGTGTACCACTATAATATCAAGTACTTGAATAGTAAGGTTCATTGTTCTTTTCCCCCCATTAGTGTCCAACCAGTAACTTTTTTTAAAAAACTACAAGTTAACACTTGAACTCCATGGGCAATTTTAAAGTAAATACCAGGGGAAAAGGCATGACCTTCTACTTTTTTTCCTAGTATTTACTTTAAGAATTAACCTTCTACCATATACTGTTTTCAACTACATGATTAATGAAACAGTGTGGATTCATTTCTGCTTCAGGCCATTAATGGAATAACACAGACTAGATTTATTTTCCTATCTCAAACAACTTTAAAAAAAAAAAGACAACTATTTGAAACGACTGTTTAGACAGGTAATGCAGGACAGGGATCCCTAAAAATAGAAATGATTAACACAACTTAACTGCCTGGAGAGTTTCCAGGCGCAATGTATGGAATGGGTGCCCAGAACCTGGCAATCTCCCCTAATTGAGAAGATAGTCTGGAGAGGTCAAGTTGGCTAGAATTCATGGCGCAGATTACTGAAGAGGAGAGCACTGCAGAGAGAGAATACTCTGGAGTTCTGCAGGGGGGGTCTCCTCAAATCTTCAGCTGAATTCTGATGAGCACATGTGCATGAGGAAATTATTGGAGGCCAGAAAAAAGATCACCAGAAGGGATTAAGTTGAACACCTAAAGCTGGAACACAAGGCCAGGAATAGTTTGGTTCCTACCCACCAGAGTAGAAACACATTAAAACACACAAGGTATCAAGTAGAATCCTCAGTAGTGAGGCCAAATTAGTTGTTCTGGACCCACCTAACAATGCTGAAAAGCAAGTCTTGAAATGAAAAAATAGTTTCCAAGTAACTTAGCTATGTTTAAGACCAAAGCCCCCAGATAAAAAGAAACAAAAAATATATATTCTGTGTACTTTGAAACACCAAGACTATTATTATTTAGACATGACAAGTCGATATATGATTTAACATCTGCTTTGATAGTGACCAATACTGGATTTACTAGTAATCATAATCTATCATAGTTCAAATACTGATGTAGTCAAGTACCTAATTTTTCATACATTTAGTACTCCAAACCGGTGTTGTCTAAAAAGATAATGACTAGTGTTATGTGCCTAACTGAACTTGAAATATGGCTCATGACTATGGCTATGACTGAGGGAATTAATTTTTATTTAATTTAATTGAATGACTGATAGTCAATGTATTAGAAAACTTTTTAGGGTGTTTGGAACAACTTGAACAAATGAATATACTATTCTGACTGTACATTCAATCAAAACCAAATATGAATGAGTATTTGCAGTGCAAATTCAAATTAGATATACTTTAAAAGAATGATATCACGGGACTGGGGGAAAGGGTGGATTTCTGGAATGAGTGAGAGACTTTTGGTACTAAAAACAGGAAAATCTCAGGATGAGTTGATCTCTCTTAACCATAGAGATATAACATTACACATATGTATCTCTACCAAACTGTATTATGTGCCCATCACCTTCAAAGCATTTAAAAGGTTTTGAATGTTTTTAAAAGGTAATGAATGTGTTCACTCTCCATCTGTAAGTGATGCTTTGCCCAGGAAATAATAACTGTTAATTAAGTAGAATAAATGACAATAGTTGTAAAAGGTCACAGATTCAAAGGCTATTACTAATAAAAGAAAGGAATATATATATGAAATATGTATTATTTCTATACAATGTTTATAATATTTAATGTAATCAATACAAAAAGGCATATCCTCCCAGAATGTAAATCACTCTAAGAAACAAACTCCATTATAAAAATAAAAACGAGACAAAAGGCAAAATCGATAGAGTCAAGAAATAAGAAAAAGCCTACTAGTCAGTGATGAAGAGGGAGACCGCAAAAGCTGCTCTGCAGAAGAGGCTGGCAGAGAGCAGAGCTACTGACTGCAGAGATCAGGGATGGCCACAAGGGAGAGATGCACCAACTACAACAATGGAGAAGGACATGAAACTTACATGAGTGACAGCTCTGATTGTGTTATAGTATTTGATCTTCATTTCAGGTTTATAAAAAAGAAATTATTATGTCTGATTTCAGGAAAAAAAAGAGACAAAATGGGGAGAATAACTTTCTAATGTCCACACAGCTAATAACTGGTAGAGATAGGCTTTAAAAACCAAGAGGATTTTCTTGATAACAAAATCCTGCTCTTACCATTACATGATAAGCAGCCTAACACACTGCAGATTGAAGTAAATATAATGTTAAGCATATCTGTTTTATGTCCTCTCTGTTAGTGTATATGCAGACAAGTCAATTTTATGATGAAATTTATAGGTTTTAAAAATTCTTTCAGGGCTAAAGGAAAATTTATGAAGCTGTGCTGATTTATAAAAAGAAGACACACTCAAAATTTGAAAAAGATAAGCATGAAAAATTTTTGTGGATCAGTAACATGTATTTTCCCACGTTATTAAAAAAATTAAACTAACATTTATTAGGCACCTTTGATAATAAAAGAACTCTGCTGTATACTCTAAGGTCAACAAAGAAAATTTAAGTCCTGCTCACTAAGATCTTACTGATTACTGTACAGGGCAAATTTACATTCAAAGTACGAGAGAAGTATTATATATTATGAGTGCAAGGGAAAAATATTTGAAGCTGAGAAAGGAGAGCAGGTCAAATTCCCTTAGGAATCAAACTTAAAAAAACAGCTCCACTGTATTTCTACATTAAGGAGAAATTAAAGCCACTAATATTTTATGACACTCTTTTAAGAGAATAACAAACATAAGGTTCTGAAGTGAGGCATCCATATCCCAAACATGCACCTGTACAATCCCCCAATGCTATTACCCTGCTTCATAATACATCAATAAACAAATTAACTGATATAGAAGTGTGGGTTGATGGCAACATGACTGACAAGATACAGAAAAAAATCAGGTATTTTGAATATTGCCAATCAAAACAATAACAGTACAAACAATGAGTTTCTGGAAGGCAAAGTTTGCTTAATGAAAAGATCTGACTTAAATTATGTCCCACAAAATTATGTTACAATAGAGTGGTCAAGAAGTTACATTTCTTTGTCATATATCTATGAAAAAGTTTCAAACCTGAAAAAGGAAAAAGATGCCCAGGGCTTGCTTACTGGCTCTTACAAGTTTACATTTTAAAGAAAGTATTTAGTTCATGATACTGTATAGTATTAATTCATACCTAACAGATATTGTTCCGGTGAATTCTGCCTTAGGGAAAAATGATGAAATTGTATCCAATATAAATAACATTATGTAAGTTCTCACTATAACTAAATCTGGAATAGTAATTCATAGTGAAAAAAAATCACAAGACAGATGGTAAGCTTTTCATCTTCAAGAAAAGGCCACTTTTAATGAGCTGATATACTGATAAAAAACATACCTAACTTCTCTATAAAATAAGATGTACATCTATTAATTAGTCTTCAAGTAAATAAATTACTTTGGAAACTATAAGGACTTAAAGAGCTGAACTGTTAGAATTCCAAACTTCTCATTTTTTAATCCAGTCTGGTTATATGTGAGTTTAAAAAGTAAAATAGCACTTTAGGGTATCTAATAAATGAAAATAATCAGTAAAATGAATAACCTATTTGAAACTAGTTCATATGAACATGCAGAATACATGTATTCTAAAGCAGAAATATTTTAACGGTAGCATATTACATATAACTGAATTAATTTTTCCTAACCTCCTTATATTACAATAAAACTCTATACTTCAAAATCAACAGGAATAGAGAAAAATATCCAAACGATGTTTAAAACATTAAAAGTAAACAATTTCACACACTTTACAACTTAAGTCTTGAAATATGGATGATTTTTGTGTGTGTGGTACTGGGGTTTGAACCCATAGCTTCAAGAATGATAAATAAGCCCTCTACCACTGAGCTGCATCCCCTTAGTCTTGATATGTCAAGTTAAAGTTACTATCTACTCTCCTTAGAAGATAATAACACGTTAATTATTAAAAACTGGGGGAAAAAAGCAAAATTGCCTAAGGAAGCATTTTTTCCATACTTAAGTTCAATAAAAGCTTTTAGAAATATGAGTAAAACCAAGGTAAGCAGTTGAGAAATAAATGAAGGTGCTGGGTTTGATGCTGCATGCCTGTAGTTCCATCTACTCCAAAAGCTGAGGCTGGAAAATCAAAAGTTTAAGGCTAGTCTGAGCAACTTAGGAAGACTATCTGAAAATTAAAAATAAAAAGGGATGGGAATCTAGCTCAATGGTATAGGTCCCAGGCTTAAAACCCTAGTACCACCAAAAAATAGATGTATACGTGTGTAAATATATATGTAGAGAGATGAGGGACATGTGACAACAAAGATGTTGGAATAACTTCTTGAGATTTTCTGCCTTTTTTTTTTTAAGGTACTACAAATTAAACCCAAAGCCTCACACATGCAAGGCGAACACTCTACCACTGAGCCACTAAGCCAGACCTCCAGCCATGGAGTAAGTTTTGTATCCCATGAACCAAACAACTGGTTCTTTCTCACATTTAGTGGTAACTAGACTCAATCAAATTTCACAAAATACAATAAGAAAGAAAGAAAGAAAAATTCAATTAACTCAGAGGTTTTCAATTCTAAACCTTGGAAGTCAGATTTATAGTGTCATGTAAAATCTGCAGTTATTGGTTTATTTATTTGGCTTTGGGGACTGAATCCATCACTTTGTACGTGCTAAGCACACACTCTACCACTGAGTCACACCCCCAGTTATAAAATCTGTGGTTTTAAAAAAAAAAATCCCTACTTGATTCCTTAGTTTCTCTATGTCCAGTACTCAGGAATAAATTTTGTTACATCCCTCAAAATAAAGATCAGAGCCATATTATTAAAAGTTTTGGTAAAATAGTACTCCAAATAATTCCTTTGAGTTATAATTTACTTATTTTTCCTAAAACACATTTTGGTAACAAAACAGTATGTACTATTAATCTTAAAATTGAAACTATCCAGACAGACCTGATTCAATAAAACCATTATGAGCGTACACAACCCCATGGAACACTCTTGTACACAGAAAGTGATTTCTAGTTGAAAAACATGGGTTTCAGGAACATTATACAGAATGCAAACTCTTTAGCATTCTTCCAGGTACAGAAATTAAATATAAGGTTCCTGCTAATTCCTGTTAAGAACATTAATTCCTGTCTATAATTTTCAATTCAAGGAGTGTAAGGATTGACCATATTTCAGAATCATTAGCATTTTATAAAAGGAGTCATATGTTGAAGCTTTAAAAAAATAACACTTCTTTTGTTCATTTTTCTCATCAGTAAATTGGGAATAAAACAGTATCTACTTCATGAGGTTATCAAAAATATTGTTAGTTTAAATTAAAATACCAGTTGAGCATTCCTAACATGAAATTTTGAGTGCTGACATCATGCTTGAAAAGTCTCAAATTTTAGAACTTGGGATTTGATGACAGATGTTCACTAGTAAGATCTATGTAAATATTCTAAAATCTGAAATCTACAACATTTCTAAGAAGATCCCAAACATAAAGAATTCACAATCTGTATTTGTAAAGTGTTAAATGAACAAAAGATCTAACTACTAGAGAAAAATTCAATTCTTAAAAAAAAGATGAATATTGGTATTTTTTCATTGTATCATTTACCTGCTACAGCAGTCTTGTCTTATATAAACTAAAATATCCCATTATGTAAGAACTCACATAATTTTTCTTTGAAAAAAAAGGTTTCAGATGGATTATGCACACAAAAAATCTGTTTTTTAAAATATATATTTTTGGGTTGTAGGTGGACACAATATCTTTATTTTATTTTTATGTGGTGCTGAGGATTGAACCAAGTGCCTCACGCAGGCGAGGCAAGTGCTGAATGTACCACTGAGCCACAATCCTAGTCCACAAAAAAATCTCTATTTTTATCACTTAAAATTTCCTGCTTGATATAAAAACTAGTAAAATTTTTAAAATAAGTGAAAAAGACAAAAGTTGTGAACAATTATTTCTGAATATTATTGTGGTATTTCTTCTAATACAGGAACTTTGTAACATCACAGCACTTATAGTAAACTGCACAGAAAATAATTTAACTCAGCCTGGGTATTGTGCCACACACCTATAATCCCAATGACTTCAGAGATTGAGGCAGGAGGATCACAAGTCCAAGGAAGACTGTCTCAAAATAAAAAGGGCCAGCAGTATAGTTCAAAGATAAAGCACTGCTGGGTTCAACTCCCAGTACCACAATAAACAAACACACAAACAAGAAGAAGAAAAAAGTAATTTAACTCAGGTTAGGCTAATTCAACAAATGAAAAACCTCAATGTAGAAATCAGATAAAAACGGATACTTTTAAGGAAGCAGTCAAATCTTTCTTTTTAGGCATTCCTACTATGCTTAAAAGGCAAAAATTTTATAAATTACCTTTCAAGGTAATAGTGGTAACTAGTTGAGTAGTAAAATCATTTCACCTTGACTACAATAATGTCCTTTGGTAAAATCATGATCACACTTAGACACACATCTTCTGTGCCTATTTCATTTGAAATAGATACTAATCACTTTAAAAGAGATTAGTTTTACTTTATCAATTCTTGCTCCCATAAAAATTCAAAAAATATTTATGGCTAAATATAATAGGCTTAAAGCAAAAGAAAAAAATCTGGGGGAAGTAATGCAAATTCAACACCAAGTTTAACCCAATTATACACTGCTACCAACATTAATTGTAAGAATCTGTGGTTCAACACATGTGTGACTCAAATTGTTTTGGTTGTTTAAAAAAGAATGTACAGCATGGTACTTAAGAATGATGTCTACACACACACATACACACACACAACTGGGGATAACTGGGGAATGAATATACTAGGCCAAGTGCTCTACCACTGAGCTATACCCCCAGCCCAAGAGTGGTATTTTTGAAGTCAAACACACAATCTGGGTCCAAGCCTCACAACTTCTTAGTCAAATGAAGTGACTGTAAACAAAATGCTTGATCTCCTTCCAGTGTAATGAAGAACAGCTACCTCATATATGTATGTCTAAGGATTAGGATGAGATAGTTCCTTAAATTTCAAGTACTCAAGAAAAAAAGTTATTAACATATATAAAACAACAGACATTTGAGAAACAAGAACAGAAGTAAAAATAAAACTCCCTTTTCACAGTGTTATCAAGAAATATTTTAGTGAAAGAGAGATTTTATTTTTTAATAGGTTAGGAATATATACACTTAATGGTTCTCTCCCCGCCCCCCGCCCCCATGAAACTCAGGTGTTTTTTTTTGTTGTTTGTTTGTTGTTTGTTTTTGGTAATAAACTCCCTCAATAATTAATCAAAATACAAAAACTATATAAACTACAAACATTTTCTCAGTCCTTAAGTCAATAAACGTTCACCTTGCTCAGCAGTCTTGTAAGTTAGGCCTCTTGGCCTTTCTTCAGAACAAAACACAATCTCACCTTACCCTGAGATTTCACAGTAAAATAATATTTAAAAGAAATTAGATAATAGTACTCAAGTTTTCTAAGGTATAACTTAAAAATGGTGACATTTTTCACCTCCACACATTATTCTTTCAGATAATCCAAAGAGATAATAAGTACTTCTAATTCCCCTACAATCACTTAAATGCTAAATTTTATAGGCACAGATAGATTCACTATATATTTCAATCAGCAATATTAGAATTTGAAAAATATATATAAATGCAACTGAGTATATGTGATATACTATCAATAAATGCTAGAACACTTTTATTTTATATGAAACCCCTTACGCATTTTAAAGTATGTATTCAAATTTAGTATTAGAAGAAAATATTAATCTTACATTTCTTTTTATATTACATCCTTTTCTAAACTATAACAAAATTTAAAAAAAATTTATATGGTAATTAAGGAAACTGGAACATCACAAAATTATCCACAATAGTCTCTACTAGGTATTTTATTAAAAACAAACAAAAAATTCATGATTTAAAATATATAATTGTGGCTCAAGTCTTCGACAAAGCAGTCTAACATGGCTTAAATCACTGAAGGTTAACATACTTAATGATGATATAATTCTAATGAAAAAACATCTCTCACTTAATTTGGAGCTTACCTGTGCATCAATATCAATGGCAGGGTAGATAGGTAGCATGGCTGAAGGAGAGATGATAGGACTTGGAGTTGGAGTCTGAGGTTGGGAAATGGAAGCAGCGATACTGTGGGTAGGAGTATTTGACATTGCAGAAGCTCTTCCACTGACTGCTGTTGAACAAAATAACTGCACTTAATACGGATGAAACATTGTTAGGTAATAGTTAAGAATTATTTATTAAAAAATATTAAGGACTTTTTAAAATAACATGTTATGGGAGACTACTACAGCACTAATAACTCATATTCCTGGTTTTAACTGGACAATATAAATATGTATAGAGAGTAATACATTTTCTAAGTAATAATCCACTTGAAAGATAAAATTCCCCACTTATATAAGTATAAAACCTTAATTCAAAACAACAGCAAAAACAAAAATATTTTTATGTACTAAAATTAAATACAAATGGAAAATTGTTTAACTTCTTAATTAGACATAAAATAAAAGGTAAAATAGTCCACATCAAAAAGGGAAAATAGTTGACTCACACAAAACCTCTTTTATTTTTATTTTTTTACTAACTACAGGTGGGGAATAATATGACTACATTCTACATCATAGCCCTATAGTGTAAATGTAATTTTTCAAACATAAAAATTTGATCCTTACATAGAAATAAATTTTCTCACAAGAAGAATTATTCTGAGGGGTCTTAAAATGCCTAACAATCAATCTGGCAATCACACTGATATATGAGGACAAAATTAAAAGACTAGGGTAGAAACAAATGTATACACACAGTTAACCTTCAAATATGGATTATTAATAGTTATTCTAACTAAGATTTTGCTGTGATATTATTTTCACCCAAATAGGTAATGTAAGTAATAGCTAGTTAAGTCAGGTGCATAGGATAAAATGAAGATTCAGCTGCAGGTAATTTATTTCCTCATTGACTCAATTCTGGAGTTAATGTGAACACCATTCCTTTTCACCCCACTATTAAAAATGCCATAATATATAAGTATGGGCACTAATTTTTGAATGGTCAACAGGAGTGTGGGTGTGTGTTACCAAAGTAGTTATCAACTACATCAGACAGAAAGCAATCATGATTCACAACCGGATCTGAAACCAGGGAAAAGAGGTTACGATCCTGCCAAGAATAAAACTGAAATTGATCTCATAACAATTATAAACATGATTGTTAATTGAGAAATTTACTTTACATAAAATCCTTACTTCAGGCACAAACATACACTATACATTATAGCAACACACATTCTACAATTATACATTTTAAAATTCACTTAAAGTCAAAGGAAAAATAAAGAAAACAAAACACTGTTTGAATCCTTAAGGATCCAGATCAAGAGAAAAGGGCATGTAAAATTATTATCTAATGACCTTGATATAATTATTTTATATGTTAAGAAAAAGATCAAGTAATTTAATATACATATTGTAGATATAAATTTTAAAATCATATATAGTTCTTAAAACAGACTCCATATCTTCTTTGATTAGATATTCACAAACAGAAATGCTAAATACAAAAAGTAGTTTAAACAGTATGAACACCAGTCTGTCCAAATCACTGATTTTTATTTTATGATACTAAATGGGTTAAAAAAATATATCTATATAAGCTTTAGTGTTGAATGACTAAATTATAATTCATATTTCAACTGGTATAATTTAATTTAAAGGTTCTACTAAAATTGCATTTTTTCAAGTTGGTTGTTCTTATCAACTCATCTAAAAGGATAGGAAAAAAAAACCCAATCCTCTTATTTGACTTTCTTTTAGTACTTATGAAACTGGTTTACTAAAACTAAATAGCTGCCTATTACAAATGTAAATATTTAAGTACCTGAAGGAACTCTGGTATAAATCTTTACATGTGGGGCTTCATATCAGGTTAGTTTTAGAAAGAGAAAACGGCATGCTCAGGAAAATTTTAAGATAGGGACAGAAAGGAGGGAACTTAAGATCATAGCAAAGGCAAGATGTTAAGACAGATTAAACAGGAAACTAATTTTGCTTTAGCAAGTATAGAGAATAAGGAAGACTCAGATTTTGATTAATTGAAGTTCTAGAGAAAAGGAGATCAAATATTAAAAGAGAAGTCTAATAAATGAGAACTAAGTAATAAATAACAGAGGCTATCATAGAGGGAGAGAAATAAATCTAAAAGCCTAATGTAGCTCTAGTACATTAGAAACCCAAAGAAATAAATGAAAGTGTATATATAAAAAGTGAAATATATATATTTCAGTTGAGCATTACTCAACTGAAAGGATATATACTACTAGAGAAGTTTAAAAAATGAAATTGCAGAAAAAGAGTGTATGAGTTTGTGTATTTGTGTAAGTGTGCACACCTGCATATGCACCTGGGAACATGAGTGGTACTAGGGATTAGCTGCACGTAGATAGTTTAATTCTGCTCTTCCTCCTCTTTCATAAATGAGCATAAGAAAGAAAGTATTTTTATAGTATGACAAGTATTTGTCTTATATAAGTTATACCTGAAACAGACAAAAATTATGGGAGGTGGATACGAATCAACAGAAAAACTACTTTACAAACCTCTGATACTTCTCAACAGCATAAAAAAAATGTACAACTGACAAATCATTGTTGACAACTATGCCCAAGTACATTAAGTAAACTGACAGTATATAAAACTTTTAAACATTGATTGGTAAGGAATGTCCATTCTTCATTAAGTGGATAAGTAACATTTAATGCTATATATCTGGTAGTTACACTGACAAAACAGAACACTATTATGATCTAAGTTAATGGCCATGGACACAGGACTTAAGGATTTATGGCTATTGTGCTCTAATTTTCACAGAATACTTTAAAAACTTAAAATTTTATTACTTATTATTTTAACCAGTTTAGTGGTGACTAGCAATAACTTTCAAATCCACAGAAAAATCATAAACTTATCAATATTGGGATTTTTTACAGTTCTTACTATTAATTATTGCTAGCATTTCTTCTTATTTCAAATTAAGATTAGCAGAGATCTTAATTTGAAGCAGAAATCTTCATTTCACCTATTATTGCTTCCACATATTACTGCTGAGGTTGAGACCAATAAAGACTGGGAAAATTTAGACCAGTTTTTAAATACAAACTTTGTCTCTTTAACTAGTTTCTTCATATTAGCAAATATCTAAACACTACAGAACTTATTTTCTTTTATTCTTTTAAAAGATGAAATTTACATAATGTATAATTTCATCATAATATGATATTACTGAAAAATAGTTTTAAGAGTAGACAAAGGCAGTCATCCAAGTATAAATAAATAAAAAAATGGGGAGAAATCAGAATAAAATTATCAAAATACAATTTATTCCCTTTGTTTTTTCTTTTCCTTTCCAAATTTCCTTCCTTTCTTCAAATTATCTTTCTCAGTATAACATTATTGTGGCAGATAACCCTATCAAATCTCATTCCACTACTTTGTTACAGAACTCACATAAAATAAGCATCCAAATAAAAATCATTAAAACAGCCTTCTAAAGAACTACTTCTTGCCAATAAAACTAAATATAATGAAATAAGGTTTCTCTGCTGCACATTTAAAAATATATCATTTATGATACTATCAGGGGACAACATCTTCCATAATACAGTGAGAAAGAGACTACACATGTACATTCACAGGGGATAAAATCACTGACATACAGTATAATCAAACCCTATTTGGTTTGGTACTTTATTAATGTTGTAAAGATACTTAATTTTTTGTTGTTGTTGTTTGTTTGTTTTTAAATATCCATCAGGTTTGAAGTCTCGTGCATTAGGATATAAAGTATTTTTGTTCACAGAGTTAAATAAACTTTCTGATGTGTGTGCCCTACTATTTTTTACTTCAATTTCTATTAATTTTCCAGTTTATTTGTGAGAATACTGAGGCAAAAAAGCCAAAATTCAATTTTAGTGTCCTGAACTTAAAAGGGGGGAAAAACAAAAAACAAAAAACAAAAAAAGCAAAAATCAAACATCAACCCAATTACTAAAAAACCTAGATCCCTAGGCTACTCAGCTAAGCCAGAAAGCTTCAGTCATTTGTATTGAATGAAACTAATCTTTAATTCAACCTGTATCCGTCTGAAAACTTCTGAGATTGAACTAGTATTTCTAAAGATATACATGGGTCAAGAGTCCAAAAATAGTTTTCAAGTTGGGCAATGGCAAAAAATTCTGGAACACTCTTACTCGCCTTAAGCAAATCATATTTGATACCTGCTCATAACAATATAAACCCACCTGCCATGATGTCATCCAGCGTGTCATTGAGGGTCTGAGCAGGGCTGGCTACCATTAACCCTTGTTGTGTTTCTGTCAGAATTCCTTGCCCCAGCCCTGCCAACTGTGCTTGGCCCAGTACTGGCTGTCCAACTATCACTCCTTGCAGTTCTGTAAGATTTGCGATGGACCCTGGAGGCAAGGGACCTGCCGCCAGAGGCAAAGCTTGAGGCATCGCCAGAGGCTGGATTGGTGCAAAACCCATCTGAGCAGCAGTCTGCTGGGGTTCATCTTTAAGCAAAACAGGATCCACTTGCTGTAACCGTGCATAGTCTCCCTCGGAAAGCTGTTCTCCAACCCCAACAGGAGTCAGTAGTCCCAGGTGTTGGCAAGACTGTTGCTGTTGCTGCTGAAGTTGAATTCTTTGAGCTTTAACCTCTAGATACTGCTTTTTAAGCTGCTGCTGAGTTTTGAGTTGTAACTCTCGTTCTACTTTTTGTAGTTCCTCCAAAATCTTTTGTTTCTTCTGAATCTGTTCCTCCCTCGTTTTGTTCAGTTCCTCGATCTTCTCCTTGGTAAGTTGGTCAGCATGTGCCAGTTCCAAGGACTGCAGCTGTGCATTCTTTTCTATGGCTTCTTTTATCCTCTGTTCCAGTTCTGTTAACTTTCCCTGAGCCTCTTCTACAATGCTCTCTGGAGACTGATTGGTGATGTAACCCTGTACATCCTGGCTGTTTGCTGGCAAATGGCTGCTGGACTTTTGTTTAGAAGCAGCTGTGTGAAAAAGAAACCCCTCAGAAGTGCACATGAATGGCATCCTCATTACAGAGTTACTGTTGGGAGGTTTAGTGCCAACAGTTATGCACCAAGTTATCATATTCATAGAAGGTGAAAATGCACTTTTAAGGAGTTAAAAACAAGTCCACCTTCTTTATCATAAATATAAAATGTATGTATTTTATGTGCATAGACTAATCTTTGAAAATTAATTTCAGAATTTTAAAACTATCACATGGCTAAAAATTAGACAATAGAGGGATGCAGGTTTGTGGTATCTAAGTGGTGCAATTAAAGAAAAATCTAATTATGTGTAGATATTTCATATGGTCATAAAGATGTAAAAACTCATCATAAGAGCAGAAAAATAATGCTAAATTATTACGGTGCAGAGAAAACTTAGACCTCTACCTCAAGGTTTTTCCACATTTAATAGTCTGTGCCTTTTAAATACACACACATACACACACAGAGTGCCCCAAACCACTGAGAAGTATTAAGAAATTAAAATCCAACTAAAACATCTTTCTTTGATAGGGCCTATCATCTTCAAGACTGACAAAGGAAAGATATAAATTCAATATTCACACAGCTACCTGGCCAGTAGAGAATTGGAATTCAGTTTCTCTGGAAGAAAAGATGCTGGACTACGCCATCCACAGTTATCTTCTGACAGCCAGGTGAATAGACTGATCTGGCTACAGGTTTAGCAACCAATTGAAAAAAGTGCCAAGGCTCTAGGTTGGTAGAGTGATTGAAAAGAGCTGGTGGAAATACTTAGCATTCTTGTTGGAAAAAGAATATTGGTAGCCAAAACCAAAAAAAAAAAAAAAAAAAAAAAAATTGCATTGGTTCTTCAGGTTAAACTTAAAAAAAAAAAAAAATTTTTTTTTTTTTTTGACTCAAACTGGTAGGTATAATGTTTGGGGACATAACTTAAGAACATGCATGGTGTAACATCCACAAGTCAAATAGGGATCTCAGAATTCTAGAGAAATTAACATGTCTATCTGAAATAATTTTGAATTATTGGTTGAGAAAAGGTATCCCAGATATAAAAATCTATATTAAACCAGTTTCTTTAAAATAAATTTTAATTTTTGATCCAACTTGATTAATCTTTATACCTTATATCATTAGATATTTAAGTAATTTATAAAAATATCAACCAACTATACCCAGCTTGACATTTTACATGAATAAAAATTACTATTTATTAGAAGAAATCATGGATAATTAGAATTCCATTAAAAATGAGCATCTGAATTTCTCCTTCTAATTCTAGCATAGATTAGCTCTATTACTATCTTTTCTCCCAATAACATCTTTCTCATTGGTTAAAAAAAAAAAAAAAAAGACTCTGTATGCCAACTTCATAAAAATTTATTTTTTTATGGAAAAATAATTTTAAATGGCTAGAATTTTTGTAATCTTATTATCAAATAGACAACATGTAAGAACTGTCTTTAGAAGTATAACTGACCTTTATTCCTAATGGGAAGAGTGGTGGCAACATTGGCAGGTGGTTTATCAGGCTCCTGAGGTGGAACAACCATGGGCAGTGCTTGAACTGGTACACGCGGTGCCTAGGACAACAAACACTAAATTGATTATTTCACCTTTGCCTACATAATACATTAAGTAATATGCTAATGAAGAATAAGATAGAGATTTATTAAAAATATTTTTAACAAGTCATCTCAAGAACATATTTACTTAAAATATGCTAGAGTTCAACCATTGAGCTATACCTCCCAGCTCCTTTGACATTTTTCTAATGGGCTTTGAATTTAAGTTGCTGTTGTAACCTTCAGAAGAAATCAAAGCAAAATCACATCAATCTAGAATCTGAATATAACGCCAGATGTTCATTAATCATAAAAGATATAAAGAAAATTATATAATTTTAAAAATCTAGTTAAAATGAAACAATAAGCAAAAGAAAATAAAGGAGACACAATATAAAATGCTTTAGTTTTAAATCTTACCCTATTTAGGTCATGGGATGGGGGTGTTAACTGAGTGACATCTGGTGGAGGGGCGGAAAGCAAGTTATTAGGATAGTCCAAAAGATAGCAAACAACACTTGTGTGGCCACCTTTTGCAGCTTCTATCAACATAGTAGAGCCATCCTAAAAAGAAATCATATAGAGGGGGAAAAATAAGTTAGTTTACAGAATCATTTAAGAAAAAAAAGCTTACAAGTCCTGGCTACATTAAAATAATGCTTTTAGTAAGGAGCACTTCCTCTAATAAAACAAAACTAATACTCAGAATGGCATTATAAATACAACTTATACATTATAGTCTGTGGTGTACAAGTGAAGAATTAATTCAAAATCCAACCCAAAACACTTTAGTTACATACTTTTAAACGGTGGGTAGGGTCTGCCCCATGAGCCAAAAGTAGTTCCACCACTGCCAGATGACCCCCTGCACAAGCCAGGGACAGTACAGTATGGTCATTATTAGCTGTGGTTCTATTCACATTCGCTCCTAAAACAGAGAAGACATGAAAAATCACATTGATCAGAGTGTTTTGTTCTTAAAAATATGGTAAATTTAAAAATCATTAAGAGTAGATAGAATACAATAATGAAGCCCCACATACGCATTACCTAGCTTCAACAATTATAAACACAGGGCAACCTCATTTCATATAACCCCACATCAATTCTCTGCCACATTGAATTATTCTAAAGCAAATCCCAGACAAATATAATTTCATCCATACATATTCCAGTATGAACCAGTAAAATAAAACCAAAACAAGTAATACCCTCAGGGTAATTATCACATTAAAAAAATACAAAACTGTATTTACATTTTAAGTTCTTTTTTTTTTTTTTTTTAGGTCTTAGCAAATTTATTTTACATAGTTAAAAATATCCTAAAAGTACAAAATTCTCCAAGCTAACTATGAAATGTTACATAGATTTCCTTTAAAGTCTGGAATGAGATACTGATCTTTATCATAATTTTTAGTCATTGTTACAATGGAGTTCCTAGGCAGTAAAATAAAAAAACAGTTCAAATATATGAACATAAGAAGAAACAAAACTGTCATTCCTAAATTACATAAATCAGTAGGATCTACAGAAAAAAACTAAATGAGCATAGCTATAGAAGAAAATCCTGATCTTTGTTTACACAAGAACATCTTATTTTTTTTTCAAAATAAGTGCCTTTTATTTTTATTTATTTATTTTTAGAGAGAGAAAGAGAGAATTATTTATTTTAGTTTTCAGTGGACATCTTTGTTTGTATGTGGTGCTGAGGATCGATCTCCGGGCCTCAGGCATGCCAGGCGAGCTCTCTACCGCTTGAGCCACATCCCCAGCCCAACACACAAGAACATCTTAAATAAGATACCAAAAGCATGATCTTAAAGAGACAATTTTTGTTATTTGTATGTCATCAAAATTAGAAGATTCTGTTCTTTGTACCTTGTCTATTTATTATTTTAATGTCTTTCAAACAAAATATTTGCAAAGCATGAAGGAAAGGGTGAATAATTTGGATAATATCAAAACTAAAAACACATTTTGCAAGAAAAATTATAATAATGACCAGTAAGTGGAATTCAACTAATTATTGGAAAAATACAAACTAAATATAAATCAGTAGTATCTATTTGAGTATTAACTCTTTACACTATTAAGTGTAAAGATCGACAATTACAAACATTGATGAGGATGTGGAGTACTTCTAGAGAAATGAGAAATATACAAGTTAGAAAAATTTTGCAAAGGCCTGTAAATTTATACATACATTCTTTGGTAGAAAAGATGAGTGAAAAAAAATTAAGATAATCCACACTGCACTCTATGGGCTAAATATGTAAAGAACTAACAATAGAGTACCATCTTTTTTCTTTTTTAATTAGGAAATGTCTGAGAATAAAGACAGATATGTTTTCCACTCAAAGTCTATCTATTTATCTATTCCTGAGTTGGATTACTATAAGGAATTATGGCATATGGCAGAAACAAACTGAAATAATGTTAGTCAAACTCAACCAAAGAGGGTATAGTATTTATGTAATAATTCTATTCTTAAAAATACTGCAATAAACCTATCACAAATGTATGCTCAAAATGCCTAAAATGATTTGACCAGTCATTTATTGATTTTTTACCTTTAAACCATTACAAATTTATAGTTTATTTAATATGGCCATATAAACTTTGTTATCAATATGTACTCAAAAGTAAATCTTTAATCTCTTAAACAAAAAATGTGTTAAACTCTTCCTGAAAAACCAGAGCTTAGGTATAGTAAATAACTAAGAAATAATTTAAAGGAAATAACAACATGCTAATTTGGTCATTACAGTCTTTGGTATTCAAACTAGAATTACTGGCCATAAATTAAAATCTTCATGCATTTTGCCACCTTTCAACCTTGAACAATTTTTCTATGCTATATTTATAACCATTTCCCTATATTTTATAAAGAAGAAAACTTAGGCCCAAGTAAATATAAAGCAGAAAAGGGATTTGCCACAAATTTCTCAGTGGCAGAAACAAAAACCCATGTTTCAAGATAATACTAAGATGAACAAAATAAGTAACTCTCCTCCATATCATTCTATACCCTGAAAATGCTCCATATCCCTCAATCTCTAAATGCCTAAGGATATAGGTAGACATCTTTGGGGAAAAAAAACATGTGCTTTATATAAACTTACCTTTACTAATTAAGAACTGAACAGTACAAACATGACCGGCCCTTGCAGCTTTCATTAAAGGAGTTCTTCCACCTTCAGATTCATGCTCCTGTTTTGAAAAATGAACTTAATTAAAAAATAAACTAATTTCAAGATAAATACATTAAATATCATGAGAAAGAAATTAATAAAATATAATTTTAAATTTAAAAAATCACATATTAGAAACATGTTCCATAGAAATAATTTAAGAACTGGAATCTCTGGGCATGGTGGTGAGTTCCTATAATCCCAGCTACTTGGGAGAATGAAGCAGGAGGACTGAGGGTTCAATTCAGTGAGACTCATTCTCAGTTTAATTAAATTGAGGAAAAAAAAGGAAGCCCTGGAGTTACAGTCATGTGATGTTGACACCCTCATCAAAATCCATCTTGTAATTTCTGCTCTATTAAAAAAAAAAAAATGAAATCAAGCTGGGCACGGTGGTGCAAACCTATAATAAACCTAGTGGCTTGGGAGGCTGAGGCAAGAGATCACATATTTGAAGCAAACCTCAGCAAAAACAAGGTTTAGTGAGACGGTNCTTCAAAAAAAAAAAAAAAAAAAGAAACTGGAACAGTGTATGGCACTCTAGCACATAATTGGCATTATCATCATCCACTCAAGAAATATTTATTTTCTATTTTACCTTATATAAAAATTACAAAACTAATGATGATTTATTTCCAAAACCACCAATTATGTTACTAGAGCTTTCTGGAGAATACCAAAAAAGGATGAGAATCAATGGAGATCGCTGGGCAATTGAGAACAATAGAAAAGACATTTTCAGGTCTTCATTTGAAAAAAAAAAATCTTTTGACAGGATTTTATATTTGTTTATCATTCACAAAAGATGAAAAATTGATTTTTCTCCAGTCAATATGTACTTTGTTCTCCTTACCCTTTAACTAAACAAGTATTAAACCTTACAGTGCTGTATGTTTCATAGTTATTGTGGTAAGCTCTGGAAATAGAATTTCTAAGCTTAAGTGGCTCAAAGTCTAACAAGGACATGTTTATACAAAGGTAAAATAGAACTTACACATTAAACGTTTTGAATATATTCAGAATTAAAGAGGCCACAACAATAATCTAATTCAGCCCTTTTAGTAAATGAGAAAAGAGAAATTAAGTGTATTATTACAAGTTTTTGAAGTTAATTTCAACAGGCCTGTTTCTACTTGCATATGAATTTGTCATAAACTATGAACTACTACAGGAAATAACATTTGTCTGTTAATCTCAGAAAGTCAGTCCCATGAAAATATGCTTACATTTTAACCCAATCCTACTTTGTAATGTCTTATTCATACTTCACCACAGACTACACTGGAAGACTATCTATTTTGCCCCATATTAACGAACTTTGTTTTCTACTTTTCAGGCTATAGACTATGATCTCACTGTATTTTTTTTAACCGGACTATTTCTTTTGCTTCAACATTGCCACATCCTCTTTCTAAACTTTACCTAGTCCAAAATACAGGAAGTCAGATCCTCTAAGCTTAAACTTTCTGCACTTTACCTGTGTGACATCAATAAAGAATCTATCTTATAATGACATTACTATTTTATCCTTTCTTACTAAATTATAAACAACTTGGGAGGAAAATTATTTATTAAATACTTCATGCTTTTAGCACTTTTATTAATTAATAATGACCACTGTAGGCAAAATTTATTTTCTAAAGCTATAGAAATGTAGTTAAGTCATATCTGTATACCTTTTTACATCAAATTATAAACTTGGTGTTGTAATTACAAGCTTCTAAAAATAGAAAACACCTAAGGAAAAACTAATTTCTATTAACATTTCTAACACAAAAATTTTCTTTTTCTTTGGGGAATGAGGCATAGTGGATTGGACAGTCCTATTAGCAAGAACAGAGACTGGTATAGAAAAAAGACTGCCTACATGAGAAAAGGAATGGCAAACAAACAAACAAACAAATAAAATCCTTGAAGTAAAAATATATTTTCCTAGAATCTCCATATAGTTTTGAATTCTTTTTTTTTTTTTTTCTTGGTACTAGGGATTGAACTCAGGGGTATGAACCACTGAGCCACACCCCTGGCCCTATTTTGTATTTTATTTAGAGACACCGTCTCACTAAACCTTGTTTTTGCTGAGGTTTGCTTCAAATATGTGATCTCTTGCCTCAGCCTCCCAAGCCACTAGGTTTATTATAGGTTTGCACCACCGTGCCCAGCTTGATTTCATTTTTTTTTTTTTAATTTTAGTTGTAGATGGACACAATACCTTTATTTCATTTATTTATTTTTATATGCTACTGAGGATTGAACCCAGTGCATCACACATGCTAGGCAAGTGCTCTGCCACTGAGACACAACCCCAGCCCCTCTTGTCTTTTTAAATGAACATTTTAAAAAGTGACTTAGCTTACCAGATCTGCTCCTGCTTGAAGTAAGACATCTGCTACATCAGTATGACCATTTTCACAGGCATATGTTAGTGCTGTATCTCCTGTTGCTGTCGTTGCATGAACATTAGCTCCTGCAGCAGTGTTAACAAATAATACAAAAAACCAAAAGACATAAATGAACATAGAAATTTCTTATGGGTAAGCCATATCTCCTCAAATTAGACAAAATAACCTCATCCCCAAATGTTGGTAGAACCTTTAAAAGCAAAAAAGAAAAAAGACAATTACAAATAAAACTGCTTGAAATTAAAACTGCAGATACTTCATAAGATAGTAAATCATACAGCCTATATGTTTCACATGCTTAACTGAGGAAAAATTTTGTGAAGCACTTTATTAAATGATTAAAATAAATGATCCATCTAGAAATACTCTAAAAAAAGATAGTAAGGTGAATTACTCAGAATACACATACAAGAATATTACTTTGTCTTAAACATACAGTGTATTATAAACTAAAAAAGACTGGCATTATGACATTTTTACTTAAATAAATCATGTTTAAAAAAAAAGTTTTTCCAAAATGCAAAAATGCCTACCTGCAGCTAGTAAGTATTTAACTAACTCCAAATGACCCTCTTGAGCAGCTTCCATTAAAGGGGTAGAACACCCTAGCTCTATATCAGCTCCTGCTTTAATGAGAAAGTCAGCCACTTCCAGAAAGCCTCCACAGCAAGCTAGAGTCAAGGCAGTTTCTTGAGTTTCTTCTGTTTGTGCATTGATATTTGCTCCTAAAATAAAAATTTTAATAAATGACATTCATAAAACGTATTCCAGACATAAGCAAAACTTGGTTGTTGCCTAATAAACAAAATCTGATAAATGAACATGTATATTACTATTCTAAATAAGTGTTTATTCTCCTATTCATGAGGCAGTTAAAAATAAAGAAAACCATTAACTGTATTCAGAAGTCCATATTTAATGTACAGAGCTACAACAGTATTTTATTTAGCCAGAAAACATAAGTCATATGAGGACTCAGAAAAATAAGCTATATCTGCTCAAAAATGACTAACATTTAGTAAGCTCTTACTGTTTGCCAGGCAATATTCAAAGGATTTTATAAATTGTTTACGTATTACCAATAGCTCTATTTTACACCTAAGAAAATTGAGGTTAATTAGCTTCCGCAACATCACAACATTACTATCGTCACTATTATCGTCATAACCATAGTTAATGTTTAACAGGCACTACATAATAAACAGTGTTCTAAGAGTATGTTATATATACACATATTCATCTATACACATAAACATATATACATTTATATATGTTTACATATTTTTCCTCTGTGTCTCACCAACCTCACAGAAGAGAAAACTGAGGCACAGGAGGTTAAAAACTATCCAAAGTTACAAAATTGGCAGTGGAGTTGTGATTCAAACCTAAGAAGCCTGCTCCAAAACCTATACTTTCAAAATTCTAGCCAGTATTGCCTCAAAATATAAACAAGTTTTTAAAAAACTACCACCACTCCTAAATTTGTCCTGAATTTAACTTTACAAGGCAAACTAAACTTTACTATTAAAAAAACAAAATCAGGAAACAACTATAGATATGGGGGATTACTTTGAAATTTAATTTTAACACAATAAAGTGTTACAATTTTCCCAAAAAAGAAGTTTTCTATGTACTGAGGTACTTAACATCTGATGTACATTCTTTCTCTTCCTTATGGTGGAGTTTCCATATTATTCTACGAAACACTAGTTCCATAACATATATTAATAATTGTTCTGCTCCCCCCAAAATTCCCTCCATATATTAGCTTGAGTAATGTTGAATTTCATATTTCCTAACACACAAGTCTATGCAAACCCCAATTGTTTTTTTATTCACATAGTTTATGACTCTGAAAACTGTACCTCAAATTAGTCTATGTTTAATATGTATAGAAGTCATGTTTTAGACCAAATACTTTATCATTAAAATTAGGTAATAATCTCATTGTACATCTATAGAATGATAAAATATTCAAGTTCAATTTTACAAAATTATACTCATGTGTTACATATTTATGATTTAGTGTCTTGGCTGATATGGTTACCTTGGCCTAGAAGTAATGCCACCATTTCTTCATGTCCTTCACGAGCTGCTTCCATCAAAGGTGTATAACCTTCATCGTTGACCTCTTCCAGGCTAGCTCCTCTTTCAATAAGTAAAGCTGCAAGTTCCACATGCCCACCACATGCAGCCAAAGTCAATGGTGACTCAAACGAATCAGCAGGCATGTTCACTTGGGCACCACTGTCAAGAAGTAACCTGGCTACTTCAACATGGCCATCCTAATCATAATGCAATTAAAAAAATTTTATCAGAACCACTAAAAATCTTACAAATTTTGAAGACTTCTTAATTACTATACAATAAAGCTTGATGATCTCCATTCAAAGGAGAATAAATCCACAGAAGTAGGAATTAGCAGTGGAGGACATAAAACAAGTAAAAAAAATGATACCTTCCATCAAAGACTTATTAACCATTAGGAAAGAAAATAGTAATTAAATCAAACAATAGACTACTGTGATACCGTAGATAATATCACCACTGGGCCAAACAAATTTAAATGCTGAAGGATAAAGTTTAGAGAAGGAAAATAGGATTTTCATTAAAAAGAGTAAGCAAACTTATTTAGGTAGAAAAAGAAAACTGCAATACTTTTTGGAGGAATCTGGAAAGGATATATGATGTGTTAAGATGAACACAAAGTACACTTTGCTGTTCAATGTTTAAACACTAGTGAAAAAGTTATTATCTTTTGTCTTCTTTCTAGTCACTCTTTCACAGCTTATCTAATTACTGGCAACTTCAAAAATTTCCTTTTCCTTTCAATGAAAACTGCCCCCTTTTACATCATTAACATTTCATCTTCTTTTGCACTTGTCTTGCCCATTTTTGTCCATGTACTTGTCACATACAATTCTAATGTCTTATTATCATGGTTACTTTGCTATTTCCTCATTCCTGAATCCTCCCTGAAAAGTTCACTTCTACATTTGTGTTCAAGTCCAATTTAAAAACCTCAACTGTCAGTAAGTCTTCCAAATATCTGGCCCCTCCAAATACCTTTCATTTACTTATAATATTTACATCCAGGGAATGTAGGTTAGTCCTATAGAATATTCCATTTTAATTTCTTAATTGATACATAAGTTTTTTTCCCCCCTAGTGTAGGGTGGCAATATGATTAAATTTTCCTTATCAAGGGGAATTATTGTAACTGTTAATATTATTGGCATGTTTTATACACAAAAGCTCACTGAATCCTCTCAAAACAACCCCAGAGAAAGGTATTATCCTCGTTTTACAAATGAGGAACTCAAAATCTTCAAGGACAACTTGTTCAAAAGAATAATTCACTTAAGCAAACTCTAGAACTTGGACAAAAGGAAAAACAATAGAAAATCTGAGTCTTAAAATGATGGTACCTAATATTTTAAAAACAAGTAAATAAAACTTAACATCCTTTCAATAATCATTCTTAGATGAGAAGCTAAGATAAGAAACTTCAAATTCATTTGGGGTCTTTTTCTTTGACATGTCATCTTCAGAAATCCGTAATTTCACTCTAATCAATTTCTTTGTCTATCATAAACTAAGATACAAAAGTTTAAGGATACTATTATGACAAATTCCCAAGTACAAATGCTGAGAAGCAATTCCTAGTAAAGGATTCTATGGCTCAGGAAAAAAACATGACAAAAGAACAATTATGTGACACAAATAATACTCTTTTATTTTTTTCCTCTTTAATATCACTGACCAGCCTTTTAAAGTCATTTACGTGTCAACTATAAAACCAGATTAGAATTATGAGACAAATAAAATGCAGAAATATTGTAAAGTTTCAGAAAGTAAAAGAATAGCTCTGAAAACTATTAATTCAGATAGCCAGGGTTCTACTCAATAATAAGGTTATAATAAACAGAACTTTGTACACAAGGAAAAGGGACTTATTGTACACTAGGATCTGTGTTTCCCTATCTGGTATATATTTCATGTATGAAATTCACTAGACTTACCATGCAAGCCTCCATTAGAGCAGTGTGCATTTCATCTGTTTTATGTTCTTGATCTGCACCAGCTTCCAAAAGAAATCGCACCATCTCTAGGTGTCCTAAACCAAAAGTGAATAAAATTACTTAAAAATATTTCACTTAAAAAATGATTTGAAATCAGTTATATTTACATATTTACATTTATATAGTATTAAAATTATAAATATACTGCTAAAGTAAACTATAAGCCATCCTCAACTTTCAAAAACAAATTATATAAGTGCCCATGCTGCTCTACTCCTCACTTAAGTTTGCTGCCTAGAATTCCTTCTATACGTGTACAAAGATGCCATTTTCCAACATCCAGAATATCCTCTATATAACTTTTTATGAGCCGAGGCATGCTATAGTTATTTTATGTGTGCCATGGAATAAATTAGCTTTCATAAACTAGTACCCTGAGATGATCATCATTCAAGCTATTTCTATGAGGAAATGTTTTAAATTCTAATAACTCACAAACTTTTCAGGAACAGTCTTAAACACTGGAAGAGCACGAATAAAAATATTCTTGAAAATTTCTTTTAATTTACATTTATTCACTTAGAAAATAAATATATGCACAAATATACACATATTAATATAGTTTCAAATTAACCATATGATACAAACACATATACAGGAGTGGTTAAAAAATACACCACTAATGGTATTTTAGATACTATGCAAGGAAATATAGAAAAAGGTCCCCTTCCCTACTTTTATTTGCAATGATCTGTAATCAACTGTAATCAACTGGACTTGGGAAAGAAGAGACAGACAGTGGAGTCATAAGCAACATTTAAAAGTTACTTCAGTAAGTATAGCATCTGCCACATCTTGTTTTTGCGAACTATCAACACATCCCTTTTCTGTCATTCTTCCCACTGGAAGACCTATATCAAAGCTCAGTGACAGCCTGAATTCTATCTCTTTCCTGTCTCCTTGTCAATCTATGTCCCAGGAAACCTCAACAGAAAAAAGAAAGGGAAGGAAGTAGTAGAGATATACTCCACCAACTCAGTTCTCTACCCAGCTTCTAATCAAAGCCTGCAAGCCCCAGGCTTTGGAAAGTAGAATGGGGATACAAGCAAAGGGGAGAGGCAAAAATGGTTGGTTACTTGCAGTCTCAGTGAAATGCACAGAGTTCTGGGTTTAAAAGTATTTGTGAAAAGGGGAGAGAATAACCCAATCAGCCTGCTCCAAGGTTTAACTCTTCTACCCAGTGAAGACCAATCTTTGCCTAATTACCAAAGAGAGTTAGGGAAGTAAAGGACTTCAGCTGTGCTCCCTATCAGAAAATCTGTTAACATCAGTTATCAGAAGAACTTTAGATCAACTATATCTTTCAAATTTAACTTATATTTTACCCATTTATGTATTTAAAGCATTATTATGTTTTTAAAGTAAATTAATCCAAAATACATCACACAACCACAGCCACTCTTAAATAAAATAAAACAACATCAGGACCAGGACTAAGCTGAAGAAATTTAGGAGTAGGGTGTGAAATTTAAGAAGTCACCCACTCACAAGCTTGTGTAAGTGAAGGGTCAGCCCTTGAGACTTGAGTCCTTCCTTAAATCTTCTGCCTAATCTTCCAACAGCTTTTTCTTAATACATCAAAGCCAAGAACCAACCAATTGTTTTATGATACAAATATGGCACAGCTGCAGAAGGTATGGAGCACTGAACTGAATGTCTTTACAGACACAAAATAGATGGCATCTACTTTTTTTAAAGTTCCTTTAAAATAAAAAAAAAAAACACCTTACATTATAGTTATCTGTCATATATCTGTTATACATGTGGGAATCTGAGAAATGTCTGATTCTGTGGCTGTGGCATCTTTTCAAGCAATTGGCCTACCTAAAGGAGGGTATTTTCTGTATTACCAAAATTTTTAGTTTGGTCGGCATTTGAAATATCATGTACCCATTTTTGTATCAGGCAAAATATTCCCAACATGCAAAATCCTCTTAAAAGTAAAATTCATATTAAAATCAAATAACTGTTTCTGATAAAAACAATTAAATCAATTGATACTCATTTTATTGAAAATATTTGTAATATTGAGTCTATTTTTAAAAGTTTACATATTAAACAAACTCTCAAATACTTTAAATACTTAACATTTAATTAGTTACTATATACTATTATCATGTTGTCCTATTATTTGAATTTTAAAAAGGTTATATAAAATAACTAGTTTCACATGTTTAAAAATTTTGGTTCAAAAAAGGTCTATACTATACCTTTGTAACAAGCTAATGTAAGGGCACTCTCTTTAAATTCATTGGAATGCGTATTAATGCCAGCCCCATTTTCTAGCAGCAATCTGGCTACTTCCACATGTCCAGCACTTCCAGCTTCCATAAGAGGAGTATGACCATTTTCATTATGGTCCTCAATACTAGCACCGGATTCCAAGAGCACCTTTACAACATCTACATAGCCTCCAGCACAAGCATATGTAAGTGCTGTATTGCCTATTTTATTAAAGAAAAACAAAAATACGTTAACATAAAACACTAAAAGAAAACATCTGAATAAGAAGAACACAAAAAGGGAAAACTAGAATCATAATAAATATTGAATAATAGACATATATAATTCCTTTTTTTATTGAAATTTAATTTTCTCAAATTAATCCCCTATGCTACCTTTCCATGTAAAATAATATGTGAGGAAAATCACATACACTCATCAATATTGTAGAATTGTAAAATGACAGCAAATCTGCCCTGAAACTCATTATTCTTTCAAATGAGAAACATGCTTTTTAACAGTAATCCTAAAAATGTTTCATAAGCTTCTTTTTAATGAATTAATTATATATCTAAATTATTCATCCTAATATATCTTACACCATATTTCTTTTAATCACATAAATTTTTCACTTACAACTTCCAACACTAGTTAAAACCAGATTTAAAATTAAATTTAAATTTAAAATTAATTCTAATTTAAAATTAAAGTGATTTCAAAAACATTCTTTCCTGATGATAAAAAACCTCCCATGTCTGAGTAAAATACAAATTCCATGTAGACCTTCAAATTTATTTAAATAATCTAATAAAACTGAAATTTTTACACAGAGGAAATAAACAAAATGTATTTTCATATAATTTTAGAACTTCATAAATCTATTTGGGAAGAAAATGAGTTTAGGCTTAAGTTATGTCCTGATGGAACACAATTTTTCATTATACACCACCACCACCACCCCCTGCCAGGCTACAGTTTAGTAACAGTAGGGAATTCTTCCCAATTACCCTTTTTGTTCTCACCAGAAATACAGCAAACCAAGGTTTGAGACACATCACCCATACCTTTCCATTTTGCAAGATGATGGTCTTTCTAACTGAATCAGTGTTTCATCTAATCTAAAGGCCCTTTAAAAGGGTATGTAACAGCCCTCATAAAATGGAAGAAATTTCACTTAAAATATATTCTATTTAAACCTCTTAATCACTTTGAAAATATGTAACACTTCTAAAAAATACCAGAACTGTGAAAGCAACACTAATGATCACTTCCATGTGAAACATTTATTACCAAAGCATGCTACTGTTTAGCGAAACTTAAAAAGAAATACAACCTGTTGAAGACTGTGCATTGACATCGGCTTTATGAGCTAGCAGCAACTTCACAATTTTGACATGTCCTCCATTAGCAGCAGCCATTAAAGGTGTAATGTCACCTTTGATTCCCCTATCTTCCACATTTGCATGCATTGCCAACAAAACCTTAAGAAAAACAAAGTGTAATGAATATTAAAAATTATTTTATCAAATTTTTTGTTTTTATTTTCGTTTTGCAGTGTCAGGGATAGAATACAGGGCATCATTAAAAAAAAAAAAAACCTGAACACTAATATTTAACATTTATCTATTCATAAGTCGATAAACACACAAACTTTATCTAACAAAACTATACTGAAATAAACTTAATGGCTGAAAGCCAGCATGGACAACTTAGCAAGACTCTATCTCAAAATATTTCTTACTAAGTAGGCCAGATTAAAAAAAAAAAAAAAAAAAAAAGATTTATTTTGATGAGACAAACCTGTGCAAGCTCATAATAGCCAGCAGAACAAGCTAAACAAAGGAGGCTTTCCCCTTCCTCGGTGTGTTCATTTACGCTTCGCCCTTCAATGAGTAACTTCCGCACAGCATTTACATCTCCTTCTGAACAGGCTTCTGCCAAACTGCGGCTGTTAGGTGAAGAATATTGTAGGATTAGGAGATAACAATAAAAAAAAATTGTACAGTATAACTTGGTTTTTGATGTCACTCTTAATAACAGCTCTGTGAACAAGAATGATTATTTCAATAATCACAACAAATTTCATATCAGAAAGCTAAAAAATGGAGCTCACTGAACTTAAAATTTACACATAAAAGTCAATTATTTAAAATTAAAATTATTCTGATGGGTGTGGTGGCACACATCTGTAATCCTAGCAATTTGGGGAGGCCCAGGCAGGAGGATTCCAAGTTTGAGGCCAGCTGGGACAACTTAACAAGACTACCTCAAAATAAAAAATAAAAAAAGGTCTAAGGATATAGTTTGGTGGTATATTTGATTGAACCTGAGTTCAATCATCAATACAAAAAGAAAAAAGCCAAAAAAAAATAAACAGAAAGTCAAATATTCTAAAATGTTTTCAGTTATTCAACGCAAAGATAATGTCTATCTAATTTAACTTACTTTAAGTGGAAAAATAACTAAAATTTGAAGATTAAATTCTATAGAAAATCTTGTTGGGCACAGTGGCACATGACTGTAATCCCAGTGGTGTGGGAGGCTGAGGCAGGAGGATCATGAATTCAAAACCAATCTCAGCAACTTAATGAGGCACTTAGCAACTCAGGGAGACTCTGTCTCTACATAAAATATATAAACAAAAAATTGGAGATATGGCTCAGTGGTTAAGCACCCCTGGGTTCAATCCCTATACCAAAAACAAAAGCCAAGATTCTATAGAAATCTCACACAACGTACAAGCTATAATCATACTCCACTTTGTTTGGTCCCTATATAAATTTCATGAAACTTTACCCCCCTCAAAAACGTAAAATGGACAAAATGTGCACTATTTATAAAGACAAGGTCCCTTGATCAGGTAAATGGAACCCAAACAAAAAAAAAATGGAGGCATGTTATATTAATAAAATAAATGATAATGAATCTTTTGGGAGTATATTTACTTATATAATCATATTTCAGGCAAAGTTTCCAAAAAATAGAGTCAAGGAAAAAACTGGATTCAAGTACAAGGAATGGAAAAATGGAACAACAGAAAATAAGACTAAGAGAAAAGTTTTTGCCCTTTAAGCCTTCTAAAAGAATTTATATTAGACATTCTTTTTACTTCTAAATGAAAATACAGGGCCTGTAGTATTAACTTTATTTCAAATATAACTCAATTCATACATCATCCTCTAAAACATGGCCTTGTCACTTCAGTTACTAAAGCCACTCATGGATAATCACTCTCTTTTCTCCACTGTTTGCTATTCAGGAACATCATGATAAAGCTTCTCATCTTTCACCTTTGCTCTACAGACTCTTTTTAAAAAGGCAAAGGTAAAGGACAAGTACTTTAAAGGGAATTAGAACATACCACTTCTCTGCTCAGAATCCTGTAATCTCACTCACAGTAAAAACTAAAATCCTCTGCTCAGAATCCTGTAATCTCACTCACAGTAAAAACTAAAATCCTGGATCTGACCAGTGGCAGGATACCATGATCCTTCTCCCTTTTACACTGGCTCTATCTCCTCCTTCTCACAATTTTTCTTCCCACTATAGCCACAGTGGTCTTACTATTCATCAAATGTACTAAACAAGCACCAACCTCAAAATATTTCCATTTGCTGTCCCCTCTGCCAAGACAGCTCCTCTTTCAGACACAGATGACTCCTTTACCCATTTCAGGTCTTTGCTAAAAAAGTCATGGGAGGGCTGGGGCTCCAGCTCAGTTGGTAAAGCACTTGCCTAGCATGTGTGAGGCACTGGGCTTGATCCTCAGCACCACATAAAAAATAAAATAAGGGTATTGTGTCAATCTACTATAAAAAAAAAAAAAAGCCACAGGAGTTTCCTTGACACTCTCCCCCAAATTAAAAATGCAACATGACTTCCAAACCAAATACTACTCTGGCACTTCCCCATTAGATTGTTTCTTTTTTTTTAACCCACAGTTCTTATCAATGTATGCTATACTATATTATATTACTTCATTTCTGGTCAATTGGATTTTCTCCTTACCCAAGTCAAAGTTTCAAACAGTGCTCAACAAATTTGCCTCTTAAAGTCTCTTAATTTCCCACTTCATTGGACAATGAAAGTACCCACACCTACATTTTTACTTTTAAACAAGTTAGGACAAATCCTTCCCACAATATGCTTCTTGTACAAAAACATCTTTTCTCTCTTTCAAGGTATTATCTCTCACTTTTTTTTTTTAATGCATATTCCTCTTCTACCAGAATCTGTCTTTTCATTTAATATCCACATGTATGCTAACTACCTTGTAGGATCTACTCTAGCAATAGGTGAACTTCAGAACTTCGAACAAGGACCATATTAAATCTGGCACAGGGCATCATACTTAACATAAAAATTGGCACACAACATTCACTGCATTTAACTACATCATATTTCTCAAGCTCTGAATAAATAAGATTATTACAAACATGCTTTATTGTTTCAGTTTAACTAGACTTGTGTATTTTCAAGGTATTTTTAATTTTCAACAGTCTCAGCAGGCATCTCATTAAAAATATTTAGACATTATCAATAATATTTTAGGCTAGTAGAACTGAATATTAACTAGCAATAGAACCCAATGTCAAGTAAAGAAAGTCTATCTAGAAAAATGGTAAATTAATAAAAAATGCAAAAATCTAGGTAATGACTAACAGAGTTAATATAAAAACAAATTCATACACCTCAATTCTATATAAGCTCATTTATGCTCTCAGGAGATACTGCATAAAAACACTACCAAACAATTATTTTAAGATGGTTTTTAAATGCTATTGTTTTCTTTCTGAACCCACGTATACAAACAAACACACACATATATACACAAAAATGAGCATGCCTTAATGACATGTTGGTCAACAATGGTCTGTACATATACAATAGTGATCACATAAGATTATCACCTACAAAAGTACTACCTGTCTTAATTCAACAAGCACACTCTATAATGCTCACACAACAATAAAATAACCTACCAATACATTTCTCAGAATATATTCCCATTGTTATGTGAGGCAGGACTATAATAGAATACTCCCATTTTTTCAATTGCTAAAGTAGGCAAAATAGCTTTATTTTAGAGGGGGAAAAATGTCACTGGGGACTGAAAAAATAAAATATCAATGATTATTGTCAAAAGTCACTTCCTTAAGAGTTTATATATACATTTATACACACACAATTGTGTTTACATATGAGATGGTGTGATTTTTATGGCCTATCATCATCAGGAAATCTTAGAACACCATGTCACAAAATATTTACTGAGCCCTTCCTTACTAACTCTAAAGTACTATGTACAAAAAATTATAAGAAATTTAAAAATTAGGTCCCTTGGATTTTCATTTACATTATGAGAACTAGAGCTGCTACTTTTTATAAAACACAGTAAGACAAATGAAATCATGTCCTTCAAACTGGTTGGAACTATGCACATGAACTAAAAGATGGTATGACTAATTGGGAAGAATTTACTTCTTTTTCACATAAAAAGAAAACAAAACTTTATGCAAAAATTTTCTTTTTAATATCATTGACTAAGAAATTGGTCTTTCAGTAACACAAACACTGCTGCTCTGCCATGTGTCACCTATTTGATCTTGATCAAGTTATTCATCTTTTTCAGCTTTTGATTTACAAAATGGCAGTAAAATTTATAATGTATAAGGTTTTTTTGTTAAGTGATTAGCACAGTGTCAAATACAAAATAACTGCACAATAATTTAGTCATTTTTATTATTAAGAAAATGATTCTTATACTGATCATGGCAAGAAAGTACTTACTTGTCCGACTGCCCTGCATTTGCTGTGCTTTCAGCTCTCATACGGGTAAGTGCAGCAGCAGCTTCATCCAACGCACAACTAACAGAGGACGTCAACCTCCGAAGAACTTCAGGATCTGCAAAGGCTTTACCATCAGCCGTGGATAATTTGCCTATTCCTATTATATCATTTCACACCAAAATGGATATACCCAAAAGGAGAAACAAAGCAAAGTTCATGTTACTTAAATCTATATATGTTAAAAAATAAAAATCTCCAAATGGTACAGCGGCCATATATATTATCTCACTAAGATATGGGAAAAAACTCCTCAAATTTTCTAAACATCTTAATCTTCCCATGTGACTCATAACTATGTGATCCTATCACTCCCTCAATGTCTGATATGGGTCATTAGCCTATGCTGGGGTAACCAGAAGTTCTCAGAAGTCTTGTCATGGCTTTGGAAAAGAAACCTATGTTCAAAGATTGCTAAATTAGAAAGGTATGAGTCAAGCACTATTTAGCTACTTTTATCACCACATACAGAAAAAAAACCATCCAAAATAAAGTCAACAAAGAGGAGAGTAGAAAAACAGAAAGGAGAAACCATCCTGAAAAAGTTATTTTTGATGCACTGACGACAGTAGCAACAGTACCATCCCTTATTTTTGGTAAATGTCCACTTTTGCTCAAGTATATTTAGCTGGCCTATCACTTGTAAAAAAAAAAAAAAAGTGACCTAATAATAAATACATTTTAGACTATAAGCTATATATGAGTATTTCTTATTTCAAATTATATCTACTTACTACATATACTTACTAAATATAAGTATATAAAATTACCATTCTAAAAGTCATTCAGAATAGCAAAAAAGAAAAAGAAATTCAAAAGCAGAAATGGTCAGTGACCTTTTAAATGAAACATCATGTATTTCATTTCTAGATATTCCTGTAAAGAAAGCTTATCTCTAACCATTATAATTCAGTGGTTCTTAATCGAGGCACTGAATCACCTGTGGTACTTTTCAAAAATATAGGTTTTAAGCTCTCCTTCATCTGCAGATCTTTTGCAGTAGTAGAGGGCTGGGGATGTGGCTCAAGCGGTAATGCGCTCGCCTGGCATGCATGGGGTGCTGGGTTCAATCCTCAGCACCACATAAAAATAAAATAAAGATGTTGTGTCCACCGAAAACTGAAAAATAAATATTAAAAAATTCTTTCTCTCGGGCTGGGGATGTGGCTCAAGCGGTAGCGCACTCGCCTGGCATTCGTGCGGCCTGGGTTCAATCCTCAGCACTACATACAAACAAAGATGTTGTGTCTGACAAAAAAAAAAAAAACCTAAAAAGTAAATATATATAAAAAAAAATTCTCTCTCTCTCAGTAGTAGAAAGTAAGGCATAGGCAGTCACATATTAAAAGCAATTCTGATGTATAGTCAAGATCAACAGTCTTTAATATCTAATATTATGATGGATATTATTGAACCCTGCTACTCAAATATGTGGTCCATTGAATAGAAGCATTGCCATCACTTGTGAGCTTGTCAAAAATTCAGAATCTCAGACCTCAAGCTTCACTGATCTAAAACCTATATTTTTAAAAAGATCTTCAAGTGACTCACATGCAAATCGAAGCTTAAGAGACATCAACACAGGTTTTAGAACAATGGCAGAAACAAAAAGTTCATTTGGTAATAAAAATATCTACACAAATATATTTTGTAACAGTAAAGGGGGCACAATAAATGTAAGTTTGGGTTTAAAGTTTATAGAAGAAAACTTTATTTTCTTTCTTAAAAAATCTAAGATATCAAGTATTATATCTTGTAAGATCAAAGGTAATCTGGCAAGAAGCCTCTATGATTTAGCTATAACAAGATGTTCACAGAAGTCAAATTTCATACCCACTAATCAAGATGTGCAAAAGATAAAAACAGTCTTATGCTGGGAAGACTGATAATTTACCATATAATTTGTTGAATCTGCTACAATTATATTTATCCAGATATCATCTTTATTTGTCAAAAGAATATTATGGCACCACTAAGTTCAAGGTCACAGATTTCCATGTAAGAGAATTAGTTTGAATTTTGCACCCAACCCAGATCAACTATATAACAAATATTTGTCAGTGATAGCAAAGGAAGTAAGCAAGATGATAAATATTTATCAAAAGACTTTATAATAAATCTTTATGAACATCTCATGCATTCACAGATTATTCTAGTACTAAATAGGAAATAAGATATAGATGATAATAACCTTTTGAATAGGAAGTCATCAAAAATTAATCATACTAGTTATTCTGCATTATAATGATCCTTTTTTTCTAGTTATAGTAATCAGCACCAATCAAAAACCAGAGGAAGAACAAGATGACCACATTTATTCTTTCCAACTTCTGACATTTAAACAAGTGAACAAAAGAATCACAAAACTTAAGAAGGCACATTAAAATATCTAGATTTCTGATTTTAACATAAGGGAGTAAAAAATAATTGTTTATCCCTCTTAAAATAATTTTTAAAAGAGGAGTGGAATGCAACAGAAACTCGATCCTTGAAAAAACTAAGGAATAGTTTTAAATCTAAAAAACATTTATTTATGAAGGCAAATTAGGAGACGTAACTGATTTAACAACAGAATAAGAAAAACTTAACAAGAGAGAAACAAGGTGATCACCCTAATAAGACTTAAGAATTAAAGGTACCAGACACAGCGGTAAGGCTTTGTTTGTAAAACATTAAAAGTGGTTTAACAATTGTGCTGAGTAAATGAACACAAGTGTCCATCTCCAAACTGAACCATAAAGGTTTAGGACTAGGTCTAGAACCAGAAAGCTCTAGGACTAGAGGAAAAGGAAATAAAGAACTAAATGGAAAATGAAGAATAAGTGAACATCTATATGATGAGCAGTGAAATTCTCAGTCCTCTTACACTTTCTCAGTACCCATAATCCTAAAAATTATCACGTATGTTTTTCGAAAAACTGGACACAAAGAAAAGATCTAAAGATACCAATATTTGATGTGCTCACAAATAAATGAAAGATCTCTGTGTAATCAGTGCTAAGTATTCTCAAATGTTCCTTACATTACCTACCCCTGGCATACATAGCTTACACAATTCTTGTGATATTGAATTTGATACATTTTATTCCCATGATTAAATTATGTTACAGGGCACAGTTGATCTGAAGACAGATTGCCCTGGTGGGCCAAACCAATCATACAAGCTCATAAAAGGCAGAGATTTCTTTGGCTGGTTAGAAATATAGAAATCAAAAATTTGGGGAATAAAAAAATTCTGCATGCCACTCTTTGCATAAAGACCATCATGTATCAAGGAATGTGGGCATGCTCAAGGGTAGTGAGAAGAGTCCCAGCTAATACAGACCATGAGAGTGGAATCTCAGTTCTACACCTGGAAAGAAGTGAATTCTGCTACTGATAACAATGAAATGGGAAGTGAACTTTCTCCCAAAGCAACAGATGACAACTCGCACAGGCAATTTCAGCCCAGTGAGACCTTAAACAAGAGAAACATGGAAGAAACTAAGAGATAATAAATGAATGCCATGTCACACAGCCATGTTTTAAATGAATTGTTATACTACAACAGGAAACCAATACATGCATTATAGTAAAGCATGTGAATTGGGAAAACATTTGTAAAGTTTCTAATTTATCTTTTTATGTCACTGCTATTGACTACAAATAAAGTGATCACCAGACATTTGAGGGAAATTCTGAATGTAAAAAAAACCAAGAGTATTCCAAAGAAGATCAAAATTTTAAAATGACATAAATTCTCAAGCTTTGAAAAAGGAATAGGGAAAATTGGCACAGATTTGGAAAAATCATAAATAAATGTGCCATCAAACTTTTCAAAAAGCAACACCAGAAAGAAGACAATAAGGGTGTAGAAGCTTCTAAAGTCTGAAGGAAAATTATTTTTATACTGGAATTCTGTATATAATCAAACTATTAAGTATGAGATTAGTAAGAAAGACATTTTCAGACAGGTCTCAAATATTTTTACCTCCCACGCATCCTTTCTCAAATAAAGCTTTAGATACTTAAACCTTATTTAATATCAACATTACAAAAAGAGGAAAAGCAGACAGTACCTGTGTGATACATAGGAAATATACAGCACCATGAAAGATTATTCTTGCCAAAAACAAAATAAACTGGAATTAATAAAATATCTGGATCTGAATTCTGATTTATGGTAACTTTAACTCAGAGGAATGACAAAATCCATATAGTGGCCCAAATAACTGCTGCTTCAACAACAGAAAAAAAGGACAAATATAATTAAATACATTTAGAAAAAATAATACTTTAAAATAGGATAACCTTATTTGGATCCCAATTCAAACAAATCAATTGTAAAAACAAGCAAAAATGGATAAACATGAAACCATACTGCCCATACAGTAGTTACTGAAAATGGATGACAATGGAGATACAGAGAGCTTATTATGCTATTCTAAGCTTTTGTTTGAAAATTTTTATTACTAGGAAGGAAAAGAAGAAGGGAGACGAGAAGTGAAAAACAAGATAAATGAGGAAGAAAGGGGGCAAAAGGAGGCTAGTTTGTTAGCAACTGTAATGAAAAAATGAGAATATAAAAACAAGAATAGTGAAGCAACTACTAGCGTCCCATAAAGAGGCACTCTATCTCCAAAAGTCAGCTATCAATTGAAATCTATTTTCATCTTTGAACTTGGTTCTGCCTCTAGGGTCAACAGAAAACAAACATCCCTATTCTATTAATTAGTCTTTTAAGCATTTAAAGTGTAGTTTATTCAACCTAAGGCTTTTACTCATGACATATTTTCAAATAATTTCATAATTCTAATTTCTATAGTATAATTTGCACTTCTAAAGCAATAGCAAATTTCTAGCAAAAGCTAAATTATGTCTCAACCATTCTTTAAAAACAGTTTTCTATACTCAAAAAGAGCACTTTACATATGCCTTACTATGTATGGATTGCCTGTGTTTGGTGGAAATCCTTTTAGTAATCCATTCTACAATTTATTTAATCATGAGTCCTTCCAACATTTAGATGCTCTGTTACAAGACATATTGAAAGAATTAATGAACACTAATAAGTCATTTTTATGCTATAATAAAATAGCAGTTAGCATGCACTTGATATACAATATATAGAGCATCAGAGTTCTCAAGCCATGAAAAATTAATGTTCAGAGTATATTTATGCCTATTTTTAAAAACTTAAAAAGATATATAGGATTTTTTAAACTGATTATAGAGACTCAGAGTTATTATCACCTTACATTTAGGGCACATTTTACATATATGGTGCTAAATCTTTGATTATGTACATAATCTCTAATTAAAACATCATTCTTACAGGGACACTACAATACACTCTACAAAAGTATGATGATTTACTATGCAAGGTTATAAGAGACAGCCTATACCAATGCCTAGGAGAAATTATATACAGTCACTTATTAATTATTTATGGAAGATATGTTCTAAGAAGTTGCTATTAACCTGAATTACTAAATTCTGAACCATTACTCCTAGGACAAATACAAGATTAGGTTATCTCAAATATCTGATTACAGCATTTTCAGTAATACATAACCTTGTTCACATGTGTTTCTGTTTACATCTTATCTGACACATGTGTTTCTGTTTTCATCTTATCTGACATGTATTGTTGAACACTGAACTCACAATCAACAACACTATAACTCATGCCTGAACAAAGCTTACCTAACAAACACATTTTTTCCATAACATTTTCTTATACTAGGGAATATCTTCTTATGCTAAGGAACACTAGATAGCACTCCGCATTATGCTTGGGGATCATTTTAAGCAGTGAAATCACTAGTAAACACACACGTAAACACACACATACACACAAATGCGTCACGATTCAGTGGTGCATATTTGTATGTAATTCCAGTGACTTAGAAGGCTAAAGCACAGGAAATGCAAATCTGAGGTCAGCTTGGGCAACTTAACAAGAACTAGATTCTGTCTCATAATAAAAAGATAAAAAGGGCTAGGAATGTAGCTCATTGGTAAAGCACTACAAGGTTGAATCCCCAGTACTTAAAAAGGGGGAGCAAAAATGTGGGGGGAAAAAAGGCACTACACAAACTGCTAAAGAACACACATTTATAATACAAGAGTTAAAAGCAGGAAGCATCATCTTGCTTGACCTTAGCTGGGAACATGCAGATATGGTAATGCAAAAATTCTGCTGTTCTGTGCTTCTCCATGAAAGTCTGAATACTGATTTGGGGATTACAAGTACATTTTGGCATGCAGGTAGGCAAATTCACAAACATTTCACTCGAGTAATGAAAATTAAATATGTTTTAAAATATGTTCCATGTAATTCGCTAGAGAGTAATGATTAACCTTTATGAATTGTTATCATACTAAACACACAAGACCACACATTTATAATAACAAGAGTTTTTATTAGGTTTATGTGCAACTTTGGATAATAAGGTAGATTTCTTTTCCTTTTTCTTTTCTTTTCTTTCTTTCTTTTTTTTTTTTTTTTTTTTTTTTTTTTGTTGTTGTTGGTGGTGCTGGGGATTGAACCCAGGGCCTTGTGCATGCAAGGCAAGCACTCTACCAACTAAGCTATAACCCCAGCCCAGGTAGACTTCTTATTATGTAGAGTTAACAGACATACCTGCAGCTTCTAACAGAGCTTCCAGTCTAGCCTGTGTTTCTGGATCTACTGTCCTGAGGTCTGCACCATCAGCAGTACCTGACAAGAGCAACTTGGAAGCCGTTTCCAGCATTGGATTTTCCAAATCATCCTGATCCAAAATGAAAGACTCCACCTAGAAAACAAACACAAAAAAGAAAAAAGAGGAAGAAAGGAAGAATGGACGGAAAAGTGGAAAGAGAAAAAAAGGAAGAAGGACAGAGAAATATGTTAACATAATTACCAATGATAAATATAATGATAACCCTAAATAAATTAAAAAAGATACCTAAGCTCCTTGCTTAACAATAGAAAATTATATTTGTGTAAGAACTTATTATTTAAGAACAGTCTCATTTTGTTTACTGAAATCGTATGTGTTCTTTTCAATTTTAATGTGGTTATGAGATATGAGTTTACAAAGTTAGTTATTAAGCTATAAAACTTTGACTTTAAGAGAAGACATAAATCAGCAGTTCCTCCCTCTTTCAGACCTTAAATCAGTCTTTAAATGCATTACTTTCAGGATGCTTTTATACATGTATGAACTACTATGCTTGCAAGAACTTCATCTAAGGCTTATATTTAATAATATTATTAAATATTGAGGTTAAACTATAATATAAAAAAATCGTATAACCATTAACTTCATCAGAAAAATTTTTTAAGTACTGGAAATCTATCAATTATCTAGGCAAATAAATATGAATTCTAAAATTCTTATTTGTGCTTGGAAACTTTATTACTGGCAATAAATATTGTCAATTAAAGTAACAGGCTCACTTCTATCATTTTTAGAATGTCTGCCAAACACTGAGTTTGTCAGTTGTACTTTTCAGTACAAATGCTATTTCATGAAAAAATATGGCTCATTCACCTTACATCTTGAAAACAAAAACACCACTGCCTTTCCTCCAAACACCCTATTTTTTAATGTAGCAGAAGTGCTTTATGTATACTTCCAATTTTGTCACACCCAGTCATATTAAAAGAACATGCATTAAAAAGTGGAGCTTTTATAAAATAACCTTACTGCTTTCATTTTTAAGGTAAAATTGGCTTTTAATGTTTCTTTAACTACAAGTACATGGCAACCAAAAATACAATGAAACTAGAATAGTTTGATGCCATGACCTTAAGAAATCAGAATGTTTACTTGCAAAGATGCTCTTGTACCACTAGTGCAATGTCAACATAGTAAAAATGACAATTTCTTAGTATTATGATGAAAATAGTTTTGAACACCTCAAACACCCTGAAACGAACTTTGGGACCCTGAGAAGCCCACAGACCTATATTGAGAACCACTAACCTTAAAAAAAAAAAAGAAAGAAAGAAAAATCAGATTCAATTAAAAGAAATTTAAAGAATTATAAACTCCTAAGGAATAGGGAAAATTTTCATTCTGAAAATCTCTGTTGTAGTGCTACTTATAAAGAGATATTAAAATATATTTCTTGAGCTGGGATTGTGGCTCAGAGGTAGAGTGCTCGCCTAGCATGCGTGGGGTACTGGGTTTGATTCTCAGCACCACATACAAATAAATAAAATTTAAAATATATATATATTTCTTTCTGTTTATTAATAACAATGTTGATAATAATTATTATATTAAATATCACTAATATGATCCAAAGAAACTAACTTCACAAATCTAAAGTAATTTTAACATTATTAATAACTAAAATAGACATATAAAAAATAGACATATAAAAGCAATTAACAACCTACAGCATAATCATGCTCATACCTAGTATGCACAAGTCAGGAGTAAGAAAAATACCTTAAAGAATAAATATGTTAACAAGCATATAAGAATTCTAAAATGTTCCATTTTTAAATGAGGTGACAAATGGTCACCTATCAAGTAACCATGTGTAGTGTAATTTTTAATCAACACATTTACTATTAAATTAGATTTCTACTATTTCAAAAGCAAACAAATACAGAATTGCCTGAAATAGCGTAAATGTTTGAAAATTTTCATAAAAATTTAAAGTATACATTAACTTTAACCAATCAAAAACCACTGTTAAGGTGTTAAAGTAAAAAAACCATAACAATTTTTTTATAGGTTCAGTTATTTTCAAACGCAGAGGCAAAGGCATGATAAAGCAAAAATCATCTTGGGTAATTAATTAAACTGTTATCGTCTGGGAAAATTGGAAACTAATATGTTATACTTTGGGAACTGGACTTTGGGCATGGTTTGGTCACAGCAAGGTATGATTCAAAACTACATAGTGGTAAAAATGCCTTCCTATCTTAAAAAATGGTTCAAAAGATGAGTCTGGATCTAAAGAAAAAGCTACTGCCCAATGAAATTTTATCTATTAAAATATCCATAATCATTTCAACTCAATGAGAAGACAAAAGAAAGGAATCAAGCACAGTGAAGACACCTCTAATTCCAGGGACCTGGGACACTGATGCAAGAGGATCACTAAGTCTGAGGCCAACCTGGACAACTTAGTATGATCCTGTCTCAAAATAATAGCAAGGGCTGGGCATGTAGCTCAGTGGTAGAATATTCTTGAGTGTTCAACCCTCACTTGGGTGAGGAGGGTGCAGAGTGGGTGGAGGGAACAAAAGAAATATAGAAACATTAATACAGGTAAGGATGAATAAATGAAAAATGTTTTAAATTGTTTTAGAAAAAAATCTGTTGTGTACTTGTATTAAAATATCACACTGGACCTCATAAATATGTACTTTGTGTCAATTTAAAATTTTTTAAAATTACGTTTTTTAAACTTACAATAAACACTATAAAAATCTGTAAATTGACTTTAATTTTTTTTTTTGTCCCAGATTGAACCTGGGGTGCTTAACCACTGAGATAGATCCCTAATCCCCACCTTTTTAAAAAATATTTTTGAGATAGGGTTTCACTAAATTACTTAGGACCTCACTAAGTTGTTAACACTGGCTTTAAATTTGTGATCCTCCTGTCTCAACCTCCTGAGTAACTGGGATGGCACACGTGTTCTATCATACCCTGCATAAATTGATTTTTAAATCAATTACTTTTACAATGTAAAAAAATTTTTGAGTGGCTGGGATTGTGGCTCAGTGGTAGGACAGCTTGCCTAGCTTGTATGAGGCACTGGGTTCAATTCTCAGTACCACATATAATAAAGGTCCATCAACAACTAAAAAAATATTTTTTAAAATGATAATTTAAAAACAGTAAATTTAAATGACTATGAAATACTACATAGAGAACTTTAAAGTAGCCAGTGGAACAAAATGTTACCTTTATTTCTTTATTAAACACATATTTATTTAAAACCATTTTTTTTTATGATTTGGATCTGGAATTGCCCCCAGAGGCTCAAGGGTAAAGGTTGGTTCCAAGGCAGCAATGTTCAGAGATGAGATTCTTGGGAAGAGATTGGATCATAAGGACTCTCCTCATCAATGGATTAATCCACAGGTAGATTCATAGCTGATGACATTATTGAGAGGTGGTGGATACTGTAGGAGGTAGGGTCTAGCTGGAAAAAGTAGGTCACTAGGGGATGTGCCCTGAAGGGGTGTTTCTTATCCAAGGGCCCCTTCCCCTCACTCAGTCTACTGCCCAGCTGCCATTGAAGTGAGCAGCTTTTGCTCAGTCACATCCCTCTGCCCACCAACAGCTCCAAAACAATAAAGCCAGTCAATCATGGTCTGAAATCATAAGCCAGAATAAATCCTTCCTTTTCTTGTAAAAGTTGTTTTTCTCATGTATTTTGTCATAGCAATAAAAAGTTAATTAACACATTCTATGGGCAAAAGATAACGATTTACTACTAGGGGATACAAATGTTTGTAAAAACCAACCCTACTATCTAAGAAACTTATATATCTTTCAATGAAATTACATACAAATAAAAAAATACAAGATAAAAAAATAAATAAGTAATGAGAGAAAAAAGAGCCATACAAATTCAGAGAAAAAGTCTAAGAGTACTTCCTCCTTTAACATCAATTTTTGTTTTTCCAACTGAAGGGCAGGGGAGTGTAGCTCACGAAAGACTCCAGGGTTGATACCTGGTGCCATACAATAATATTTAATACTCTTTCCAACTGGGAGGATCTTATGCTACATTATAGAGTAAGTGCAAAAAGAATGAAATGAAGGTGCAATCTCATAAATATACAAAAATACACTTATTTTTCTCTTATTTAAATGTAAGACAGATTATGAGCATAAATACACCTCTCTACTACACCCTCAGCTGAGGTAGTTCAGACTAAAAACTGAGGCTTTTTCCCACGGAAAACTCACTCATCTTTACTATATGATTCTTACAAAAAATTTTTATGATTCATAATCAAGTTCTGGAAAATAAATATTAAAAATGGTCTGAATTAAGAAATTTAAATAAATATTTTAAATACTTTATTTTATTACATACGGTTCTTGGGATTGAACCCAGGGCCTTGCATATGTTATGTTCACTAAGAGGGGAAAAATGCTATTAAGGTTATGAATACATAAAGTATGACAACTAAAGTTAAAATTAAAGTATTTTGGTTGTGTTATTTTAACCAGTTGGATATTTCATGAAATGAAGCATGTATCAAATTTATGTATGAAGAACCATCTGGAAGAGCCAGAGAAAAGGGGGGAAAAAAAACAAAAATCAAACAAAGAAGAAGGACTTCAAGTTCAAGGCTAGCCTAGGCAACCTGGGGAGACCCTGTCTCAAAACAAAAAAAAACTAAGGACTTAACTCAGTGGCAAAGCACTGGCCTAGTATGCACAAGGCCCTAGGTTAATCCTGAGTACCTCAAAAAAAAAAAAAAAAAAAAGGAAAAAAA